>NC_091704.1:28196818-28499848 GCF_041296265.1 Equus caballus
ACTCAGAATTGTAGAATTCCACGGCAGGTGCCTGAGGAGGATGTATCTTGAGCAAGAATATTGGTATCAAGTAAGTATGAAAAGTAAAACATGCTTAAAACCAAATATTCTCTGAGAAAGTAATGGTTATGCAATAACAAATTACTTGCTCATGTAAAAGCATCTGAAAATAAGAAGTCAGCTATGAGGACATTTACATTTGCTAACATTTCGGAGAGAGAAAAACAAGACTAAACCAAAGCTCACAACAACTTTTAGAATGGCAACTATTTGACCAATAAACAAAAGAAAAAAGGGAGGTTTGGCATTTGTTTTTTGCTCTTTTGTTTTCTTTTATTTGAAAATTCACTGGGGAAGGGCACATGCAATTCTGATATCTAATATCAATTTGCCTGGCCTTCGGTCTTTGTGAATTTCCAAAAGAAGGGCAAGGGAAAGCTTAGAATGTTGACTCAATTTTAAGATGATACTAAGATGTGTTGGTGCCTCACTTTTACGGGATATTTTAACTATTCAAGAAATATTTCCACTAGAATGAACGAGTTTAATAGAATTCTAACACATGAATCCTGAAGTGCTCAGACTCTCATAGGACTTGCCGAGTTCCTTGACGTCTGCTCATGTATTAAGGTTCAATGCCCTGAATGAAGATCTCTGGACGTGTGACACTCTCTACCATTTCTTGTTAGAGTTTATGGCTCAATGTGTAGAAGAACTAATTGCTGAGGGTATTATGAGGGCAAAGCTCATGATTTCAAAATTGCTTGTTTTCACCACACTAGGGTGGACTGGATGCAGTCTCTGAGCAGAAACTTTGTGAATGCATGATAAAAGCACATTTTAAGGTTTTCTGGCTACTAACATGGTTTGTTTTGAACAAGGCAATGTGTCTGATTTTGAGTCTATTTCCCAAGTAAATTTTTTAGCTGGTATCAGGCTGTCATAGATATCAAAATACAGGTTTCTGAGTGTTTTCTTAGAGCTGCTTTTATGACAATGTCTCAAATAAACGCTTCCTAATATCTTAAGGCTCCACCAAAATGACCTGCTGGTTTGTTACAGACGTTTCAGCTTGTTAGCTGAAAATCAGTTGCAGAGAAGGGTCAGTGACATCCTTGGTCACTCTGGGCAGGTGCTCATTTTGTATCAATACCAGAAGCATTCAGTGTCCATGCTGTGGCGTACCTTCCTTCCCTGCTGCCCAGAGCCACCGTCCCCAGTCTCTAATGGGAGGGGGTCTGGGTGACATGCCTGTAAACCTCAGTGGCCCACTTCCAAGTGCATCACCAGAGTTCCCGACTCAGTGGGAGCTTTGTGCCATCGCCTAGCCTTGCTGTTGCTAATGGTGAGGGTCAGGCATCAGCAATAAGGTCATTGTCATGCTTACAGATACATTCACATAAACAGTCTTTAATCCTAAGATAAAAGGGTCCTGGAAACAGTCCCTGGCACATACTGGGCATTTGTCAAGCCTTTTATTTTTGTCTTCTGTTCTTTATGCCTTTCTTCAAGGTTAATTTTGTACCTATTAAGATTTGTTTAGGGGAAAAAAATTACCATTCTTGTTTCTATAAAGTGTACCTGGCTATAAAGCAACAGTTTTTATTCTGCCCAGGCCCTGCTGTTTGGGTTCATTTGTTTATGTTGCAATAGGTAGGATGCACGTGCTGTTTGAATGCCTAACATTGTGACCACCTTTTATTTTGTTGCATTTAGCCGGTCTCTACTTTTGACTGGAAAGAGATCAACTATTCAACTCTATAGTTTTGGAAAGAAAGCAAATGTGCTTATTCATGCTCCTCTAGCTCTGTAATATATATGTTTGAAAGCTGTTAGAGAAGTTGAGAGTCCTGGTGGTTTTCCTTTGTGCCTGAAGCAAGGTAACACTTCCTACATTGTCATTTCACGGCATGACGTGCCAGTTTGTTGTTGTTGTTGTGGCCAAATTGAGCCAATGTGGAGTGTGAGTGTTCTGTGTATCTGTTCTTGCCCGGGCCCTTTAGAAGGTTTCGTTAATAAGTTGTTGAATTCAAAGGAAGAAGGTGGTGGTTTTTTCCAGGTGACCCAATTAATGTTGTGTTTGGTTCTCAACTTCCCCAGTTGTTGTTTTTCTCTTGTTTACAACCTCACCTTTCAATACTGCGGTAAGAGATTCTCTGTGTTTGCTGACAGAAAACCTTTCCCTTTGTCCCACTGTAAGAGTCCCTATTGGATTAGATTCCATGCTTATGAATTATCATGCCAAGAAGAAAGGATTTGCCAAATTGTTCTCCTTTTCATTTCCAAAGACTCCCTTTCCTCATTCTCACATACAGGTCTTTTTTTCACAAAGGGGCAGATCAGAAGTTGGCAACAGATCCATGCCAGGGAATAATAAACATGTTAAAGGAGATGTGTGCTTTGGTTTCATGAGCTCTGGCTCATCTCTGTGAAGACTCTAAACCTTTTGGATAGGCAGGACACAGAGGTGCACACTGTTTTTCTCTTATGCTTTTTGAGGAGCATTTTTATAAATCAGAGGGGAGGGGAAATTTTATAAATCAGAAGGAGGGGAAATTGAGATCCAGGAGGTCTAGAGTAGTCTTTAAAAGTTTATCAGAAGTAGGAGCAGGCACAGTGGCATATTGGTTAAGTTTGTGCGCTCTGCTTCGGTGACCTTAGGTTCACAGGTTGTGATCCTGGGCACGGACCTACACACCACTCATCAAGCCATGCTGTGGCGGCATCCCACATACAAAATAGAGGAAGATTGGCACATGTGTTGTTAGCTCAGTGACAATCTTCTTCAAGCAAAAGAGGAAGATTGGCAGTGGATATTAGCTCAGGGCCGTTCTAGGTATAGAGTTCCCACTTGGACTCTCATCCTCCTGCCCTAGGGCTGGTGTGTTGATAATTGAGCAACAGTTTTACAAATTCATTGTTTATTGGTTACCAGTTAAAGTTAATAAGTGGTCTTATTACTTGTCTTAATAGAACACTACCCCTTGAGTGCTAAGAGAGTGGTATGAAGAGTATACTTTCCTTGTTTAAAGCTACATTAGAAATATTTGCTGGAGGATTTTATTGCAAAGGCTTCTTTCCATTACACTTTTCGACCTTTTTACTGCCAAGCCAAACAAAGATAAGAGTTTGCCTCACTAGGTAAATAAGTACTATATAGCTCTTCTTATTTTTTATTCTGACTAGTTGTGAGAATATAGTGGTAGCCTGGCAATTCCAGAATGGGTCTTCTTGCATGGCTGGAAGAAGGGAAATGCAAGTCAGCTTTCCAGGAATTTAAATTTCATGTAGTGGCAATTAAAAGTTCTCTTTAGAAGCCTCATGACATGAAATCATATGCAGGGGTCTAACAAGAATGACATAAAATATGTTTGACATAACCAGAATGTGCCTTAACATATGTTCATAGCTTTTTGCCTTACTTTAAAGATATGTAACAATTTTGTATAATCTGATTTATAAAAATGCTATAATTTCATGCCAGAAACACCAGAACCATGTTGAATGCAATTGAATTTTACATGTATAAAGTTTAGGAGGGCGTTTTCTTTAAATACCTTTACATCCTGTTTATGATGAACTCAAATGACTCAGAGAGAAGACAATGGGAAATAGTAGCCCATAGGCCCTGCGAGGGGAGGCGGTACAGTCCTACCATCAGTGTGCTCCTGAGGAAACCTGAGCGAAGATTTGGGACTAGTGATTGTAGATGGTGATTTAACGGTTTTACTTATTTGGTGGTTAAGGTTTAATTTTTTAAAGCCCGCATATCTAAATGCTTTTATCATACTCTCTTTGTGATGCTGAGAGGTGACTCCAATCAAGAGGCAAAATGTGGTGATTATGGCAGCTTGACTCAACGTTGGCGCTTCTTGTTCCTTTTGCTAGGCGCCACATCCTTTCCTTCGCCTTTCCCTTTCGAAGTTCCTAATAAAGTTTAATCTAGCAAGCCACAGTTTTGTTGTTGCCTCTATAGACCAAGAGTTCAACTTGTAGACTAACTCATTTTGTTTTGTTTTCTTTGGTCTAAATCCTTTATGGAATGAAGCAACATATAAATCAATATATCAATAATATCATATGCATATATGTATTAATATTTATATATATATTTTCAACAGCAAATCCAGTGAGTAAATAATCAGAGAAAGGCAAGATGGCCTGCTTCTTAGTGAAAGGACAGTTCTCTTACAGTCTGATCTTTTAAGGTTTTTCTTCTGTTCATATATTGAAACTATAGAAACGCAACCCAGAGTTGCATTTTCCAGAGTTTACGTTTTGGCCGATATAATAATCTCACTTGTTTTATGAGAATTTTGGTGGGTGGGAGAAACGTTGAGTTTGAGACTGTGTATGCATTGACAGTCAAAACTGTATTAAATCTCATGCAAGAAGATGGAGCTCTATTCATTTTAGTCAACCTAACATTCTGCCAGTGTCTGCTTGTCTTTTTATGACATTTCAGGTCATTGCTGACCTTGCTTCAGTGCCGTCTCTTCCTCTGAGTGACAAAACCACCCAGAAATTCTAGAGTACAAATACCAAACTCTCAGCTTGATTTCGAATTCTTGTTATGGCCCAATACAACTTATTTGTAAGGACTTATGGCCAACAAAGTGTGGATAGAGCTCATAATTATACACACTGATCTTGTTCACAAATTCCTGGGGCTCAGTAGTCAAGTCAGCCATTGTTTAAGCTGGAAGTTCGGATTTAGATATAACACAGCAAAGATTTTACTTCAGATGAGATATGGATCCCATTAAACATACAGTTTTTCTCTTGGCTTTCTGTTTTACTGTGTTTTATTGCCTCTAGCTATATTCTCCTTAGTTTTTGTTAGTAATACCTTGTAATTTAAAAAGTGAAAATAAAAATTCAAATTTTTGTTTTAATTTTTTAAAATTTGATTAAGGCATAGTATGACAGTTGCCGTCAGTAATATCAGTGTGCGCGCAACTTATGGACATTAAATATAATTTTTAGTCCCAGCAGACTTCTCCCTCTGGGTAAAATAATTTAAACTGCTAACAGGTTACATCTTCAGTGAGCCAAGTGGGTGGCCCAGGCCATGGAGGTTTTAGACAATCCCTACAAAAGGAAGAAAGGGAGAAAGTATTCTCTAGCGTATGAAAATGATTAGCTACAAATTTGGGATGTTTTGCTTCTATTAAATTCTTCACTTTCCGCCCCCTTGTTCCTGTATCCTCTTAGCTGACTATTACTTCCACTAATGCTGAGGGATCCAGGTTCAGAGAAAAACAGGCAAGTAAGGGAAAAAGGAAAATAGTTGAGAATTCTGAGAGGAAGAACCCAAGGAATGAACTTAACAATGTTTCCCACTTGCCTCAGGCTACAAGTTTCTTTCTTCCTTTTTTAAACAGTAACCACACTTCACCTCTTCCTCTCCTCCTTCCATTACACCCCACAAACATTAATGCTCATTAGTACCCTGTCTAGCTATGGCATCGTCCAACCTTTTTTACAGTAGCTCTAAAATGTCTCCAAGCTGTAAGTTTGCTGCTCTTACTACTTATCCCTCGATGTACTATGGGATGGTGTTTCCAGTTGTTAGAGAAGTGTTAGCCTATAAACATGCCCAAGACAATATATTTCAGCTAGATCATGTTGTGTAAAATTTGGGGATAAGTATTTGGTTGCAAGGATGGATAATTCAATTCTATATAGACAGGTAATTGGCTGGGGAAAAACAAAACAGAACAAAACCCTCCAGGTTTCTAACTTTAGCGCTGGCGTTAATGCTCTGTGTGACCTTGCGAAAGGTCTCCAAGCTCTTCACCACCTGTTGAAAATGATTGCAGCGGATATTTACCTGCTTCATGTTGAAGAGTAGACTGTTAAAGAAAATCTCATAGCACACTGGTATAATCTGTTTGATTGTTAAACAATGACGTTCTAAAACCTGGGGTGAATTTCTTATAATGTAGGTAACAAATATGACTATTGTATACTTCATGGAAGTGATCAACGCTGATTGTCCATGCCCCATTTTTCACGTAAAGTACATCATTTAATGGCCACAGTAGCTTTCAGAGGCGGGTCTTATTTGAATCCCTGTTTGCAGATGAGGAAAGTAATGCTCACAGAGGGTAAATAATTTGCTCAAGGTCTCACATCTATTACTTAGTGAAGCTGACCCGCTCAAAACCAGGTCAGGCCTGATTTTAAAGCCCAGTGTCTTTTTAGTTCTCTGTATTATTCTGTGACAGATGCCTTAACACTGTGTCCATGGACCTTCTGGAAAATATGTTAGCAGTAAGACCAGAGAAAATAAGTAGATTGACCCAGTTAGTCAGCAAGTTGGGTAGGTACGTGGGAGTCCTAGTGAATGTCAGTGGCCTTTCCCTGAGGAACCCTTCCTGTTCGCCTTGGGACTACGACCTAGACTTCGACCATTTCAGCTCCTTTGGTGTTTTCTCAGAATGAGAGATTTTACAAGGCATTTGAGGTGAACTGTGTTTCCAGGGCCATTCTGGCCTGTGAGGTCCTTTCTGTGCATTAGGAAAAGGTGCTCCTCTGGGCAGATAGAATAGGAAAGGCGCCCCACTTCAGGCTGATGAATTAGAAATGCAGACTGCAGGGCTTGGTGAATGGACAGAGCCTCTGGGCAAAGCAAAAAGCATCCCCCCCCCCCGGGCGCAAGCTGAGCTAGTAGAGCCCAGGTGAGTTCAGCTTCGCGCCCTGGGCCATGGGGCAGTGAGCAAAGAGCACGGCCCTGGCCCTGCTCTGACGCGGGCTCCACATCGACCTTGAAGGGCGCTTGTGACAGTCAGATGAAATGTTTTTGAGAGTGCTTTGCCAACAATAAAAGATCATACGAGTTTGGGGTTTTGCTACCATCATCAAAATATTTTAATTATAAGTATTTACAATTTGTTTTTTGCACAAGTAAAGAATATTAACATTTTCTGAAATCAGAGCTAATGCCAAACAGCCAAAGGAACATTTTAATCATGAAATAGCCCAATTTCTGAGCTGCTGAAAAATGCCATTCTTAGTGAATCGGATTAGAACACGTGGAACATACTGATTCCTTTAAGCGGAGGGAATGTCCAGATAAATATGATAACAATCCTGTCTTGAAAATACGCGTAGACCGGTGAGGAGAACGCCACAGAAACAGATAATTACAGCACAGTGGAAGCATATTGATATACACAGTGTTATGAGAGTTCAAAGGAAGAAACAGGTTAAGTGGCTGGTCCAAATACCTTAAAGAAGTCTGGAAATGAAGGACTTAAATTGTATCTGATGGCTTCAGAATTTGTAGTTATTGGCAACACTTTGGAGAGTGGTTCAAGGGAGCATCTGGGGATAAGTTCATTTCAGGGGTTATAAAAGCAGAGAGAAGGAATGCACACCACTTTCAAAATTTTGGATAAGAAGGACAGAAGAGGGGGAGAGAGAAGAGGAGGCAAGAAGAGGAAGAAGAACCTGTGGTTAGTGAAGAACACCAGGTTCTTTTAAGAGAGTCCGGGAGCATGCCCTGAAGGAAGTTTCCAGATACAGGATCTGGACAATGAGTGAAGGATGTGACTTCCTCCAAGATAGGATGGAGAAAGGGGAGGATGGATGCAAATAATGGAGAGATTAGGGAGGTGGAAGGAGAACCCAAGGGCATTTTGGTCTCCTGCCCTCTGTTTTCTCTGAGGAGGAGAATTCAAGATCATATCTCAGGGGGAGGACCACTGAGAGGCTAGTGGAGGAGCTTCGTCAGGTTATGAACCAGTTTCTGTGGGGAATTGGAAAGGCTGCTGAAGAGGGAGGTAGAAGAGTGTCAAGTGAGCTGGAAAAAGTCAGTGATGCTGACTGAATATATGAAGTCAATAAAGGATGTTTTATCCTGCTTTGAAAATTACTTACACAAAGTATTATGTCAGGAAGAGGGGTAGCCATGTGGCAGAAATGTTATAATTCTTAATTACTAAATTAGAAACTGTTTTGTAATTAGCATTTCTCCTGTTGATTGTGTTTTTTGGGATCCCAAAGAATGCAGAGTTGATTTTATTGTTGTTATTTTCTCTTTGGTAGTGGTGGAGGCTGTTTTCTGAACAGATTAATTAGATGGCAGTTCCAGTTTCCTGACCTGATTTTGGAAATGTGAGATTTCCTAAGCTGCCTGGAAATAACTCCTGGGTGACAAACAGAAGCTCTAAGATGTTTGCTTTGAATTTTAACTTCAAATGAATAAAAATCACAGTAGGAAGAGAAGGCAAAATGATCCCGTTTGCTCCTTTTTTACTAGGAGGCTTTCTGTGGTTTAGGTTGGAATGTCACAAATCCGTATATATGTAACTTGCTTTTACAAAGCTTTCTTCAAAACCTTTCTGAAGTTCACTTGAAAGTGTCACCAGTCTCTGAGAAACTTACTGAAAATAACAAAACATAATATGACTTTAACCAGATGGTATAACCTAGTTTAAATATTTATAAATTTAATTCTCTTTTAGGTTTCCCTGACATCTCGGGGGGGAAATAACAAATATAAGATGTAAATTAAGAGAAATTTTAAAATAGCCTAATTTTTTTAGGCCATAATTATGAACCCTGTAGTGTACCGTGAGTTTAGGAGACGTTATGAATTTCTTTCCTCTCTTCTAATCGTCCGCACTTTCTCCCACGTCAGCAGAGCTTTCTCTTTCCTCTCCGTACAGGGCGTTCTTTGTAGGGTTTCTGCTGCAGCTCCAAGCCTCTAAATAAGGTACCAAGCAGTCTTAGTCACTTATATGGGAACTTCATTCTTCCCTCCCTCTGAGTTTTCGTGTTTTTCTTTTTAAATCTGAAGGTCAGGAGGTTGAACTAAAGAATCATATGGTGCGATAAAAATCAATGATTCTGTATCTTACCTTAGTAATTTACTCCTTTCTGTCTTGTTTACGTATAACTGTCCTTTGATTAAAGAGAGTGCTGAGAAATAATACATTGATCAACAAACTACTCCAGGACTGACCTCTGACACTGTTCTGAAGTATTTGGATCCGCCTTTAAAAAACCCTCAATTTCTTGGGCCAGCCCCCGTGGTCTAGTGGTTAAGTTTAGCACACTCTGCTTTGGCAGCCCGGTGCGGCTCCTGGGCGCGGACTTACACTGCTCCGTTAGTGGCCATGCTGTGCTGGCGGCCCACATACTAGAAGATAGAGGAAGATTGGCACTGACGTTAGCTCAGGGCCAATCTTCCTCAGAACAACAACAACAACAACAAAAACCTTCATCTCTCAATTCCTTCTCCACGAAACTGCACTTTAAATATCAGCCTTTTTCATGGGTAAGATGGCAACTTTATGCCTCTAGTGCTGATATCCACATTAATTGAGAAAATATATCCCACATACCATTATGTGTCCCTCATGTCTTTCCAACTCTTCCCTTGGTCAAAGGTCTCTGGCTTGTCCAGCTTCCACCTAGTCTAAGAAGTAACATGGTGTGAAGTTCTCAATATCAATGTCCTTGGGTTGCTTTGTGTAGGTGTGTTTGCTCAGTAAATTTGAAACAAATAATTGGCACGATTATGGAGAGGCCCTTGATGTTTTAGAGAAGAAAGGAAAGCTAGCCAGTCGATTGAGGAAACCCATGGGCCATTGAGAGGAGTGGAAGAGATCTGACAAGTCATAAAGTATGGCATTGGAGTCTTGGGCGTTTTGAGTCCTAAAAGAAGAAAATATTTGTTGAAACATCTCATTTTCTAGAAAGTCATCAATGCAAGTTTGATTTTTGAGAGATTGAATGTTAAGGTAGATCAAGATGTCACCATTTTAAAGATGACCCCATTCTCCCAAGCCTTCACTGCACCTTTTGGCTTCGAGGAACTCTCTGTGACTAAGCTAACCTCTGAGACTTCATAAGGACAAATCATATTCCATTCTGTCCATGTCAGTGGCCGCCTCGACTACTTTCTTCTACTTTATATGGCCAGCACTGGGCACAGTGTTGCACCTAACAGGTACTTTATAAATTTTTCCTCAATAAAGGAGTGTGTGCAAAGAAGAGGATGAATAACAAAGATTATATGTTTGAAGTATTATTTAATTAAATATCCTTTTGCATTATTCAAATAACACTACTGTGCCTCGTTTGGAGATGAGGCATGGGAACTTATGCTCTAAAAATAATGAAGATAATAATAATAGCTTTCACATTTGAGAAGTTATTCATGCCAGGTATAGACTAGGCTTTTTATATACATTATCTCATTTAATCCTCCCAAAATCCATGACAAGGGTGCAACCTTGGATGAGGTATCTAACCTCCCTGAGCTTCAGTTTTCCAACTTGTAAAAGAATAGGGAGAATAGATAGTTCTTACTTCGTAGGGTTGCTGTGAAGTTAAAATGAGGAAACCTGTCAAGTGCTTGGAAGAGCAAGCACCTGTTACTCAGTAAGTACCCAGTGAATGATAGCTATTGTTATTTACAGATTAGGAGGCTAGGCTGTGAAAGGTTAACCAGATTTCCCAGGGTAATCTAGTTGCTCAGTTACGGGCCCATTCCATCCCACGTCTTCCCATTAACTACATGGCTTGGAGGACTGAGCTGCCTCTTCTGTATCACATCCTCGGAACTTTTCAGCATATATCAGAGACAACTCCTTGGGTTGAGTGCGAATTGTGGGGAATAATGCATTCCTCCTCAGCTCTCTAACCTCAACAAGAATCACCTCCCTTGGAAAAGTGCTGTGCTCTCCTGTTCTGAATCAGCACCTACTTTATGCGGGATGAATTTTCTCCTTCTGGGTTGTCTCATCCGTGTCCTTCATCATTAGATTCTCGGTTCCTGGCACAGTGCCTGACAGATAGCAGGTGCTCAATAAATGCATTAGAGTAAAAATTACCTTTCCAGATTTGTGTGCCTGGAAGTTAGTGCTTTCAAGATTAATTTCTGTTTTTCAGGAAATAGTCTGTTTGCAGAGTAAAATTTCTCTAAAAGTTGTCATCTTGAGCATAAATAATGCTCACACGTCTTGATTTCTGATACTTGGGAGAGTTTAATGGCATTTGCAGAGGGAGCCATCCTGCTGAATTGTGTTTATCTGCAAAATCCAAATGCTATTGTTCCAGATCACCTCCTTATCTAAGACTAGTTATTTCTTTAAAATTAATCATCAGTTCATTCACAGGAATCTTTCTTTCCTTGAAGATGTCTATGTTTTATCTTTCTGGAGAGACAAAATTGTGTAAATTAACTCTGCAGCTGGTCCATTTCCTCATTTATAACATATGTTCCTTTCTTTGTTTATAACATTTATGTTACATTTTAATTATTTTTTCTCAATACGTGATACAGTTCTCAGACATAGACCAGCTTCCATGTATGTCTCTTCTCTCCTCTTTTCATACATCTGACACTGTCAAGCTATGCCCTAAAAAAATCATAGCCTCCCTATCTGTGCTCGGCCTAGAAAATGTATTGGCTGTGTATCATATACAGTACAGCCTGCTCATCTGGCCTCTGCCTGTCTAATTTCATGCATAAATGCTACCTACTAATAGTATGAATGTTATTTCCCCCATTATTATATTTGAGTTTTTAGATATATCCATAATTTTGTATAGACATTACAAACATAGCTTTAAGTCACAGAGCCCTTTCTTCAAGCAAAGGCTTAGGCAGTGACTTAACATATAAAATAGATATGGCAGGTGTTGAGGAACAGCCTTATATAAAGGGTGCACTTTTGCAGGAGGGCTGGGGACGCTGGAGCAGCTGGTTACCACCCCCACCATGACTCGCTCCACCCCTTACTCCAGCACCCTACCCTCAGTGGGGCTCCATGGTGTCTGACGACACTGCCTGCTGCGTGATGGACCCTGTGCTGGAATGTGTTTCTACCCTCTTGCCTTTTGCCGTGGCAGATCCCTGCTAGTCCATTGGAACTTGGTTTGCTTGGCCTCCCCTAAAGTCCAGGTAGAGTTGAGCCCTCGCTCTCTTCTCCCAGAGCTCCTTGTACTTTCCCAGAGCAACTTGTGTTGCTATACAGTAATTTATTTTCATGTGCAGAAAGGTAGCTGATTTAGTGGCTAAAAGCAAGTCGACTTTGAATCCAGAGTGCCTGGTTCAAATCTGGATCCAAGCTTTCTAGCTGTGTGACCCTGGCCAAGTTATTTAACCTCTCTGTGCCTCAGTTTCCTCCTCTGTAAAATGGAAGTTATATAGGTTTTACCTTATAGGCTGTTATGAGGATGAAATGTTGTAATATATATAAAGTGCTTAGAACAGTGCCTGACATACAAGCACTCCACCATAGTTAGTTGTTACTAAGCTGTTGTGCATCAGTGTCAGGTTGGGTTTCCTCTGAAGGTCCCTGATAGAAGGATTTGAGTGCAAATGGTTTATTCCAGAGGTGACCTCCGGAAACCCTGGTGTGGGAGTGGGGAAGTGAGGCAGGAAGGGAAGGAAGCTAATACAGGGTACATTAGTGATCAGGTAACTGAAATAGGCAACTGAGACTCCGTCCTGTTGGGGACCTCTGGGAGGTGATGCAGAACTTGCTTTAGAGATGTCCTGTCATACCCAAGGCATGAGGACGCTGGAGGACACTGGAGGATTTGTCCTCCAACTGCCGTTCTTCATTGGCTGATGGCTACCCCCAGGAGTTAATTCCTGGCGTTTCCAGCCTGGCCTGCCTGCAGGCTAAAGCTTAGGTGGAGTACTGCCCACACCTAGAATAGAATTCCATTGGCATGTTATTGCTAAGGTTGCGTGGACAGGGCCCTGGCAGTGATTACTATAAGACTGTCAACAGAATTCTCCAGGGCTTTCTGTGTTACTCTATTTTCTTTATTTTTCCTGGCCCACGTACTAAGCATCCATAGATCTTTGTGGAATGAGTGAATGATTTAACGTGAATTTTTTTCTACTTGACCTTCAAAGCTCTTTGTAATTGTGTTTCACCTGATCTCTCTTTAGTTCTTATGATTTAGTTCTCATGACTCCTGAACCAGATTCCTCTTCTTCAATTATATGAGTCTTCTCGCTGTTCCCAGATGCACCCATCTGATTTCCTTACCTGGGCTACTCTGCTGTCTGTTCTGACTTTCCAGACCCTGGCCGCCTTCAAGTCCCCACACCTCCAACAGCTCATCTCTTCCATGAAACCTTCTTTGACCTCAGACAGCTCAGATACATGTTTCAAGGCTAAACCAAGACTTCCAGGTCTTGTAGAACTCTCGTCTTTTTCACAAAGTTGGCCGCATCATACATAGTGAGCAATGGTAAATACTGAGGGGCAGTGACGCGTGGCCTTTGGAGTTAGACAAGCATGATTGCATCCTTCTTCTTGAGCAACTGTGTACTTTACTTGCATCTCTTTTATCCTCATCTGGAAAATATGGCTAATAATCCTACCTCATCATATTGCCGTAAGGATTAAATGAGATATTGTATGTAAAATGCTTAGCACAGTTCTCAGAAAGTAGGTGCTGAGTCAAGAGGATCTGCCGGATTCTTTTGATTCTGAAGTAAGTACCTTCTTAGACTCGCCTTATTATTACTCCTCTTCTTTAGTTTCTCATTTTGCTATTGCTTTAATTTTAGTTATTGTCAAAAGAAGACATTAAATGACATGTCAAGGAAAGTATTGATATTTGAAATATTGAAAATACTGGTTTTACATGAAAAATAATTTGTCAGTTGAGCCTTTGAAATGGGTAGGATATGCCATACTTTTCAGATTTCATTTAAAATATCAACCATCTCTATTAGTTAAAATGATAATTAAAAATGTGAAATCCCTTTGTACATTAGAATTAGGTTTTACTCTCTTTTTATTGTGAAAGAACATCATGAACTTTTTTATATATTTATATATTTTTCAATCAGAGCACACCCTTGAAAGTTAACTCAAACGTCAACATTTTAAGGATCTAGACCTGTGCTTCTCAAAGTGGTGGAGGTGGTGAGGGTTGGGGGAGGTGTCATTGGAGATGGTAGTTGTATCATATATCAGAAATGCCGGGGGCCAGCCCCAGGGCCTAGTGGTTAAGCTCCCACGCTGGGCTTCGGTGGCCCGGGGTTTCTCTGGTTCGGATCCCGGGTACAGACATGGCATCGCTCATCAGGCCATGCTGATGTCCCATACAGGACATCCAGAGGCACTCACAACTAGAATATACAACTATGTACTCAGGGGCTTTGGAGAGAAGAAGAAAAGAAAAGAAGATTGGCAACAGATGTTAGCTGAGGTGCTGATCTTAAAAAAAAAGGAAAGAAATGCCTACAAAAGTTTGTGCAAAAAACCACTCATTTCCTCATTGTCCCATCCCAGGAACAAGGAGTATCAGAATCTGGGGGTGGAGGGCTGGGTAGCAAGAGGAGGAGGCATGTGTATTTTGCAAAGCATTTGAGGGGTATCGTATCCATCTCTCTTGGCAGGTAGTACTATGCAAGGGAAGGAGCTCAGGCTTTAGAGCCATATTGGACTAAGTTCAAACTCATGTTGACTGGCTGATTTTGAGAAAATTACATGACTTTTATAGGCATGACTTTCCTCATTCATAAAAGAAAAGTACAATGGTACCGATCACCCAGATTTGTCAGGAATTCAATGAGGTAATGCGTTATTTATTTGTTTATTTAAACTTTGTCCTTTTCCAGGTAGCATTTAAGGCAGCCAGAAAAGATATATAGCTATAACTTATAGGGGAGAGTGATGAGAGAAGAGCGAAGGGAAACAAGATATGATGTTACTTCTCACATACATATGCAATAAGGTGAAGAAAATTATGTCATCTTAACAAAGGGCACCAGAATCTTCTTGAGGAAGAGAAATGCCTTTGTTTAAGAGGTACTTTGGAGATGCCCTTGGGGTGGGAAGAGAGGCCCTTGAGGATTTGGCTACAGGTAGGTCCTCAGGTGATCTGAAGGTGAAAGCCACTCTGTACCACAAAGGGAGAATTTGGTCCTACAGAGCCAACTAGAATGGTGGAGATGAGGAAGAAAGATTAGAAGAGAGGAAAGAAAGAGGAAAAGCCTAGGGAAGGCTGAGAACTATGTGTCCTCAGTCCATAAACAGATCTCTCCCCAGCAACAGGAGGGAAAAAAACTACCACCAATGTTTGTGTGTCTTGTGATTTTGGTGGTGTTGGTGGTTGTCTTGTGTTAGCAAGAGAGGTCCATGAGCCGCACCCTCAAGAAATCACCACATATCAAGGGCTGAGTTTTGGAACTCTTACTGGTCATGAAATTGGGAAATTCAAATCAACTTTTTCTAGATCTCAAGGGAGACAGAGAGCCCTCCAGCTTCTAGGAGTTTAACAGCCCATGAAGTCTAAGGGTATACCAGGTGGAATATAAAGTTCTTGCTAAGCTTCCTAGAAGCCAGTGTAAATCAGGAAGCTTACATACAAATCCCAGTGTCCGTTAGATATAAACAACTCAGATGCTCCGGGGAAACACACCTGCTTCTGATACTAAGATTGGAAGGAAATTTGTCCTAAGATGTGCGTAAAGTGGAACGAGATGTACAAAAATCAGAGCACCTGATATACTTAAGATGTGTGATGCATTTTAGTTCCCCTCCTGTCCGTTTCCTTCCCCTGAAGTTTCTGTAAAGATTGTAGTATATTTGAAAGCTTTTGAAAATTGTGAATACTATCGTTAGTTAATCAAAATAAAGTCCATATACCAGATTTCGTTAAAATCTCATTAAATACTGTTGAAAATATTGAAGTGTTCATAAAAGGATAAGCTGAATAAAAAATACATTTTTTAAGAAGCAACTGCTTCAAGTTACTATCTTGAAGTTAAAAGCACAGATTCTCACATTGGGTCCTCCCATAACCCATTGTTGCACCACGTTTTAGAATCCTGAGTCCTGTGCCATTTGCAATGGCAACAGTGGTATAGAGGGTGAGCCTTGTGTGACTCTTAAGGAGCTCTGCATCTTAGAGGCTAATGTTCTTGAGTCTGTCCGTGGACTTTCATTTTGTAAATGCAGAAGTTAAGCCAAACTTCTGAGAGAGGCTGCTCCCAATGGCACCTGTCAATTCATGTCAATTCACAAGATTGCTTGCTTGTAATTGAAGTGTTTTAAGCACAAATTCATATGATAAGGAAAATGGGAACCATGAAAATGATTATGAAATGACAAGCAGCCTGGAAAGAAGATATAGACAAATTCCAAGGCTTCCAGAAATTATGAAATCCTTTACATTTATGAGGCCAAGTCAAATATATTTTTTCCCCAAGAATGTGTGATATGACTATCTATTTTACCCTAAAACAATTACTTTGACAGTTTAAAAATATACTACATAAAACCAAAAAGAATGGAATTGTGGATTACGGGATATAAGGGCTCCATGCATTTTTCCATTTTCCTTTCATTTCTTCATTTATTTTTCCCAGCTAGGTGAATTGGCTAGTACATTTTGACACTAAGAATTATATTCTAATACTGGAATAGTCAAGTGTATAACTTGGCTATGAGTAAAATATCTTTGATTGACAGTTGAGTCCATTTGTATCAAACAGCTTTACCTTGAGAAAATCCACCACTCTGAAAGCAATAGCACATCAAAAGAATTTTGAAGATTATGGTCGTTTTCCCGTTCCTCTCCCCAGGATCTATTTTCATTCGGCCTCATCGTGAGCGTCTCCTTTGGGTAATCTGAGTTGCATGCTTTCCCCACGCTTTCTGTATCCTTGGTTTCTTGAGAGCCTCAATCAAGACAGGCAAAAGATAAAAGAAAAAGAAAGGTTTCATTTCCAAGGAAATGGCTTTTCAGTACCTGATTCTTCACACCTATTCATCACCGCTAAGTGCCCCAGAACTGCTGAGCACAGTGTTCAGGAAGCAGCCAGGGCATCAGTCTTCTGTCTATTGTTCTTAAACTGAGCTCCCCGGGGCCTTTTGCATTGTGCTGTGCATCAGTGAAATGACGTGTTTAGGAACCTTTATGTCTAGCATGGAAAAGACTCTCCTTCATTCCCGTGTTACATTAAAAAAAACCCTCAAATCAAAATACCTGAGGGAGGAGCGAATTGTTGTTTCATATATGCTACAATGCCTATGAAGAGAGGTAGTGAGTGCTTACCTTTTGGACATTTGCATTAATTAGTCTGTAAAACAAACGGCACCATTGCTCTTCTAAGGGACTAAAAATTAGATGTTTTTATGAATGTCTTTTTAACTTTGCTAATTTATTCAAATGTAATCTTGCCTTATCTATTATTTTGTTAACTTGTCTACTTGATTAATATGTTTTTCCTCTCCTCTGATTCTGATCTAAAAATTCTATAGCTGTTAATTGTATTATTTAATCTAAGTACACTATAAATAAACTTCCTAAGATTAATGTTATTCATCTTTCTCAATTAAAGACACCAATAATATTACTGAGTAGCTTATTTCAGGTAGAAGTTTGGCTGGCATTCCTTACTTGTTTTTTTTTTGGTGATTTGTCATTGTTCTGGCATGTGTATCAGTGCTGTGTATTCTTGAAAGCATTAATGTTTAAAATATCTGTATCTCAGTTAGTTGAATTGACAGAGCTAAATCAGATGGATCAATAACAGGGCTTTAAGTGCATTTCAAGGAAATTTATCATCTGCACTAAGTCATTTTGTTCCAACACAGTTTTCGCAATTTACAAAAGAAATTTTATATTATTTTATATATTTTCTATAAAGATTAGAAAACATATTCTTTGGCACATGAATTTTAAAGTGTTCTTGAATTATTAATTGGCTAACTTTGTATGACATCATTATTTATTAGACAGGCAGTAATATTTCTCATGGGAATACAAGTACTTTAAAATATCAAGAAAATACCAAGAGATTAAATACTGAAATTAAAGAGACTCTTTTCCCACCATTATATTCAATTCTTATTTTAGGTCTGTGTAGCTGGAACAAACAAAGAAGAAGGTGGGGTTTTTCTTTTTAGAATAAGGGAAGGATGGAAGGTGTGTCCTCTGAGGGCACCTCTGACTGTGTCATCACAGGAGGGCTCTGATACATGAATACTTGAAGCCTCCGGGAAGCCAAGTATGATATTCACAACCAAATAATAATGTGCTAACCTCATTCACAGTAATCACGGGTAATGTGGTATTTGTATCTACCATCCGGTTTTGAAGGTAAAACATGGAACCTATTTTGGAGATTTCACATAACAGCTCGGGCTACATTAATAATACTGGAATGACCCCAAATAAAGAGATAATGAGTGCACCTGACCCTGCGTCATTCAGACCTCAGCTGGATTGTGCTCACTGCTGGGCTGCAGACATGCTGGAGAGGACTCAGAGGAGAGTGACAAAGATGGACTCAGTCTCATGCCTTGTCACAGAGAAAGTGGTTAAGGACTGTGATTGTTAACGAGAGCGAAGAAAATGATGCAGTAATTGAAGGACTGGTGCCCAGATGAGGCTGCTTCTTTGTGGCTGCAAATCTGAAATGTAACTAGTGGGTGCACCTGCCATAAGAGAGATTTAACCCCAGAATGGGTCTGGATGTTCCAAGGGGTCAGAAGGAGCATTTCATGTGACATAGCCTGCGAGGGTTGAGGTGGGGAAGTAGGGATGGACAAATGTGCATTGTTTGCTAGGATCAAAAGTTATAAGTAAATGATAACGTCTTATCAATTTGCTGAAATTTTCTTTTTCCTGCTTTGTTTAAAACTTTATATTTCTTCCCTAGTTTGCGCTCTGGTTTTTTGTGTCTTAGAACACCAAACGATTCTTTTTTTTTTTTTTTTTTAAAGATTTTATTATTCCTTTTTCTCCCTAAACTCCCCAGTACATAGTTGTGTATTTTTAGTTGTGGGTCCTTCTAGTTGTGGCATGTGGGATGCTGCCTCAGCATGTCCTGACGAGCGGTGCCATGTCTGCGCCCAGGATTCGAACCGGTGAAACCCTGGGCCACAGAAGCAGAGCCCGTGAACTTAACCACTCAGCCACGGGCCCGGCCCCTAAACCATCCTCGAGTCCTTTTTGTTCCCTTTTGAAAGATATGGCCATATAGATAATGCATATGTCGTATAAATTGTTTCCTGCCTTTTAGTAAACTTTTCTTTAAATGAGTCGTGTTTAGCAATTCCCTGACATTCTAACCTGGCTTTGATTGATGATGTATAACATGATATAATGGTTTCTAAATAAATGTAGAAAAAGCAATTGGTCATAGAGATTAATATATGCTATGTCTTTCAGTTTCAGAGAATTAAATGTTGGCTTATATCAGTAAGATTAGATCTTACTATTTAATTCTATCAGTTTAAATTAAATTTATACATTCTTAGGGTTTCTTTAGAATAAACTTTTTATTTTAAGGCAGTTTTAGATTTATAGAAAAATTACAAAGATAGTACATATACCCCACACCCACTTTTCTCTGTCATTAACGTCTTATATGAGTATAGTACTATTGCTACAATTAATGAACCAATATTAATATAGTATTATTAACTAAAGTCCATACTTTGGTCATTTCCTTGGTTTTGCCTAGTGTCCTTTTTCTATTCTAGGGTCCCATCCAGGATAGTGCATTACGTTTAATTTTTCTATTTCCTTAGATTTCTCTTGGCTTTGACAGTTTCTCAGATTTTCTTTGTTTTTGGCGACCTTGACAGTTTTGAAGAGTAGTGGTCAGGTGTTTTGTAGAATTTCCCACAATTGGGATTTTTTGATGTTTTTCTCATGATTAGACTGGGGTTATGTGTTTTGAAGAGGAAGGGCACAGAGGGTAAAGCGCCGTTTTCATGACACTATCGAAATGACATCACTCTTTATGTTAATGTTGATCACCTGACTCATTTGTCATCTTTCTCCACAGTAAACTTATTCTTTTTCCTTATTTCTATGCTGTACTTTTCAGAAGGAAGTCACTGTGAACAGCCCACAGTTAAAGGAGTGGTGCTCCACCTCCTTGAAGGCAGAGCATCTACATAAAATGTTTGGAATTCTCTATAGAAGCTTTGTCTGTTCTCCTCCATCTGTTTAATTATTCATCCAGTCATTTGGGTGTATCATTATGAACCCATGGATATTTAGTTTATATTTTAGGTTGTAATTTAATGCTACGTTGTTGCTCAAATTGTTCCAACTTTGGCCATTCTGGTTCTTTCGGTTGGCTCTTGTGTCTCTTTGACATATCCTCATCATTGTGGGATTTTTTTTCCTTTTCTAGCACTTTCTTACTTTCTGGCATTGTAACATGCAGGTTCATCATGTGTGTTTTTTCCCCCAGTCCTAGATTTAGCTGTTTCTCCAAGGATCCTTGGTTCCTTTCATAGGAGAATGGTATTCAATACCAAGATTTGGGTGCTAAGTATGCTCATTGCTCCTGGGTGTCATTGCTTCTAGGCTCTCTTGGCTGACAGAGCAAGAAAATATATGTGTGTATGTTAACTTGTGTATATACAGATCTCTACAATATGTCTTATGTAACTATATATATATGGATGGATGATAGATAGTTAGACAGACAGATAGATGGAAAAGCATGAGTTCATACTGATGTTTCCAACTTTAATTCACCACCACATGCATGATTCTAGCCTCTTCCCCTTGCTTATCCGTAACCTCCCACTCCAGCAGTGAGAACCCTGGCTCCCATCATCCACCACTGTTCAATTCCAGTGGAGTTCCATTTATCCTGTTGAAGTTGAAATATATAAATAAAAGCTGGAGTTTTCTTAAAGCCTTAGAAAAATTCAGCATTTTTTTCCAAAACAGTATTTTTTACCCTGCAAATTTTTGTGACTTTAAAATAGTGTCTGGGTCCCAACACTTGTCTATGTATAAAGATTGATATAGTCAACTGTCTGTTGTTGATAGAAATTTGGGTTATAGATAGCATAAATTCTCAGATAGTTCCACAATTTAAATTTCTCTCTTGCTGTAACCTTCTTTTCCAACAAGCATACTTCCTACGTGATAACTATATCTGTAATAAGAAAATTGGCTAATTTGAATTTTTCCTTCTTTACCTATAAATCTCTGCACCTCCTGAAGAGATGCCCAAGAACTGCATGTTGGCCATCTCCTGCAAATAGCTCGAGGAGAGGAGTAATTTTTAGGACCCACCTTTAGCTATTGGACATTGGCCATGCTCTGATTTGCTGAGAGTTCTTGTCATCACAAAGGAAAGCAGGGATTTGGCTTCAGACATTAAATCAAGACTTTTTGAGGTGACTAGATGGTTAGAAACACACGGAAGAATGGATCTTCAATAATGAGCTGTATTTTCAATGAATGTCCTAAGGAATATAATGCTAAGATCTTGCATAAGTTTATATGCCTCCAACTTGCATTTAATTTTGTGTTAGGCTGAAAGCTAATATAGAAAAGCTGTAATGGAAAAATGATAAAGGCTCAAGAACACTCGCTTTCCCTTGGGCTCTAACAAGAGTATACTACCCAGCAGTGCCTTTGTTTGTAGTCTAAGATTTTAAGAAACTAAAAGAATGAACTAAAATTTTAAATAGCCATATTTTCCCTCCCAGTCCAGAAAGAAAAAATACAGTGTGATACAATACTTAGAGTAAGCAAATGGTCAGTAGAGTAAGTTGATCTTTGACACCTCTTTTTAACTTCAGCTCCCTCAGCCTCTTACCACACTCTGGCATCCTCTCCCCGTGTCCACACACGCTTATTCCCATTCACCATCCATTTGTTGACATGGAGGGTAAAATGGTGTGCAAAATCAGACACAGTGCCTGTCCACGTGGAATTTACAGTTAAGTGGGGCAGAGAAGCATTAATCACGTTATCACATACGCGTACATGAAACTAAATGCTGTGCAAGAGAAGCACGTGGGGTTTGAAGAATCTATGAGCGGGTGTTTGACCTGGTCTGGGAGTTCAGGAATGCCTTCCCTGAGGAAGGATTGTTTAAACTGTGATTTGAAGGATCAATAAGAATTAACCAGGAGAAGAAAGACAAGAGAGGGAAGCTTATGTGGGAAATTAACAAGTGGTGAGTGGTGGAATGTAAAGGAAGCCAAAAGAGCCAGGGTGGAGGCAAGCACAGAAGTGTGAGATGAGGCTAAGCAGGTGGGCAGGGGCCATCCCATCCAGGCCTTGTCGGCCATACTCAAGAGTCTTACTTTATCTTGAAAGTGGTGCATTATCCTGAAAGCCACTGCGTTTCCAAGATTGAAAATGCACCTCTCATCTTTATTATTCTGAAAGTCAAAATATGACCCATCTTTTGAAGGCGAAAACCAAATACCACTCATCCAAGCCTCTAACACTTCCATTTTTCAATGTTTTAGAAAAGATTGTTCCTGCTAAGAGGGGTATCATTGTTTAATCCCACATACATACACATGCGTTTGCATTTATATATAAAATCTTATTTTCACATTTCATTTTCCTAGTGACATTATCAAAAGCTCTGCCTGTCTCCTCAAGTCTCTTTTTAAGTTTTGTTTTTCATCTCCTTCTCTCTCTTCATTGCCCTCTGCTGTCTTGGCTGTGTCCCCAGTTCTCATGGACTCCACTTGCATTTCCCAATTATGAGCCGAGGAGAGGTATCCCAGAGGACAGAGAAGGACAATGTGGCAGAGGATAGGAGAGAGAAAAAATAGGGAGGGACAGTGGCACTTAGGCCTTCTGAAGCTGCAGTCATCCTGAGCATCTCTTTAGGGCCTTTGCCTTCCCAATTACTTTGCCATCTTTACTTGAAGCTAAGGAGAATCTGGTACTTTTCCTCATCAGGCTTATGCCATAGTCTCTCCTTTTGTCACCCAGTGAAACTGAAAATATTTCTCATCTGAGATCCATGCAAGAACTTTCTAAGTAGTGTACAGCTCCAGTCTCTCCACTCACCCCATTCTCCTTTCAGAGGGACCTCTCTAAAGGGCAAAGCCAAGCCCATCCCTCTCCGACACATTCTTATGTGGGTCTCCAGAGTCTTTAGGACATGATTTCTCAACCGTGTGTGCCACACCCCGACTGCACCCTATTCCTGGGAAGTGTTTTTCAAGTCCTTAAATATGTCATCTTACTTCATTTGTCAGCCTTGGTCCACACTGTTCCTTATGATCAGGATGTCTCCCCTCCCTCTCTCTCCCCCCAGTCTTCTCCGTAAGGCCTGTCTCTTCCTTCAAGACTCATCTGAAGGCTTGTCTCTTCTTGGAAGTCTTTCCTACCTCTCCCCTGTGTTGTATCCCAAGTCTCTGGGCTTCCCCTGAGCCTGTTCATTGCTTTTTCTGTTTTGTTTTTAACTACCTCTTCTCAAATGGGATTGTGCATGCTGTTTTCTTATCTGTCATCCTCACAAGAATGAGTTTCCTGAAGGCTCCCTGTCATCGCTGCCTCATTCTTTGTATACCCTAACGGGCACCCAACATAGAGCCTGGCACTATGTGCTATCTGACCAATGTTTCTTTGATTAATGAATTAATCCCTCTTTTTTGCTCTTGTGGTCAGCTATGCCAAATTCTCCAGCTCATTTGGACAAGCAGAACTCTAACTGGTGCATGTCCTCCAGGCTCGCCTGTTTGACCACAAAGAGAATGGGTATTCCTTATTCGACACTCTTTTTCTACACTCCTGGGTTTGCACAGAATGCATAATACTTACCGTTCAAAATGATCACATGGCAACTCCTCACACTTTAAGGCCTCCTACTGACCATCCAAGGGGGCTTCTCTCTCCCTTCCAAGCTCAAGTCAGACTCTTAACCCTTCCAGTCTGCTTGCACTGAGCCACCGGAAGTTGTATTTCTGGCTTTTACACATTCATTTCACACGCTTTTCCCTCATCTGAAATCCTTTTCCCATCTCCCCCAACTGGATAATAATCAAAATATTAAGTGTTTACCTTGTCCCAGGCACTAAGACCTACATAGCAAATTTTGCTTAATTTTCACGAATATCCTTTGAAATAGGTTTTACTGTTCTTGCAGATAGGGAAACTAAAGCACAAAAACTAAGTAATTTACCTGAGCTCACACAGCTTGTAAGTCGCAGAGCTCGAGTTTGAACCCAAGCGCCTCTGAGGCTAGCCCATGCATGTTCTCTCTCTCTCCACACTATGCTGTCCCCACTTGTTTGCCTCCAGTTCAAGGAACCACTTCTCAAGTGTTTTCCTTCTGACTTCTTGTTCTGTGGACCTATTTCAACAACTATATATTTCTTGGCAGTCACTTGGCATCTATCAGTTTCTATATTCTCATGCTCATTATCTTTTCGTGTATATAACATGTATCTCCTCTTGGAAGCAAAGCATGGGAATTTCTGCTTTGTAACATCCTTTCTCTGAGAGATGGTGGAGTTTGGTGGTTAAGAGCGTGGATCCTGGAAGCAGGCTCCTTAGGTTTATATCCTGGCTCTCCTCTGTGCTGGCTGTCACCTTGGACAATTCCTCCACTTTCCTATGCCTCCATTTCCACATCTGTCCATGGGGCAAGTTATCATACTTGCCTCAGAGACTGGTTGTGAAGACTGAATGAGTTAATGCCCCAAAAACACTTCCAACCATGCCTGGAACATAGTCACTACTCAGTAAACGTCATTTATAGTAATTCCCTCACAGCCTGTAGGAGTCTTTTGCACCCTGATGATGTCCCTAAGTCTGAGTTGAGTGACCACTGCAGGGTATCTTATTGGCTGCTGTGGCGGCAGCGCAGTGCATTCTTATTGGAGAGTTATGTTAAGTAGCATGGGCTTTTATTTGCCTCTGTCTTTATCAGTGAGTCCTGCTGCTCCAACCCCGGGGGCACTGAAATGCCGTGAAACCTTTTTCTGCTCAAATTTCTTTGACTCTAAGATTCCTCTAGGGTCACTGCTAAGCACTTCATGTGGCGACCTTTCTCTTTTGTCCTCAGGCCTGCTGAGATCATTTGCTCAGCAGCATGTCCAACACCTGTTGCCACCCTATCCAGCCATTTCCTCCGTGACCTGGCAGCACCCAGAGGGGCAGTGGCAACTTGGAGCCCTTGGGCAACACAGTTTGGAATCAGCAAACTGACGGTTCTTTTCTCTGAACTGGGCAATCAAATCACATGCGCTTTAATATTTATCGATAGCTAAACATGGCTGGAAAGGAAATAAGAAAGAGCCTCTGGGTTAATCACTATCTCTGATTTTACAAAATGGCTAAGCTGTGTGTAAAATATCTGACAATCACGTGCCCTATTGACCCGAGGATTGAGCTCTGCTGAGGTATGGTTACTATGTGAGAGAGTGAGAGAGAGATTTTCTTTCTCTCTCGGGTACACAGAAAATATAAAATAAGATCCTTTCTGTGGCCACCGCGGCAGTTTCTCGTTAAGATTCTGCTTTGTTTAAACTGGTATTGTTTTTCTGAAAAAAAACTCTAAGGAATGTTTTTAAAGGAGAACTCAAGCCTAACTAGATAAATATACTTTATTTCAAAGTGCACACATTTGTAATAATTGTGACAGAGAGAAAAAACATAGTTAAAAAAATACCTATTATTCTAATGATTTCCATCCCAGTGGTTTATTTGGACACGAGTTCCCATCCATAACATCTTCATTTGTCTTCTAATTTTCATGCAATTTGAAAGGGTTAGGTTCCTTACCCAAGGGATCATTCTGACCAAACCTCAAAAGATTAGCTAGGGTATTCTGATTTTACAGGCAAATTTATATCTTGTCATTTCAGAAAGTGTTTCCTTCACTACCATCTTTTAAAAAATCTCTTATTTGTGTAATATATGGACACAGTATATTCCTCTCCTGAGGCCTAATCCATGGAACATTTTAGATGAGATAAATTATCTGATTTTATAAGCATAAGAATAAGCAATTTCCCTTTTGTGATACTAATAATAAATCCTTGTTGGTACAGAAGGTTTAAAAGCCTGTCCAAAGAATGGTCTGTGAGTGAATTCTTTCATTTTTTAAGGAGACGTTCAGGTGCATCTCTAAGAAAGAAGACCTCTGGCTTCCTCTGCATTCTCCAACATTTCTAAATGTTTATTGACAATGAGGTAAAGACACATTGGTTCTGGGAAGCAGGAGGTAAGCAAGCAGCAGTCGGAAAGTACAAAGAACAGGAGCGGGCCCCGTGGCCGAGTGGTTAAGTTCGTGCACTCTGCTTCGGCGGCCCGGGATTTCTCTGGTTCTGATCCTGGGCATGGACGTGGCACCGCTCGTCAGGCCATGTTGAGGTGGCATCCCACATGCTACAACTGGAGGGACTCACGGCTAAAGTATACAACTATGTACTGGGGGCATTTGGGGAGAAAAAGTAAAAAAAAAAAGAAAAGATTGGCAACAGTTGTTAGCTCAGGTGCCAATCTTTAAAAAAAAAAAAAAAAGGAAAGTACAAAGAATAAAGTGCATACAGACATGAACAATATTCACTTTAAGGAGTTAACCTATTCTTTTAAAATATTGTAATATTGATTCCATATTATCAGTGTGCTGCTTCTTTCTAAAAGTTGTTAAAATAAACTCACACCTTCTTCTTTGTACTCTGCATTTTTCAAATCTCCCAAAACAAAAACTCGTTATAAGCAAATAAATAAGCAAAAGCTCTATTAACTGCCACTTCCAAAATCTGGAAGGAGTGATTTGATTTAGCAATATAAGGAACTTACTTTCGACAGGTGGGAAGTTCTAAGAAGGAACACAATTAGCTTGTTGTCATGGAACAAATTACAAGTTAGGGCTAATAGCTTATTGATTATAAGAACATCCGCAGTACTTGGGCAGGTGTGTTAGTCAGGGTAGGCAAAGTTATCCTGAGGTAACAGACAATCCCACCGTGAATCTGGGTGATCCTGCAGGCCAGCAGTCTCCACAGGATCGCTTAGAGCAGCACCTCCATAGCAACCACAGGCGTCTGCACTCCCCACGACAGAAGAAAGGGTTAGAGATCTAAGCAGTAGCAATTAAATGCTTCCACCCAGAAAAAGGCAATCATATTTCATTTTTCAAAGCAATGCAACTTTGGTAACTTCAAGGAGGCAGGGAAGCACAAACTCCTATGGGGTCAGAAGGAAAAGAAAACAGGAAATTAGTGAACAGTTGAAAATGTCTGCTTCATTTGTAAATGAGGATCATAATATTATCTTACACTGTCATGGTTTTCAAGATCGTTTGCTTAAAATCTTTCAGTGGCTTCCCAGAGCCCTGAAGATAAAATCCAAGCTCTTCAGCTGGGCCTTTTGGCTGTCAGTAACCCAGTGCCTGCCTCTCTCACCAGTGTCCTCTCTCTCTATTTGCCATATCTTCCAAGACTTTCTCTAGGAACAATGAACTTGCTGTTCTGTTTCCTGCTTATTGCTCCTTCCCTTGCAAAGTCGCTTCATCTGCTGGGATCACTCTTCCCTAACTTGCCTCATCTTCTGTTTCCTTTGGTAATTCTTCTTCCACAATGCCACCCACCTCCTCCAGGCCCCAGACCTAAGGACTGGATTATTGCTGTGGCTCCTCCTCTGAGCTTCATTAGCATCCATGGTTCTTACTGGGTTACAATGAGCTGTTTACCTGTCTCTCCTCCCTACTAAAGATTAAAAGTACTAGAGAACAAGAACCAGATCTTCCTTATCTTGACATCACTGAAAGAGTATCTAACCAAGAATAAGGGCTCATTATATACTTGTTCAATGAATGAATGAAAAAATGAATGGGCTTTACCTGCCTTACTCTACCTGACTGTTCAGATTCCTCAGGGCAGTATGTTTTTCTTACATCTTTGTACAGCCTATAAGACCTAAAATGAGTATTTTATAGAGTAGTACACAAAAGTGTTTAAGTGAATTGAATGTACCTTAAATTCTATCATGAGGAATAGATTTCTGATCTCTATCATATTTAGACTTTATATACTAGATTATGTTTAAAAATATAAAGTTACCCATAAACCACATCTGGGACTCATTTTCATGGATTTATTAAACTTTACATTTCTTCAGAGTATCCACTGCAAGGCCCTCTGGCGTTGTATCCTAAACCAAATATTTAAGAAACACTGTCTTCAAAACAAGACTACTCTTATGCTTTGGAAATGCTTTCAAACAACAGGCCTTTCCTTTAACCTTGAATCTATGGAAGATTTCAAATTGCAGCAATTCAATGGACTATATGTCAAGAAACTGATATTTTAAAAGGATGAGATATTTCTTCATTTATATGGAAATTATTCCCATGTGCTTTGGATAGAAAAATGGAAATTTTGAGAATGTACTCAGCTCTTAAAGAATGTGATTGATCCATGAGGACGTTGTTCCAGAAAACAGGAACCAATGAACAGACAAAAATTCTCCTTGAGAGCGATAAGCAACTTTTTGAATTATCTAGTATAATCCTAGGAAAAATTTAAAATGTTTTAATTTTCCTAATCAGAAAGTCTTTAAAGCATATTTTAACAATATATTCAGTATTGTGGGAATATGTTCATGAACTATCAGCTGTAGTTGACCTTTGACATTATAGGTGAGCTGTGAGAATGAGTTTGTGAAATATTTTCACACCAGGAAGTTGCATGAAGAACCACCTGCGTCGTTCACACTCGGACCTACAGCTCATGTCCAAGAAGGTCGCTGGAAGCTTGGGTACTTTGAAGTTAATAGCATGAAAATTCTCCAAAAAAAAGTTTGTTTGTTTCTATTAATTTCCTTAAACAAAGTTCATGTAATAAGTGAAATGATCTCTTTTGAAAGACATTGTAGTGAATCACACATATCAACGGGTCCAAAATTACTGGAAATCATAACATGGCTCATATGAAGTAAAAATTATATTACGTTCGTTTCCTTTTTTTAAAACTATAATAATAAATAGCATAATGGGTACATATATTCAGACTTCTTTTCATTCAATGCTTTCCTTAAAAGATAATAAACTATTAAGTCGTCTCATAGGACACAGGGTCACAAACATCCTGTTAGGAATTTTACGTGTGTTGTTGTTAGTAGTTCATTTAATGAATGAAGTAAGTAAAGTTAACCAGTTTCCTCATGACCACAGAGGACAGAGCCATGATCTTATTTCCATATGAGTATTTTGGGCTCATGCTCTTTCTCTTTCCCCCTATTGCCATCAGTCAAGGCTGCATTTACTTTAAAAAAAAGTGACTAGCTTGCAGTTCTGAAATTCTCAACTCTCCTACTCCATTCATGGGTTTTTCTCACCTATGTAGTGTGGCTTACATCTATGTGAGATCATATGTTTTGTGTCCTACTTCTGAGACTGGGAGCAGGACAATGTGGTGTCCGTGATTTCTTGCATTTGGTAGGAACACAGTGAACGTGAGGATCCTAAAATTCTCCTGCACTCAGTCATCCCCCTGACGTGACTCTCCCAGCAGAGAGATGAGAACTTCTCTAGCTCTTCCACTGAAACCTTTCCTGCCAGAAGAAGTTGAACATGCCTGGTGTCTGGGGGAGTAGCCTGGAGGTATAGTGTCAAATACAAAATTTTTTTTAACGCCTCCAGTTTCATCTTTGAAATCTATGTGTTCGGATTTTTTACTTTTCCCTGTTTTTTTCAACATAAAAATATGTTCTTTTTCTCCAGTCGTTGGCTGTCACTCCCTTTCTGTCACCTGCATGCTGCTGCTTGAGAGGCACAGTCTTAGAGTATA
The DNA here is from genome assembly GCF_041296265.1 of Equus caballus. Lineage (NCBI taxonomy): Eukaryota > Metazoa > Chordata > Mammalia > Perissodactyla > Equidae > Equus > Equus caballus. Next base: position 28,226,344 of record NC_091704.1, read on the forward strand.
GAACAAGCTTTTCTCCCCCTGGCATGTTTCTGTCCAAATAAGGAAATGGTTTGCTTTCCACCAGGTATCTGCATTGATCGCTCCCTTCAAGTCTTCACTCTAAAAGTCACTCAGTTTGGCATTTTCTAGCCAACAGATTGAGAACTACAGTCTCCATCCCTAACTCCCATCCCTGCCAACCCCCTGCTGCATTTTTCTCTATCATACTAATCACTTTCTAATATGTCTTATGATAATTACCTCTTTATTTCAATGTCCATAGCCCTCCAGCTGGAATATGAACTCCAGAAGAAAAGGCACTTGGTTGTTTTTTTCCTGTAACATCCCCAGAGTCTAGAACAGCACTTAGTATATAGTAGATGCTCCAGTAAGTTTTGTAGGAAGAAAAATGGATAAATTTCTCTTGTTATAAATCTGCAGACATTCATCGTTTAGTAGTATTCATAAAGCTTATGGTTCCTGCAAAACCAAGTAGATGCCCTCAAGAGCCACCAATAATATTGTATAATAAATGTAGGTGATTTTATAAAGAGACGGATGTTAATGGCAGATCATGCTGTCACTAGCCCTTTCCAACTGGAAGAGCTAAGTAAGGTACTGCTGGGTTCTTCCTCCCATAGGTTCTCATTTTCCCTGACACATTTGTTGCCTTGTCTGGTTCCACTTTCCTCCCTTTACCTGATTTCACTTGCAAATATAGCAGTGCTGATCTGTGTTTAGCATTGGGTTTCAGTGTTTATTTCTACTTTGCTATTTTAGTTCATTCTTTAATTAAATAAAATGCCTGGTTCTCTCAGGATGTCAGCAACTAAAAGCAGAGTACACCAACCACAATGGTTAGTGTAAAATGGTTATATTAACTCACAGGACATACATTAATGGACACAAAACTACTGAAAAAATTATTTTCTAAAGTCTATTCTACAAACCATCACCGTGTTTTAGACATCTGACAAAGTGAGAAAGGCTGGCTACAGTCTTCAGCTCTGCTCACTGTCTCTGTGGCTTTTAGACACCTGGCCAATTATTAAAGATGGCAGGGCTGGCATGTAAATATTCTCCATCCCGAGATGCTTACGTGGCCAGGAAATAACACTCACCATGTGGTATCATTGCAACACCTATCTACCAATGTGGGGGGTGAAGAAGGATAATATAATTTGCAAATTTGTGTAAAATCAGAACATGTGGTATTACACATTGCTTAGAATGGTGTAAAGGATTTTATGGAAAAAAAGTGTAAATCATAGCCTTACAAAGTTTGATTTTAGAATAGGCCATATTGTAATACTAGATTTAACAAAACTCCTTGTGGTTTATGTTTACTCTTGGGGAACCTTGAGATGTAGTGAACAAGGAATGTTAGATCAGAGACTTCTCTGCCTGCACAAAGTTCCTTTCTTTCAGCATTCCTATTCTTTTTATCATTCGGTGAAGCTTTATATAAAGAATTTCTAGAGAGAGAGGTTCTGCATAGCATTTCATTAAGGTTTTCTATATTACAAAAGAAACTTCCTAAACATGTAGAAATGTAAATGGTGGCCCTTTTGTAAGTTTGCCTCCTTGATTCCTGCCTACTCTCCTCCTTCCTTCCTTCATTTATTCGTGCCTTGTCTTTTACGAAAAGGATTTGCAATAGCTTCTGTAGGGGAGGAAGACATTTCCTCTACCCTCTCTGGGTTCTTCTGGCGGGGGAACGAATTAAATTCACATGAGACAGAATAACAGGAGAAAATTAAACAAAGCTTTATAACATGTATACATGGGAGAGGCTCAGGCAAGCTGAGCAACTCGCCAAAATGGCTGAAGCCCCCCCCCTTAAATAGCATCTTCAGCTGATGACAAAGGAGGATTTGGGGGTGGAGGGGGACTTGATCTTGGGAGATTACCACACAAGTACAGTAAACAAATGCAGATTTAAGTCCTTTGGTATTGATTAAGAGTTTCTAGAGATAAGGTCATCCCCCCTTCTTCCTGGTACAGAGAGGGAGATATCTTTACAGATGGAGATTTCCTTTACAATGTAAATGTCTCCTAACAAAGGGCAAGCAAGTTCCACTCCTCAGAGCCTCCTTCCCTGTCCCAGTTTATTAAAAGTAACCAGCCCCAAATAATCCTCATGCCAAAGAGACATATCTCAGGGTGGCCAATGCCAGTCCCCCACACTTCTCAGCCTTTTGGCTGAGATCAAATGTGGAAAGGATTTGAAGTATCTTACAAAAAAGTACAAAGGCAATAAAGTTTGTTTTTTCTTTTTAAATTCAGAATTTTAAAAAGGGAAAATTGGATGAAGATAAAGTGGATATTCCGGTAGTAAGGGTCATTCTGTTTTCTCTGAAGGAGCCTAGAAATCTATCTCATAGCTACATAGTGGCCAAACTTAGCAGGAAAACAAGCAAACTGTTAGATGAGAAGAACAAAACCTCCATTTCTCAGGGAGTACAAAGTTTTCCTTGTACCAAATCTCAAAATGTATTTTCTTGTGGCATACTATTTGGATAAAGAACAATGAGTACTGTGTTGGCCAATGTCTTTACCACTGCCTCATAGCAAAGCAGAATTCCCAAGGCCTGGCTGTGGCCATGTGCAAGTCACTTACCCTCTCTCCACCTCAGCTCTCTCCACTCTAGTATTTGGAAACCAAAAGTCTGTCCCTCACAGGATTGTTGTTCTGGTTAAATGAGAGGCACTTAACACAATGGACACCCTAATGTGTGTGAAATAATATAGCGAGAATGAGAGAGAATTTGAATAAAAAGTCAGGAATAGAATATTATGACCCAGGTTAGGAATTCAATCTCAATTCTACCAGGTGCTTAAGAGGTACTGTATCTCAGGTGTGCAGACCTCTAGTTGTGTAATGTGACATTCACTCCCCCTCAAGAGAGCTCAGCATTGTCAGAAAAGAGAAGAAATAGCATTTACATTATATTTTGTAGAAAGCTTATTTAAAAAAAAAATTTATCAAGGACAGGGTTCATAAACTCTGGAAACCAGCTAGAAAGTACATAAAACATTAGGACAAGTTTAGAAAAGTTAAAGAAAACTGGGCTATATATTTACCTGAAGTAGAACGATTCCACCTCCTCCAACAAATAACTTGAGGTGACTAAGGTCGCACAGATTGTCACATTCTAATGAAGTTCTTGCTCATCCAAGCACTGGCTAGACACAGGGTCAGGTGCTTCATCCTTTTATGTGAGAAGTGAGGATTATGGGATATCCTCATTTGCCTTGGAATACCCTGATTATAGTTGGGATAGAAGTGGCAGAAGAGACAGGGGTTAATTTGCATACCCACCTCGGAATCCTTTTGCTTCAGTCCTCAGAGGGTTGAATGGAAAGAGAGTTCACAGAACGTCAGTAATCTTAAGTTTTCCGACAAGATGGTGATGAGAATTGATGAGCAGGGAGACCTTAAGAAAGGAGTAACACTTGTTGCTGGGGACCACCGTTTCCTTCTGTTCTTTTTCCCTATACTTTTCCATAAATAAATTTACCTTTGCCCTGTGTGTTTCGTCTTCTTACACCTCTCGTCCTTCAGATGGTTAGAATGGAAACACATTTATTCAGACAGGTATTTACCCTTTATTTTTTATTATTTTTACTGCATCCTTCTAAGTTACTGTGTTGAACATAGAAAGGGAGTCCTAATGTCTCTGTAGTCAACCATATATGACCTCTTCTGGAAGAGCAAGACCTGCTTCTGACTTAGATGTCTACCGTTGTATCATGACTAACTTTCCTGTCACAATTTCACTTGTCTTTCCTTGTGTTCCTTCCTCAGTGGAGATTCAGAATAGTTGACATCTAAGGAAAACTGCCCATCATAGAATTAAAAGTCATAGCCTTCTCTTCTGAATGCTAATTTATTCATATTTGTTTAGAATTTATAAATATCGTTCTCTAAATTCAGCCCTCTTTCTTGGTAGACATTTCTGAAAGTATAGTGAGTAAAAGTTTAGAATCTGAAATTAAATAGTCTGGGTGTATATTCTGGCCCCGTCACTCACCAGCTGTCTAACCTGGGGCAGGTCAACTTCTCCAAGTCTCCGTTTCCTTCTCTATGAAGTCGGGGTGGAGGGCAATAATCATGGTCCCTATTTTGTGAGGTTCTTGTGATGATTCAAGAAGATGCTGCTGAACGTAAAGCACTTGGAATAGTGCCTGCTATGTTCTAAGTAGCTAACAAGTTAGCCACTATTCTCAGACACAAGTTGAGTCAAACTTGAAACAGTGGTACAATGTAAAGAGCATGGACTTTGGCCTTGTTAATTGTCACTTACTAACTCTACAATCTTGGGATCTGAGACTCAGCTTCCTCATCCCAAAAATGGGGACAGTAATAATAATTCTGCAAGATGGTTGTGAAAATGTAATGAGATAGTTCCTATGAAGAACTCATTGACCCTGATGCCTGGCATGTAGGAGATGGAAGCAATGTCAGCTCTCCTTTGCTCACAGACCTTGTGTTCAAGTAACCCTTATTTTACTTAATGATGGCCCCAAAACACAAGAGTAGTGGTGCTGGCAATTCAGAAATGCCAAAGAGAAGCTGGATTTACTAAGAAAAGAAAAACGTCATATGCTGAGGTTGCTAAGATCTGTGGTGACATTTATTACAGTATATTGTTATAATTGTTTTATTTTATTATTAATTATGGTTGTTAATCTCTTAGTGTGCCTAACTGATAAATTAAACTTTATCATAGGTATGTATGTATAAGAAAAAACATTGTATATAGGATTCGGTACTCTCTGTGGTTAAGGTATCCACTGGGGGTCCTGAAACGTATCGCCCATGGATAAGGGGGGGACTAGCATACTGTTTTTTAATTTGTGAAACATTTATTAAATCACTTTGCAGGTAGATTATGAGGCAGGAGAGCCCTGCTCACTCTTTTCAAGCTGAAAGTGGAAAATTACTCCCTGGTGATTAGGAAAAACAATCACAGAGGTGTACACTGTTGGCATGGAGACCTGTCTATGAGATGATAGTGTTTCTCTTGGGAGACAGTGAAAACTTGAGAGAGGATGCTTTATTTCTCCCTTCCTAAAATGTCTTTCTCAGTTTTCTGTGGTGAGAGAAAATGAGACAGCAGTCATACCTAACAGTTGGTGGAACAGTTACATATATACATGCATATACACATATAAAAAGAGAGGATTTTATTTATTGTATATGAGAATAATATTTACCAAAAAATATTGATTAAATGATGCCTTTCTATAAAAAAAAGAATAATTTGTGTGTGTGTATATATATATATTTCCAAAATTGACACAGATTGGAGTACATAACCTTGATAAAGCAATATCTGTTGGAAAAAAAATGGAAACATTGCTTTTAAAAAAGACCTGCAAAAGACGTCAGGCTCAGAGAATTTCTTTGAAAGTGTTTTGCAAACTTTTAAGAATAGTCAGTGTATTATTTAAATTTTTCTAGAATTTCTGAAAATAAAATCAACTTCATAATTCATTGTGTCAAGTAGACCTAACTGCAATAGGAAATTCCTCAACCAATCTTACTATTGAAGAAATAAATAAAATTCTAAGTACAATATTAGTAAATTAAATCCTGCATTGGTTAAAAGATTCATGCTCGCATCAAATAAAGTTGATTCCATAAATGCACACATGGTTCATTATGAGGGAATCTACCATAAAATAGGTTGAAAGAGAGCACAAGAGGCTTGTAATGACAGATATCAGAATGGCATTTGACCAGGATTTAATATCTGTTCATTGTTTAAAAAAAAGCCATAAGTGAAATAGCAGCCTCAGAATATAGTGTCTATCTCAGTGGCCAAACAGATTTTTAAATGGAGTCATTTCTATTAAAATTAGCTTAATTATAAGCACGATCATGTACTATTAAAGTAGTTTTATGTAATAGTATTTGGGAAATCCTGGTTACATATAAAATTAAAGTGGAAAGTGATTTTATAACTATTTGGGTATTTGCATGGAAGAGCCAAAGAAATTAGTTGAAAGATTATTAGAAATAATGTAGAGATTCAGTAAGGTGGCCAAACTCAAAATACATGTGAGAAAATCATTAGCTTTTGTATAAAAGAGTAATAATCAGTTAGAAATTATAATGGAAAAAACCTTTTAAATCGCACAAGATGTTAGTCACCAAAACATGCTATACCTACGAATGAAAATAATAAGAAATCAGAAGGGTTTTTTTTTTTTAATGAAGAAAACAAAAAATCTTAACTAAAGAAAACTTTAGAGACATCATAATAATATCTCATACTAATTAAGCATTTAAGTGCCTTCCACGTTGCAAATTAAATCATCTGTTAATTTTATACAATCCTATGAAGTAGCTAGTGTTATCATCTCAGTTTTATAAATTTGATAACTATTCCGAGAAATTAAGCCACTTGCCCAAATTCATAGAGCTGGTAAGAGCTGAAGCTAGGATTTGAATCTGCATGCAGACTCTTTCTGAACTTCACTCTTAGTCACTATGCCTTGGGAAGACCTATTTAATATGCTAAAAATCTCAGTTCTTACCCATTAATCTACATAATTTATTCAGTTACACTTAATACCAGTGAGATATTATTTTTCATTTTGGTGAAATGTTTCAAAATTTCATCTAAAGGAATAAATATATGAGAAAGCCAAGAAAAACTTGACAAGAAGCACAATGGGTGAAGGGTAGAGGGATGGAGAACTCATCATGCCAGAAATTATAGCGTGTTATAAAAACTGTAAGAATTAGGACAGTGGTTCAGATAAAGATCATTCGAAAATACTCTAGATTCCAAATAAGACTCGTGTATGTGTGTGTTTGTTTGTGTATACACAGATATATTCATACATATAGATATACATATACATAGACACTGTACGCGTAAAGTGGCATTTTATTAACTGAGAAAAGGGATGGTTATTTCATAAATGATGTTGAAGCAATAGCTAGTTATTTGGGAAAATAATGTAAACGTGACTTCCTTCCTTACACCTTACATGAAAATGTATATTAGGTGAGGTTTTGATTAAAATAAAATGAAAATACTATTTCTTAATATGTACTTTTATTAATGTGATAACTGCAAATTAATTTAGTTAAAATTACTATAATAAAATGTAGGCGAATATTTAATTTCAAAGTGGGGAATATTTCTAAGCATATACCAGAGCTAGAAAACGTGAGGAAAATTTTTGATAGATATATGTACATTAAAAATCAAATATTTCTGCACAACAAAAGGCACCATAAATAAAATGTAAAGGCAGATGACAAACCAGGGAATCCATTTCCAGTGTTGCCAAAGAGCGTTAACTTTAATGTGTTAAAAAATCCTTAGAAAATCAATAACAATAAAGATGACCGTCCTTACAGAAAAACCAACACATAATTAATTCATAAGAAAAGAAACACAATTTTCCAGTTACATGAATAAAAGCCCAAACATAAAGAAATGTAAATAAAACAACAGTGGGCAAACGTTTTTTCTAATCAAAGTGTTAAAGATTAAAAAGCAAAGCCAGATAATACCAAATATTGATTCAAGTTGGGACATTCTCATTCACTAGTAGTGAAAATGAAAATTTGAATTGCCATTCTAGAAGGCAATTCAATAATAATTGTCAAAACCTTAAAAAAAATTCATACTCTATGAGCCAGCAGTTTCTCTTCTAAGAATTCATCCTAGAAAAGATTTAGCTACATCATTGTTTGTTGTAGTTGAAAATTAAAAATGAACCAAATATCCAGCAATAGGGAGTAGTTTAATATATCAAGGTACATGCATGTGATGGAATACTGATGTACAAGGATAGTTTTTAACATGATAAATATACAAACGATACATAAAATGAGACCATTTTTACAAATAAGAAATATATGTACATATATATATATAGTAATTCATAGGAAGACGTCTGGAGGGATATCCCAAAATACTACCTGTGGCTCAAAGTATTATAGTTGATTTTTATATTCCTAGCCAAGCAACCTCTCTGGGACAGTCTCTTCATCTGTGAAATAAAGGAGTCATACTAGAAGAGTCCGAAAATCTTTCAGCAAAAATCTCTCATATTTCTAAGAGTAGTGATAATTAATAATAGTAGTGATAAATAATAATTGAAAAAATGGTGAATTTTTTTTCCATTGAACTTTGGAGTTAATAGAGTAAAACTAGATTCATCTTGAGCTATCCTTTGTTTTAGTTAAAATTCAAATCCTGATATTTGTTTATGAATTATATATATATATATATATAGTGCTTTCTCTCTTACAAATGCCCATTTTGGTGTGGAATAGGGTGGAGTATGTAAAGAGTTAGGTTGAAATGAGGTACGTTCCCTATAGAGTTCTTAGAAACACAAAGAAATCTTATTAATATAATATGTTGTATATAGATTTTAGAGTTTCATCTACCACTTGGAACCCTACAAACCATTCTTGGTTTTGGAAAGTTTCTTTAATCAAAATGCATGTTGAGAAATTGTAAGAAATGCAATGCTCAAAAGTCCTTTTATTAAATAAAAATTTACGTGTGCTTCAGAAATTGGTGGAAAATGATTCTGCTTTTATTATCTAATGAATATCGTTTTCCTCTTATTTCTGACTAATAGTGAAATTGCCTGGAACAGGATAAGGAATAATGTTTCGAGTGGTTATTCAGTACCTGATTGAGATAGCGAAATCAAAAACATACTCAGTTTTAATTTGCTGTTAAATACTCCACATTTCACAGTGGTTGTTTGAAGGCCACATTCAATGGTAGCAAAAGTGGCTTTCTAAAAATGCTTTGCCTCATTCTTGCTTAATCCAGGTTGCCAAGCGGTAAACCTGGCAGACGTCATGAACTTCCAAGAGGGAACATATTTTATTTGCCTTATACCACCAGAGGATTTGGCCAATTATTGCTATTTATTTAATGTTGGTGTTGACATAGTGCCTTTGCCCTGAGGAGCCCCAGGTGCTTTATAAAATTAGTCAGCAATTCACATCACAGCCTTTACAGCCAAGAGTGCAGGCTGAAAACAATAATGATTCATGGAACCTACAGCCATCCTAACTCATACTTCTGTTTGCCCAGTGAAACAAAGCAAATATGCCCGTTCCCTAAGAGAGCTAGCAGCAAAAGGTTCTAGTGGGGCTTGATGGGCGTTTCTCCCTTGTGTAAATAGGTAAACTCCTATAAGGAAAATTTGTCATACACCCAACTGAGTTGAGCATTCCTCTACTCTGTTCCAGGACACATACCTTCCTCAGTGAGGAACTCACTTTCTTTAGATCTTTGCTCAAATATCATTTTCGTCATGAGAGCTTCCCTGACCATCTATTTAAAAAACAACAAAACAAAACAAAACAGAATCCATCATTAAGCCCAGATATTCTCAGTTCTTTTTCCTGCGCTATTTTGCTCTGTAGCACATGTAGCTATCCAACATATTTACATGGTCTGTCTCTTTATTTTTTATGTGTTGACATCCTCCCACTAGACTGTAAATTTTATAAAAGTAGACCATTTGTCTGTCTTGTTCAACTACGAATCTTCAGCAGATGCCTGGCACATCATAGGTGTACAGTAAGCATTGTTGAATGAATGAATGAATGAATTTACCCCAATGGTGCCACAAGAAGCAACTGGATTCTCCTATTGTCAGTCAGATACAAAGGCAGCCAAGAGAGGGGTAAGTGAGCAAGAGTGGACTTGCATGAGATCAAGAGTTCTGTTACATTCCTTAATGTTGAAAAGATCCATGTGGTGAAATAGCCCCTTAGTCAGAATTTTCTCCCCCATTAGTTGCAAACAACAGCAACTAAATTTAAACCAGTTTAAACAAACACAATGGCAGTTTATGGGATCTTGAAACTGGAAAAGGCAAGAAGTGCAGCTGGTTTTCATGGGTGCAGGGGTTGCTCCATGTGTTCTTGTGGTGTGATTAGGCCATTAGTCTCTTTCTGTCTCCCCCTCTGCATTGCTGTCTTTCCCAGGCTTTTCCATTGTGGTGGCAAAGAAAGCTAAGGCAGCTCCAGGCGTAATTCGGCCTGGAGTAATTCCAGTGGAATGAGAGCATATATTTCCCAGTGGTTCCAGGGAAGACTCAGAGCTGACTTGAAATGGGTGGACCTGGATTAAATGCCAGCCTTGAATCAATCATGTGACTGACCAGCCTCTGTGCATCCCAGTCATGGAGGTCAGCCCCATCCTTCATAGGTGGGTTTTCCAACAGAAAATTTGCTTTCTGTTATCAGTATAAGAAGGGAAGGATGCATGACAAGTATGCAGAGATGTATTGTAACCAGAAAAATAAATAATGTTTAAAGAATTTCTCATTATGATGAGGCAGAATTTCTAAATCTTTTAATGTTCTACTTTCTTATAATATCAGATGACCATATATTTAACAGCCTAATTATGAAAATTATGTTTTGAAAGTGAAACAATGACCTTTTGCTTTATTTTCAGTGGCAAGCTATCTCTTCCAGGTCTACCTACATGATAAGTGAGATATTATTCCTAACTTAGTGGAAAGGAGATAAAAATTTTTTAAAAAAGGCTAAATTTTAGCTGTGTGAAAAGGAAATGTTTACTTAGGGTTGTAATTACTTATTTTCTTCTTATACAATTTAATAATTCTATCTTCTTAGCTCTTTCTGCCTTATTAATCATATGTTATGTAGGCAAGGTGTAAAATTCTAATTCTGTTTTACGTATTTTTAAAGAGACTGCTTAGAATAGACTAGAAATCCTAAAATCTTCTGTTTCAAATACTGGAATTTGAATTGTGGATATACTACTACTTCTCTTTCCTATAAAAAATTTTAAGGGTCATGGATAAATACAGTGAGATTATATATAAGTCAACATCCTATTAATGGATGAACATAGAAGTAACTCCCAAGAAGAGGTATCAGGAAATCAAAGTACAGTCTGGTTGGTGTGAAAACACAATGGCTACATGAACCAGTGCTGCTGGTTATGCTGTACCATCTGAGAAAGACATTCCTGATATTAGCTTTGATGCCAGCCTTTTTACTAACTGAGTACTCACTTAGTTTAGGTTACTAATTTAGTACTAGCTCAGTAGTTTGGCATGACCATGTTCCAAAGTATCCACCTAGACTTAGGAATTACTCAATTGAATCAATTCAGTGTTAATGAAAAAAAACTTTGTGGGTAAGCATTTCTGAATTAGTGTTTTTATTAAGCCACAATGTTTTACTAGTTCATCTTTCTTCATTCCTCTGAAACTGTGATTGTTTCTAAGTTGTTGCTTAGAAATGGTAAAAGATGTGAGATAGGGAAAAGGAAAGCTTTCTTAGGAAGTCCTTTTCTTTCGTGGCCCCGTTGAATTGGATTTGTCGTTGATATCCATTGATATCCTATCCATATCCAACCCGTATGGTAAGATTTTTCTTTTCCATGTGATAAGGATTTTCAGTGTTTTTTGAGAGCTTGGTTTTTGTGGTGGGAGAGACGAAATGAAAGGCATACAACATTAATGTGTCCTTAGCATCCCAAAAAATAGTAATGCCATAGCAAATTTATAACAATGAAAAACTGCATAGCTCAGAGCCCTCCTATGACTTTTGCGGGCTCTGTGCACTTTTGGCTTTGTGGATCTCTTCTTCCATAAAAAAATACTAAAAATTACACTTTACAACTGCGTTGATATAAAGAGAAGTATAATCTAAAATGGATTATATTCATTTTTTTCTGATTTTAAAAGAAATTAAAATGTTTTTGAGGGCTTCTACAAATATTATGGGCCTTGGGCAAGGTACCCATCATGCTTAATGGAGAAGCTATGTTGGCCCTGTCATAGCTAAATTGGTTACATTTTAAGCCAAACAACTGTTTTCTGCCTACTGTTCATCTTTTTAGTTTAAATGTGTTTTTATTGTTAAATAGGGTTTGGCAAGGGAGCTGGTATAAACTGGTATGAGGCTGCGTTGGCAAAGCTAACCCTGAAAACCGCTCTCAGGTTTTGTGCCTGCAGCTTCTTTTCACAGGATTTAAAGCTATTTTTCTAGTTTGTCAAAATCCTTGTTCTTCAAAGGTTTGTGTTTTTATGTGACTGATGCTGTGAAAAGAAATGCCATCATGATTATATTTACATTGTGAATTTGTATAGTATGGGAAAACTAGAATTTTTCATGCAGAGAGCCATTAGGGTTTTACTCAATATAGTTCTTCGAAGTAAAATTGATGTTGGAGTATTTTCCTATAATACAGGTGAAAAGCCACTCTGTCACTTAACAAAATAAATGCTCATTCATATGTTTAATGAAAACTCCTGTGCCTTCCATTGAGGCTGAGTTTTATCTGAATCTTTCTTCCCAGTTATCTATGGTTTGGGAAAACAGAGCTAACTTGGGTACATAAATTCTGTCAACAAGTATTTCTTGAGAACCTCTTGGTTGTGAACTATCTGGAATGAAACTGGTAAACTAATCTCAACATCCATTCTTCTGTCTAACATCACTGATAAGCTCCAGCATTTTCTACTTGATAGGTGTTGGAAGCAGACATTTCTTGATTGAAAACCCAGTGCTCTTGCTTACTGGCTGCATGGCTTACATTTGTTCCTGACATTTCTGGCCATCAGGTGCCAAGCACTGTTCAAGGCATGGAGGGGGAAAAGATGAATGACATGCAGTCCCTACCTTCAAGGGAATCACGTTTAAAAGGAAGACAGGCAAATGCAAAGCTTTTGAAAAGAATGATGGAAAATGCAGGGATAAAGCAAGGGTATATGAGCATCTCTTAAACTAGGTTATTCCATCAAGTAAACTTTCTTGGGGGAAGTGATGTTTTGGCATGTCTCTTTACCATGGAGCTTCTTTTGCTCTGTATGTAATTGGATATTAACCTCAGAAGGCTGTTAGGTTTAAAGAGGAAAATGTATAAGAGTTATCCAGCATTGAGCCTGGGACATGATTTTTGCACAAAGGTTTCCAATTCTATCACTCCATTTTTCTCATTAAGAGCATGTCAAAAGGAAAAGATGAAAGAAACGATGAATCACCAATTAGATAATCGGTCCCTGAATGAAAGAGGTAAGAATATATGTAGTTCATAAACATCCCTTTGTATCCGTTAATACATCTGTATGTATCATCGATCCCAAGGATGGAAACAGAGGCTGTGTCTACTCCATAACAAAGATTACAAAAACAAAACAAAGCTCTTAAACGTTAATGTTCAAAATTTTCTGTTTCCATTCATACATTTGCCTGTGACATAGAGAGTGCTGAAAAGTAAACTAAAGTGCTTCTTGTTAAATGAGTCAGTTTGTTGAAAGAAGTAAACTAAGACTCGGGAAACATTGCTCATACCTAGAAATTCTGCCTATAACGGGCTGATGTGGAAGGGGTAACATGTAGGGCACCTGTTGACACTACATATGGCATCTAAAAAAGCACTCGTTAATTCAGCTTCCTAATGGCTCACCTCCCCCGAGTACTCACTGTGGAGAAGTTTCACTGAATAGCTTAGGATCGCCCAGACTAACTAACCATAATGGAACAAGGTGCCCTGTGATTGTAGGCATCTCTCTCCGGTGCTCCGAATGTAACCAGTAATGATGGGTTTTTTGTTTTGCCCTTTCCTTTCTGTGTTGCCAGCAGCAAAGACTGTTTCTCATCCGTCTCACGTGGCCAAATTAGGTTCATCTCTCATGCTGACAGATTTAAGGAATCAAATCCTGTGATTGTTGTCCCCTGATTCCTTCTCTAAATTCCATGTCAGAATTGGAGCGCTCCTGTCAGACTTGGGAGGAGCCCCTTTCCCGTCACACCTCCATACAGGCCTCCTCTCTGTCCACACTCGAGACCAAGCCGTTCTGCCTAAATCCAAAGCAACAGTGGCCTTTGGCAGGCTTGTAACTTTTGCTCTCTGGCATGGGTGGAACTAGCGTCAACTGGGTAATTCAATCCTTGAGATCCTTCTTCAATGAATGAAAGAATCCAGGAATGGGCTGCCAATTGCCTCTTCCTTGTGCCCTGTTTTCTTTGGTGCAGGATGCTGAATGGTGACGGTCCATTTCCACACCTCCCCTCCCGACACTGCAGGATTTATGGTCTGCATGCCCCAGTTATGAAGCTGGCTTATGGTATTTTGCTGCCGCAGGCCTGTAAATGTTTAGAATTGTGTGTTTATATTTCTAGGGCTACAGTTTGAAAATCGAGGAAGCAAACAGATAGCAAAGAATTTGCAGGTCAAGCTGCTACTGCTTCCTCATTTGGAGGGCTTATTTTATGTCTGTGTACTTCATACCTAGATTTCGATGTGGCTCCTGTTTTTCTGACCCTCATTTCTTTGGTTAGGTGCTTTCAAGTGGGTTTTTCTGTAAGAAATCCCCATAGTAGAAGTGTTTACAGGAAGTGACGGGTAAGCAAAGGTTGCCTGACACATGGAACCTCAGAAACTTTCCCATAATGAAAAGGTCTGGCTTGTGGATGGGCGCTCTTCCATCCAGACAGACAGGAATGTGGCTAGGCAGCCAGAAGACACATGGACTTGTGACCACCAGGACAGGCACCTCGCTAGAAAAGTCCTAGCAGCTGGGGCTGTTAATCTCTTCTGAATGTACTAGCAGGCATTTGCCTTCTATAAACCTATCCTAGATTCCTCTTATGTCATTGGAGCCATCATTTTTCCCCCTTGAGAATTCCTTCATGTGGATGTCCTTAATAAAACTCTTTTTGCTTACTCCGCCCTTGACCATAAAACTTAAATAGGAATATGAATTGTACTAATCTGTGAAAGAAATCAACATGATCTTGATGAGACCATTTCTACTGTCTTTGGTTCCTTCCTTCTAAAAATGTGTTCATTCAAACCAGTATTTGAGGGCCAGCCCCGGTGCCTAGTGGTTATGTTTGGCGCTCTCTGCTTCGGCAGCCCGGGTTCATTTCCCAGGCTCAGACCTATACCACTCGTCTGTTAGTGGCAATGCTGTGAAGGTGGCTCACATACCACAAAGAGGAAGATTGGCAGCAGATGGTAGCTCAGGGAGAATCTTCCTCAGCAAAGACAAAACCAAACCAACAAACAAGACCAGCATTTGAGCCTATATGGATCCATTTGGACATTTTAACAATTAGTATTAACTCAATAGCCTCAAAACAGTTGCCAAAATATGCTCATAAAACTCAGGTATGGTAACATGCCTGGCCCTCTCCCTCCTCCAGCTTTGGATGGATTAATTCACTGATCACAGCCAGCACCTGAGTACAGAATAATTTATTTTTGTGGCGCTTCATGACGAAAGCCCAGCTGGCATTAGCTCAAGTTATGCAGCTGGCTATTAATTGAAGAAAACTCCTCTGTCACTCCTCAGTCAAACAGGGTCTGATTCAGCAGATCCTTTTCACTCTCATCCCTTCTATTCTACCAGAAGAACAAACGTAAATAACTCTCACTTGGCTTTGCCTGTCATGGATTGTAAATTAGCTGGCAGCATGCAGACTGATTGCATTAATGCTTTCTGGGCTGCTCTTCTCAATAGATTTTTATTTCTACAAGAGGTTTGGACATTTCATTTCCGAGGTTTTAGTGTTGTCCAGGAGAAGGAAATATTGCATCCTGCCTTTGTTTTAGATACTGAATAACTAATTTTCAAAGTAATTTCAACAAAATTTCCAGTTATAGCACCTGCGGGGTGGGTGCTGGTCTTCCGTGAGTTTATGTTCTGGTTTCTTTTCATACTTGACTGTGCTTGTCACTGCATTTTAAACAGAACCTCAAGAGAGATTTGTTCAGGATTTTTAAAATATATAAACACGTAATACATAGCACATGGTGTGCCAAAATTCTTTGATGAGTGCATTTTATAATTCTTAAAATCTGAAACTACTTGGCATGGGGAGATGAAATGGTATCTTAAAAATCATGGAACTTTTCCATAAAATGAAATTCTGTGTAGAAATGGTGTAGGAGAATTCTTGTGGGAGTGCTAAAATAGTACATCAATTTGATCCTCATGGATATGAGAATTCACCAATTATACTATTATGCGGAAATATGTTTCGGTACCGAGGACCTCTTCCGTGTCTTTCTTCTACCCCAGTTTCTATCCTCTGTACAGTGTGCTTGTTGGATGGTGGATGACTAGTCATTGTTATACCTTGAGTTCTGAGACTCAACTTAAGGCAGCCAAATCGTACCTTACCAGGACTTAGGGCGCCAATGCGGGATTCAGTGGGATTTCGGCAACAAGTGCTGAGCAAGAAATCAGAACTTGGCAGAAAAAAGTAGAATTCAGGTGCTGGAAGAGCCCTGAGAGAATTGGCTTGTCCCCAGAGGCAGGTCTTGTGATTCATTAGAGGAAGAGCGTCGAAAGGGCATAGGAGAGCCTGGCTTGGATTAGGCTGTCTTGCATTCCAGGAGATTCAAAGCTAGAAGGGACAATAAGGCATTGCGTTGGGAGGCTTTCCTAATTCGGACTTCTGACGCACGGTCTAGCGTCCATGAGGTAGACCTCAGGGGTTGAGTAATCTGGGAAGAAGAGTAGATTATGCAAGAGCCAGCAGTCGTGGCTGACCTCTAGATCCAGATCTGAGTGGCATGACCTAGTTGTAGCTGAAGTTCTTATAATGGATCCCCCTATGGCAGGATTCTTTTGTGAACTCAGATAGGCTGAGGCTGCAGGGAGTAGATTCAGCTGGATGGGCTGTAAAGCTCTATAAGCTGAGACAACTGCAAAATGGAGAAGAAGCTTTGAGGAAACCATTGGTGTGAAAAAGAAATGGCAATCAAAATGGTCTAACTAATAATTATATGCCCTTCCTACACAATTCTGAGAAAGTGTTTAGCCAAAACTGTATTCCCTATATAAAGGGGGTGTCTCATGGGGAATTCCTCTCCATTTATAAACTGGCAGACAATTTGAGTGAAAAATATTTTACTAGTCTGAGCATTGTCTGAGCATAAAACCAGGGATTTCAGTCCTGAAATGTAAATGTGTATTTACTTGCCAGAAGTCTGGTGATGGATATATTTGTAGACAGGGGGTTAGAAGAAGTTACATTCTAATAAGATATCTTATGATTCATTTCCTTCATTTGTAGAAGCAATCACTGTTTTGATAACATTTAATTTTTGAATCTTGGTGTCAGGTTATACTTCTTTAAATTTTATTGAGCATCACCTATAAATGCTTATAGTGAGAGCTGGTCAGGCAATAAATGTTATATATTAAGTACGTTTTTTTGGGGGGGCACAATTTTCAATTCTAGGGTTAAAGCAGTGAACAAGACAAACAGAGTTCTCACTCTATAAGAACCTTCAAGAAGAGTGGGAACTTATTGCCTTACCTTGTAATGGTCAGAGCAGAGTGTGCCTGATTTCCTCAGGAGCCATTAGGAAGGGCATCACTTTCTTTAAGTTCTGAGACCCTTTATGAAACTCAGCTTATGCCAGAACTGATGGGAATTAAATCTTCCTATTACATTTCTTCTTTCTAAGAAGATTGAAATAATGAGTCTACAAGACAAAAATGAACCTCCTACCAAGCCGGACTCCAGATGTGGTTTTCAACTTGCCCTTCTCAGCACAGTACTGCAGAGAAACCTAGAGTAATGGAAAGCCTTTGGAGCAAAGAGATTCCACGAGTGCGATTTTGTCAGTGGCCTTCACAGTTAGTTCTGCAGTGTTTAAATGGGACTATTTAAGATTGCTCCCATAAGTTACGGCTCTAAATGGTTTAAATGGGGGAAGACATGACACGATCGAAAGGCTTTCCTTTCCTTTCGCTCTGAGAATTCAGAATGAGCAGCCACTATTGAGGGAGCAAGAAGAGAGAAGGAACTAGAACTTGGAATGAGCTTATGTGTGGGCCCTCATTGTTCCAGAGTTTACAAAGGGCTATGCTATCATCACCTTAAACGAATGGCTCCTACTCCTTGTGCCAGCTTAATTGCCAGCTTGGCTCCTGAACAAAGAAATCACAATTGAGGCAAAACCTACATGTTTGCTGTTGAAGGTAAAACCTCCTTGGAGCAATCTTTGGGTTGTTTTCCATTTGATGTTTTAAACCTGCAGAAAGAGACCTCTTTCTTTTCTTTATAAGAAGGTGATGTACCATTGTGCTATTAACGTTTCAGCTTTGAGTACATGCTTCACGTATTTGGGCAGCAAGACTGAGTTACATACTGATGACTGAAAATTAAAAGTGGGGATAGTGGGATAGTACATGTCAAAATGTCATGATGTAGCTACATACACACGGACAAAATGTGCTTCTCTACGGTCAGTTGTATGTATGAGTTACATCTCAAAGTGGAGTCCCCAGACCAGCAGCATCGATTTTCCTTGGGAACTTACTAGAAATACAAATTCTCTGGTCCAGGCTCAAGCCTAATGAATCAGAAACTCTGGGAGTGGGCCCAGCAATCTGCATTTTAAAAAGGCTTTCAGGAGATTCTGATGTGCTCAAGTCTGAACCATTAATGCAAAGAATACCAGAAGGCAAACGGAGAATAACTCAACTGGTTCAGCACCACTTAAAATGAATTATGACCATATTTAGAAATTTCGAGAAGGATATATATATATCCATAGTGTTTTTTTTTTTTAAGCAGAATTTTATGTTTGGAAAATGGGCTAGAATTCCTTTCACCAAGTTTTTGTTTGTTTGTTTTTGAAATTAAGAGGTAAGCAGAGAGTGAGCTATTTATGTGGTTCTGGGGGAATAATGGAGTTTGTTCTCGTGGAAAAGGGATCTCATGGAAAAACTTCACTAATATTCTGTCTAGACACGTATTCTTTTTGGAGGCAGGAAACACAAAAGAGAATTGGCTTCTTCATCAAGTTCAAGGAAATGGTGTTTTAATTCTGTAGAGAAGTAATTTCATTTTCTTAGAGAAATGGGTAGACTGATATTAGTAATTCAGTTTTCTTAAATATAATGATGGTTGCTACAGTTCTTACCATGGCTGAAAGAAGTAAAGTCAAATAGATTTATATGTAGCTAATGATTGGAATTTGGGGGTGGGGGGGTGGTAAAACTATATAGCGGGGAGGTAACTTTATAACAGCCTACAGCTAATTATCATGTGCTGTTTCCTGCAGTACTTTGACGGGATAGCTAAGGGCGTAACAGAAATCTGACTCTGTGACCTTTGTACATAACTCCATTTGGATTCATTCATTTAACAAAGATTTGTGGGACACTACCATGGACTTCTCACTGTAATGTACCAGGGTTGTACAACTGAACAAGACAGCCACAGCTTTGGTTCTTGTGAAGCCAGAGGTTCAATGGTAAAGCTAGATAAGTGATAAGCAATTACAAAGAAGTGTAGTAACTTTCTGAATGAGGCAGAGTATAGGATGCTATAAGAGTAACTCTCCTGGACTTGAAGATATGGGCTTGGGGTGGCCAGGAATGGTTCATGGAAGAGGCACTAGAACCTACAGGCTGAGTAGAAGTTAGCCAGATGAAGCAATGGCAGGCAGAGTTCCCAGCACCATCACGTGACTGAACATGGCTCCATCTGGTGGAGATTGGAGGGCAGGTGGTGGCTGCGCACCTGCGCACCTGTTTCTCTGCAGAGAGGTAGGAGATGAAGCTGCGGAATAATGCAAGAACAGAAAACAAAGAACGTTGCTAGCCGTGCTCAGGATTCTGGAATTTATTCCAACAAAATGGGAAGCCTTTATTTAGGTTGTAGGGTTTGGCCATACCATGGAGACTGGCTTGGGGAAGCACAATGCTGGAGGAAGGGAGACCAGTGGAGACACTATTAAAATAATTCAGACAACACGTATTCATAGTTTGGACGAGCAGCAAGGGGAGGATGAAGAGACATGAAAAAATTTAGAAAATAGCTATTTAGGAAGTAGATTCAGTGCGACCTGGTGATTCATTAGATGTGGAAGCAAGGGAGAGGGAAGCACCTTGAGCAACTAGTAGGCCATTCATTGAGCTGGGGGCACAGGAGTAGCAGCTTTTAGGGTGAAATGATAAGTTCCATTTGGACATGCTGGGTCTGAGAAGTCTGTGGTTGTCTCAGTAGAGATGACCAATAAACTGTTGGAAATATAAGGCAGGCCTGGAGCCCACGTGGTTGGGGCCCTTCCCATAAGCTAGTCTGTCCTCATAAATGCTTTTTGTGCTTGCTGTATCATGGAGAAGCTAAAGCCAAAGAACTTTCTTTACAGTGCTTGATTACTCCATAGCGATTGGGCACTACTCTTGATGCCAATCTGAAGTGCTAAGTGCATTTTAGAACTGCAGAATTTTTCTTTAAGAAATCCTAGAAAGCAATTTGGTTTGCTCAATGAAACATACAACCAACTAACCACACATATTACCTTTCAGTTGGTATTTTATTTCAACAACGGAAAATATGAGAGAACTAGAATGGTATAACCCCAATACTCTTATTCTCATTTTCATTAGGGATCATTTCCCTGTAACAGAAAAGAGTACATATATGTACTATAGAATTGTTGTTTGGTGACAGCAATAGTACAAAATGAATAAGTGAATATAATAGCTAAAGAATAAAATAAATATTCACCTTTTGAGAAAGAATTATGTTTATCATACAACTCTTTAATTTTATGGTGAGGTTAAATCAGTGCATATAATTCAAATAAAATATTTAAATTAGAATGTTAGAAGCTTTCTTTTGTCATGTCAAAAAAGAAGTTGAGGGCCCCCTATTTACTGAATAACTACATGTATACATCATGACTATAAACAACTGAAGAAAAATCTCATATAAATTATGAACTACTCTGTAAATTTTTACCCAAAATTCTTTCCATAATTATGGAATTTTTGAAGTTACTTTATTTTTGAAAATCATAAGTTATCAGAGAAATTAATATACAGACAAATTTCAACTAGTCTTTAGGAATATTAAGAGCAAGCATTGTCACTGACAAAATTTAGAATGGTGAAATCCCATTAATGTTTGCAAGTTACCAAGTGAGGAAGTTTAGAAAGTAGGTATGATATATTTCTGATGATGTATTATTTTTAATGCCTGCATTGTTTTGGTCCATTAAGTGGACAATTAAATGTATGCTTATGATGTTCTAACTTTTTCTGATTAATAATTGTATTTCTATTTGAAATACAAAATTCCTGCTCATGCATAATGTAGACTAAAGCTACGGCAGGTTGGATGCTGGTCAAAACTGTTAAAGCTTATCTTCTGGAGTCTCAGTTTCTCTTCCTGAGCTCTTTGTCCTATTTCAGGTCATCAGAACCCTTATTCTCTCTAACACAGGCTGTATTCCTGCTAGTACAGAGTTCTTCCTCATGTCCTATCATGGCTTTGTCTTAACCTTCAGTAAAATATGTAAATGTGTGTGTATGAATACATATACACATACATAGGTATTTAAATATCCAATAAACTATGTTAGGTCTTCTGTAAATTTAGGATAAGCTTCCTTAAATTGGGGGTAGATCTTTATTGCGGCTTACCAAACATTTCATATGCCGACTATTTATTGGACATACTATATAGAGTAGTAGTATATTTACAGCTGAAGTCCTACTTCATGTGGGATGTCCCAAATTTGTGGTGGTAAACAGATTAGCTCATTCACGAAGAATACAGAAATACGAAATTATTTGTATTTTCCCATAATGTCATTCACTGCAGTAGGTACACGGTAAATCTTATATTGAAAAGAAAAGAAACTTCATTTTAAAGATTGCCCCTGAGCTAACATCTGTTGCCAATCTTTTTTTTTTTCTCCCCAAAGTCCCCCAGTACATAGGTGTACATTCTAGTTGTAGGCCCTTCTGGTTCTACTGTGTGGGATGCTGCCTCAATATGGCTTGATTGGTGCTAGGTCCACGCCCAGGATCCAAAGCGGTGAAACCCTGGGCCACGGAAGTAGAGCATGCTAATTTAACCACTTGGCCACGGGCTGGCCCCTAGAAAGTTCATTTTAAAAGCCTGAAGGGTAAGTTGATTAAAGGCCTTAGAAACGTGCCAGAAAAAAGCTGAAATCTAAGAGATAGGAAAAAGTAGGAGGAGTTAAATATAAAAGCACACAACTGGGAAATCTTAATCAGACCCTGGCCTGGGTAGTGCCAACATTCATGTTGAAAAACTTGGGAGTACGTAAAAGCTACGTTTTCTAATCACACACTACAGATAGAACTTTATCTGTATTTGATATACTCCACATTTGTGTACCCAAAATGATCACCTCCATGATCTATTCCTTTGTCATGTATCCTTATTATTTCAAAATATAATCCACTGAGCTCTTTCTTTTGCTATTTACTCTTTTTTTTTGTTTCTTTCTTTTGACTCTCAACATTTTTTCTCTTCTTTTTCTCTATGGCTTCGTTCTCCTAATAATTTTTAAAATTATATTTGTCCATGTCCTAAAGAAATATATTTGTTTTCTAAGAGCATTGTAGTTACTTCTCTGCCCAGGTTTTCCTGCTGCTAAGTTTTAGTCATTATTCTTTCAGGCTTGGAAGAAATTGACTTCTTCAGCAAGCTCCAAACAATGTAATATTATAATATGTCAACACCTCCCATGTGCTCATGTTCTGCTGGCATTTACAAAATCTTTATTGAGTATCAAGTATGTGCAAGGCAAAGTCAACTTAGGGACTTTAGGATTTATAGGATCTGCCATTTGTAGGAAGATTTTATAAAGAAAAGTTAAACCCCCCAAAATGAGTGTTGACTTCCAGTTTGCATGTGTATCCCCTCTGATGCCTTTAAAAAAATATATCTGCTCATCTTGTGTCAATAAAAAGGCTATATTTACTATAACTTGAGAGAGAGAGTCTGTATGAAAAATTTGTACCCTACATGTTAAAGATAAAAGTGAAGAAATTATGCTACTTTGTTGAATTTTCCCAGTGATATATGTAAGCATTTACTCCCTAGAGGAAACTTTGGAAACGCTGGTGCTGATAATAGGGCCCAAATAAATACCAGCTCAGTGCACTTTCGCACATGTCATCTCATTTGTTTTTGCATCATCCCTAGGAGGTACATATATAAGTGTTTCATTTCATTAGCATCACAACAGATTGTTATGCAAATCAACAGAATGAAAAGTTAAAGCTACACTATCAAACAGAAAAAGCCTTCACTTGTGTGTTGAAGCAGTAGTTCTCACCTGCTGTAAATCACTGGGGAACTTTTGAAAATCTCGTGCCCAGGCCAGACACCCAAACCAATGACGTCGGAAATACATTCCCCACACCTGCTCTGCCTCCCAGTGATGCTCCCTTCCACCTGTTCCTGTCATCTGAAAAGTGATCCTTTGAACCAGCTGGATGCAGTGAAGTGCTCCCCACCCCCCATCTGAGTATAAAAGTCTTATTTAGCCTTTGACAGTTTACATGAATAACTAATGCAAAATAGGCATCACAGCCTATGTTAAGAAATACTTAATAAGAACTTCAGGATTCTGCCTTGTTTCTTATTTTTTTCCCCTTGACGATCACCTTCAAACCCAGCTCAAATGTCTCTCAAGTTCTTGCCTTCAAGACCATCCCACCCCTGCTTTGGCCCAGCCTTATGTCAAATTAGAAATTGCCAGAATTCTCTGACAACAGTCTCTGTGAGATTCAGTCCAGAGCTCACATTATTGCCAAAGCCGATCTTTCTGACGAGACATTGGGTTGTGTAAGTCCACAGCCCAGAAACTCTCATTGGCTCTCCATGCATACAAATAAAGTCAAACCTCTTAACTCGGGAAATGCTGCATGGTGCACCTCCATTGCTTGCAGGTTAAGCCCACGAGGCCCCTTTGTGATGGGGTGCCCTTGTGCACACACTGTTTCTCTTGTGGAGAAAGTCTTCAACCCCATTCTGTACCCTGGAAGCTCACCATCCAAGACCTACCTCAACAGTAGCTCTTCCGGGACACTGTCCCTGGTCCTCAGGAAAAGCTACACCCTCTGGGCTGTCTCAGCACTTTAACTTCACCTTTATAGAGCAATTATTATGTAGGTAAAATGGTATTTCCAGTTACTAAAATGAAGCTATAAACAGTGCAATATATGTATCTTGTGCTTATTTAACTCACAGAGGAAAATACCCATATTTTTAAAGACTCCAGACGTTTTAAAATATAGTTGCATATAAAAGAATGATGTTTGTTTGGTTTTGCTTTATCGTGTTTCCGTTCCTTCGTTCTTTAATTCTTGTTGAGGGAAAAGAAATCAATCTCTGGAAAATATATCTGAAGTATGAGAGAAGAATTCCAAAAACTATGCCAGATTTCTAATAAGATCTGAAAAGCACTTTTTAATGTAATATATAATGCTTATTTTGCACCAGTGATTTATGTAAACTGTTGAAGAATATAAATGAGACTTTTAGGTTTGGGTTGCGGAGGAGGCTTTGTCATGTTTTCAGTTGATTCAAATATCCAGTTTTCAAAATAGTCTGCCCACATGATTTTTAGATATAACTTGGCCTAAACAGCTAATTGTTGACTCCAATTTTCACCTTTTAACAAGCAATTGTGCTTTTCCATACACACTGTCAAACAAGAATACCGTGTCAAGAAGTAAGGCACAACATTTCAGAGTAAAAAAATAAAGGATCCTCAGCATGTCTTCAGCCAAGGGGTTCTCAGACCTTGGTGAGCATAGAATCACCTAGAGGGGCTGGCAAAACACACCTCACTGGGCCGTCCCCAGAGTTTCTGGTCCTGTAGGTCTGCGCTGAGCCCTCAACCGTCTAACAAGCCCCTGGCTGACGCTGATGCTGCTGGCCTGGAGACCACACTTTAAGAGTCACTGCATTATCTTAACCACTTGTCACTTGAGCTTCTACCACAATGCACCTATCTGTTGACTAACAGTGAATAGCTTGAGTGTCACCAAACATCCTAGTGTTTCCAAATATCCACATGTGCTCGTAGACCCATAGAAACAAACCAGATCTATATTAAGACTGTTTTGTTGTTGTTGTTGTTTTGGCCTACTTTAGCATGTTTCATCAATCCTGGAGAAAAATAAATGTTTTCTCATCTTAGCATCATAGATTTTTTTACAACGACAGAAGATTCTGTCTTAAACATTTTAATTTTCACTCATCTGATAAATATAAGCAGATGAGTGCCAGGCAACTTCTGTTTTTTAAAGGTGTATTGGATTTTTTAAGAGTTTAATAAAATAGGCAGATTTTGTCCATGAAGTTGGAGGGATTCATTTCCTTGCACGGATATTCTACAAATAAATAGGAAAATTTCCAACTGCTATTTTTGGGAAAATCGGCAAAAAAATTCTACAAGTATTTGCTGTCGTGCTATTATCTTTACTACGATATTCGTCATAAACTTGTGTTATATGAAGACAGTGTGTTGGAGAAATCACGTCCTAGTCCTATCCTAAGGAAATAAAACAATGAGACTGACAATGTCTTGCTTCTGCAGCATTGCGCTATTTGCCAACATCTTTAATTTAATTAAATTAATTAATTAATTTTTTTTGAAGATTGGCCCTGAGCTAACTACTGCCAGTCCTCCTCTTTTTGCTGAGAAAGGCTGGCCCTGAGCTAACATCCGTGCCCATCTTCCTCTACTTTATATGTGGGACGCCTACCACAGCATGGCTTGCCAAGCAGTGCCATGTCTGCACCCTCGATTGGAACCAGTGAACCCCGGGCCGCCAAGAAGCGGAACATGCACACTTAACCGCTGCGCCACCGGGCCAGGCTGCCAACATCTTTTAATAACCTGTGTCTGAGAATGACTAACTGTAGGCAGAAGGAAAGCTAGGAAAAATTCAGGGATATGCCCAAACGGTCAAACAGCCTGGACTAGACTGAGGTTTGGAGCCGCTCTATAACCTCTGGCCACCTCCTAAGATGGTTCAAGCATGCCGCAGCCAGGCTGGGCCCATGGCCCTGAGGACGGCATGTCCAGCAGGAAGAGAAAGCAAAGAAGGATACAGCCTCACTATAGAATCTGCCCCAATATCTCCTTTAGCATCTTGGATGGGGTTTCTGAAAGTCTAGAGAGTGAACCTATGACCAGAATTGCTGATATTTTTAGCTTGAAGAAACTTAAAATTTTTAGATTAGGATTATAGTGTTAATACCTTACATTTCTTTAGCTAAGAATTTTCAAACCATTTCCCTGCAAATCACATTGACTCTAAACCATTCTGTGAAGTAGACAAAGTCTTCGTCTCATTTTTCAAATGAGGACTCAGGTTTCTTTGTTGTTGCTGTTTTTTACAAAGGTCTCCAATGTCAGGATTAGTTGTTTTTGTTTGTCTTTTTGTTTTGTTTTTTGTTCTTTGAGGAAGATTGGCCCTGAGCTAACATCTGTTGTCAATCTTCCTCTCTTTATTTTTGTTTGCAAAGATCTCCAATGTCAGGGTTAGTTGTTGTAGTTGTGTTTTGTTTTGTTTTTTTTTGAGGAAGATTGGCCCCGAGCTAATATCTGCTACCAGTCTTCCCCTTTTTTTTCTTCCCAAAGCCCCAGTACATAGTTGTATACCCTAGTTGTAGGTCATTCTAGTTATTTTATGTGGGATGCCTCCACAGCATGGCTTGATGAGCACTGCATAGGTCTGTGCCCAGGATCCGAACCAGAATGCAGGAACTTAACCGCTCAGCCATGGGGCCGGCCCCCAGGACTAAGGTTTATTTAATTCAAGTGACAGACTCTTCAAACACACCTGGGAGGGCCCTGTGTTCTAGCACCTGTACTTCAAGTGTGTGCTCATCAACCAAATTTGGTTTTCATTCATTGAAAAAATATTTATCGAGTATACTCTATGTGCCATGTACTATTCTAAGTGCTGAGGATACAACAAAACAAAAATTCATGACCTCGTGGAGTTTGCATTTCAGTGTATGGTAGGCAGAATAATGGCCTCCATGAAGATTTCACTGCCTAATTCCCAGAACCTATGAATATGTGACCTTACATGGAAAAGGGGATTTTGCAGATGTGATTGTGACCTTGAGATGTACTGATTGTCCTAGATTATCCAAGTGGACCCGATCTAATAATGTAAGTTCTTAAAAGCAGAGACTCTTTCCTGACCGGGTTAGAGAGAGACATGATAACAAAAGGAGGGTCAGAAAGATGCAACCTTGCTGGCTTTGAAGACAGAGAAAGAGGGCCATGAGCCAAGGAATGTGAGTAACCTCTAGAAACTGGCCCAAGAAAGGAAACGTGTTCTCCCCTAGAGCCTCCGGAAAGGCCCACAGTGCTGCCAACATCTTGATGTTAGCCCAGTGAGACCTGTGTTCAACTTCCACCCTACTGAAGTATGAAATAATTGATTTTCATTGTTAAACCACTGCGTCTGTGGTAATTTGTTGCACAGCAATAGAAAACTAATTCAAGGAAGACAGACAATATTCCAAAAAAGTAAGTAAAATATATTGTATGTTGGATAGTGATAAGTGCTAGGGAGAAAATAAGTCACAGAATGAGATAGGAAGCGTCTGGAGGGAATACAATTTTAGATAGAGTAGGCTTCTATGTTGACATTTGTGTGAAGGAGATGAGGTGAGGGAACATTGAGGGAGGTGAGAAGAAAAAACATTTCAGATGTTCAGAAAGAGCAAGAGGCCAAAGGCTTTCACTCTAGGACAATGACCCTACCTGAATAGATGCTGAATATCAACATAAAAAGAGCAATTACTGTTCTGGAATATCCAGGTTTCCCCCCATAACCATGTATGGCGATTTAGGATAAAGGCTCAAATCTCAAAAGGTGACAGTCTGAGTTTTCTATAAGGAAGTAAACAGCCTAGTGTAAATAACAGCATTCACTTTTTCCTATTTTCTGGAGAATACAGGAAAAAACTGAATACTGTTTAGTTTGCAACATATTAAAAAAAAAGGTACCTTGGGGGCCGGCCTGGTGGTGCAGTGGTTAAGTGCACACGTTCCTCTTCAGCGGCCTGGGGTTCGCCTGTTCAGATCCCGGGTGTGGACATGGCACCGCTTGGCAAGCCATGCTGTGGTAGGCATCCCACATATAATGTAGAGGAAGATGGGCACGGATACTAGCTCAGGGCCAGTCTTCCTCAGCAAAAAGAGGAGGATTGGCAGCAGATGTTAGCTCAGGGCTGATCTTCCTAAAAAAAAAAAGATACCTTAAAACTTAGTCTAAAGCAAACAACTTGGGAACATTCAGACTTGGGTCCTTTGAGACCATCTACTCAACATCTTTATCAACCAACAGCCTGTAGCACTCCAAAGGGATCTCAGACTATAGCTCATCTTGAATTGTTGCTATAATAAATTAAGTGCAGGGGAAAAAACTACTGTAATTATTTTATTAATGGACTGTATTTCATGTACTACATAAATAAAAATAAAATCAGACTACTGATTCCATGCTGATTCACCATCAATCTTGATGAAATTGTCCATTGATACTTCCAAGTAATCTGATTATAGAGACCAAGCCAATGGTTTTGTATAGTCATCCTCTTGAGTACCTGGGGGAAAAAACCCTGGATGTCTGATTTTTATTATGTTTTATTATAGCATATATTTTAATTTTCAAAGAAAGGAGAATAGAAATGGTATGATCTGTATCAATAGAAATGTTAACGTATAAAGCAAAGAAATGCCTGTGTAATTACTGGTGTAATAATAAACATTCTGCAGTGATGCTTCATGGGAAATATGCCTTACCTTACTACTCCAAGTGTGGTCTGTGTAGGAGCATCAGCTGGGAGCTTGGTAGAAATGCACATTCTTGGACTCCACCCCAACCTACTGGGTCGCAATCTGCAGTTTCGTGAGATCCCAGCTCATCCATATGTACATTAAGTGTAAAAAGCACTGCTCTGGGGCAATACCTTGGATTCTCATTCTGAATTATCCACTAAGGATTTTATGTTCTTTAGCTGCTGACAACTTCAATGAAATCACATTATTCTGCATTCAGTGTTCTAGCATATCATGTTTTGAGACGCTATTTTCATCAAGGGAGCTTAGTGTCTCATGCCTCTGGAGATACCTACAGAGAAGTAGGTGGTTAGTGTTATGCTTTTAGAGAGTTTAGGAAACCTTTTGGCCATATGTTGTTTATTTTTCAAAACCTTAAATTGGCTAACATGTTTTTAAAGATATAATAGTTTAAGTTGAAGGGTGAAGGGTACAGAGGTTTAATTCAAACTTTAGTTCAAAGGAAGATAAATGAAAAATACAGAGGAAGACAAAGAAGAGTACCAACTTCTTGCTGAACCAGAATTTTCAAGTCGAAAGAAGAAAATAAGTCCCCCTGGTTCAGTGCTAATGCAAGCTATGACTTGACCGTTCCGTGACCAACTCTGGATCCTCCTGTCTGTGCTCACACAGAGAGCTCGCCATGCTCCCGGGCAGCTTTTGTTTGTCGGCCAGCTCTGCGCTGTTGACTTGTTCTTGCTTTTACTGAACCAACTTCTGCCTCCACAAAGCTTCCAAGTAGCATCGCCTCTGAAGCTTGGAGACACAGAAGGCAAGTGAAATTCCGTTTCACTTGACACTCTTTAACCATAAGGTCTGTCCCCTGTGTGTTCGATTTCTTGGGTTAACCATCCTTCCTCTATGACATCTATCTTTTCATATACTAGTTACTCTCCTTTAGACTAACTGCTTTCTCACAACATTCTTGGTGAAGTTTGTGACTCAGAGATAAGCTAATAATTACAAGTGTGACCCAATTAACTCAGAGCATCAGAGATACTATTTTTTTTACCACTTTCTGGATGTTATCAATTAATATGACTTTAAATCACATAGACTCTTTGGCTTGCCACATCCTACTGTCACATATTGATATCCACTTCACTAAATGTGCTCAGCTTAGCCACTATCTCCTTCCCACCTTGTAGCTGCTCAATTAGATGTTTTTGTTCTAACCATAGGGCAGGACTTCAAACGTGTCCCTGTTGAACTCCATCTTGTTAGGTTTGGGCCGTTAAGCTCTTATATCCTGAATATATCGTCCATTCTGTTAGTTAGTCTTCCCAGCTTGACGTCATCTTATTCTTTCCCAGAACACACCCCTTTCCTTAATAAAGTCTGTCACTGCTCCCTCAGTCCCTCTTAAACAAGCTTTATCATATGTCTGTTAGGATCTCTGTAGCTGATTTTGATAAGTATGAATTTGTTTCCTGGCACATGTGTATCTATTCTTAAATCTGTCACTTAATTACAATTCCTCTGTTAGATTACAGACTCCTGTTATCCAGGATCTTCTGTTTCCTCTTTACAGATTTACCTACCTTAAGTATATAGTTAATATTACTGACTTTGACTGGATGATGCTTGATGCTTACCTAATAAAAAGAGTGAGTGAGAGACTTGGTGTTTCAGATATAACAGAAGGATGCTTAGGAAATACCTTTTAACGAATCAAGCTCTAACTTCTGTTAGCAAAATAGGAGGTTCGAATGAAGCTAGGGGTGCATCTAGGAAGGCTGTAAATGGTTTATTTTTTTCACTTCCCAGCCCATGGTGATTGCATGTTAGCCAATTATCTTGCATTTGATTTTAAAACAAATCAAAGTAGGTGACTCAGAAATGGGTGACTCAATCAAATTATAGACAAACCCTTGCTATAGTGACTCTCGTTAATTAAATGTCTGTGACAGCAGAATCAAAACAGGAAGAATGGTATACAATTTAGAAGCCAGGCCATAAAATTATTCCTTTCAGCTAGAGACACCTTAACTCCTTAAGTATATAACCGTTTTGAAGGAATAAGGATGAGCCTTATTCTACTTTGTCAGGAAGACTTGAATATTTGAAGTTAGATTTTACTTTATCTCATTTAAATCAAGTACATCAAGCCTCATCCATTTTAGTCTGTCTCAAATGTTAGGAGGATAACTTTCGTGTAAACTTTTCCTTTGCTGGCTCAAATACTTTTCTTTGGTGATTAAAAAAAAGGCAAATTTTGTGAACATATTGCTGGAAAACAGACACTATTTTGGGTACTTCAAAAGCCTCACAGAACTAAAAATAGATATGTTATAAAAAGCATGTTTAGTATCATTCGATTTTTATAAATTGATGTATTTGTTTATTTACATATATGTAAATTTGCAAATTTACCTATATGCTCATACGCAGAGAGTAAAGAATAAATTTATGAACTCACTCATACACATATAGGCCACAAACCATTCAGTGATTATTTCAGAGTAAGTAGGATTGCAGATGCTTTTAAATATTCAGTTTTTTTTTTCTGTATTTTCTGTTGTGAGCTTTCATTTTGGCATAAGAAGAAAAATATAATTTTTAAAATTATAAATTTCCCCAAAGCATTCTTTGTAATAGTGAAAATGGAAATGAATAAAATATCTATCAATAGGAGAATGGCTACATAAACAAAAAAGGAAAACTAAGAAATAAAATTAAGCAATGAGAAAAGATTCTGTGGTCATTTTAAAGGCTGATCAACAGGCAGATTTCCTGTACTATTAGGCAACAAGATGCGCTAGCTTCCTGAAACAGTAATTGTTATAAATAATAAAAACATATAAATGTTTAGCTTTCCCTGACTTTATCTAAAATAAAAGTGGACATAAAAATGTGTTGAAGCAAGCACACACATTGTTTTTAATGGTAGCTCTCAGATTTAATGTTCTTTAGTTAAAACACCAAGAGTACGGTGAGTAGTGGATGTCAGTCTGTGTCTCCCCTGCCTGGTCCCTTAGCTGTCACTGATGTGTGTCTACAGAGAACCTGATAGAGATTTGAGTGGTAGTAAGTTTCTCCTCGTTGCCTCATTGTGGTTGATATATCAGGCTGTAGCATATCCTTTTTCAAAGTTGTACAATCGGCTTCCATGGGACTGTTTGCCTTGTGATGTTATTGGAGTGTGTTTATCTGGAGATGAATACAGAGGTCCCTCAGGAAGTGCAGCAGGTTCCACTGTGGAGCACAGGGCACTGGAAGCGATGGTAGGGCATTTTTGCTGTACATCTATTTTTCATAGTACTTAAAAATTGAAAATGTTTGTTGTTGTTTTAGTAAATGGACATGCATTTTTTTCCAAAGCAGCTTATTAAAGTTAATAAATAGTTTTTTTAGGGACAGTCTTTTTTCCACTTTCTATATTAGTCAGTGATCCTCCAGTATCAAAATACGTACAGCTGAGGTCTTCTAAGAGAGGATGTAGTGCAGAATAAGGTACACCATCTAATCCTGTAAGAAATCTTGTGCAGTGTACCAACTCCAGGACAGATAGGGAGCACTCTCAGAAACTATATAGGAAATCCAGGTATGGGGAATCCCAATGGAAACAGAGAGAAAATTCTATTCAGAGCTCAGTTTGTATAAATACCCTAGGAATGTTTTCATGGTTCAAAACTGATCTTTGACAACTGTATAAATATGCGTTAGATCATCTGTAAACATTCACAAAATTTGTCTGTAATCTTCAGGTACAAAACAGTAATATGGCTTTTAAAGGTCTACGTTGACCGCAAGATTTGTCCTTTTACAGGTACACCTTGATTTACCTCTTTTTAGGGAGAAAAAGTGAGGGAAGTGTGGGTGCGTGTTAGTGAAATGTACGAATAAGGTAAATGGGAAAAAGAAGTGAGAAAGAGGCAGAAGACAGCGAGCCACTGACAACGGTATTGGTTGGCATCAATTTCAAAAGCCACCTACCCCAATTTAGAGAATTTGCATTT
Source organism: Equus caballus (assembly GCF_041296265.1). Lineage (NCBI taxonomy): Eukaryota > Metazoa > Chordata > Mammalia > Perissodactyla > Equidae > Equus > Equus caballus. The sequence goes on from NC_091704.1 coordinate 28,258,937, forward strand.
AGGACTAATTAAATTACAAGCTAATTGGGCAGGAATTGAGTTAAGCCTACAGAGGTGCTTCATAAATATTCATATTGACAATGATAGAAGATGTTTTGTTCCAAGGCTAGATACTTCTATACTGTATGCCTTGTGAATGTTTGAAAGTCAATATTGTTTCACTACTGACCTTTTCAGGATAATTCTTACTCAGGGTAACTGAAATACATCCCTGTAGCAGAAGAGACCCTTTATAAGTTGAGGAATTTCCCCTATGTGCAATGCTCTGAAATGGCATGCATTTCAGAATCATGTCCTATAGATCATTAGTGTCAAATAGCATAAGCAACTTCGCTGGACTGCAAGATTCTTTGCCCTGGAATTCACAGTTTAATAAAAACAAGTGTTAAAAATTGTTGGTGATTTCTCCAGCTCTCTTGGAAACAAAATGGTCTTCTCAAATTATAATTTCGGCGCATTAAGAGTTACTCTAGTAGCCTAAGTGAGTTAGTTAATGTGCAGGTTGAACATCTGACACACACCAGGAAATAACTCAGGACTGTGGAATCACCCTCTCTTGCTACTTGATCGCTGTTTGCGTAAAACAGTGGGTAGTGAAGCTGTTTGTGTGTTGCTAGCAACTGTATCTAAGACTTGGGTTTATAGGAGAACAAACCATGCACTCCAGTACCAAGAGCACACATATATGATATTGACCTTAATTCCTAGGACTTGCTTTAAAACTGCACTCCAAATAAACACCCTCTTTAATTTTTCTCACATTTCTACGTGGTTATTCTTATTACAATAACAAATATTTCAATGATAGCCATTCAATGACTATTCCAAGTATATTAAAATTTTTCTTTCCTCTAAGGAGCTGAATTAATTCTCAGATATACTTCACGTGAACTTTATTTTGGTTAAGTTGTGCTGTATTTATTTTTTAAGTTTGTGAATGTGGGCGATTATTCAATGATCTATAACAATTCCAGACCTGTTTCCTTTTCTTTTAGTCTCAATAAAAGCTTGTTCCTATTCATTCAGCACTCTCTAATGTATCTGAGAGCCAGCTGCACCTTATCTGAAATGTAAATTAATGTAAAAACCTTTTCCATTCTCAATAAACAATCAGCTGCTGTCTTCCTATCTTCATGTTCATCAATGGTCAACATTCCACCTTCAACAGTTAACAAATATTTAAGTGCTTACTATGTACCATGCACTTTTCTACCTTCTGGGCAAGACAGATGTGGAATTACAAGTGTATCAAATATTATAACAGAAAGGTGGGAGGGTGCTCCAGGATCAAGTAAGAAGAGGACATTATGTACTTGTAGGAGTGGGTGGGGGAGAGGTAGAGGATGGTGTTAGAACAGGTAACTTTTCTAGAATTCATCAGGAAGTTATGTAATTTGGTAAATTGTGATGCAGGGTGGGGGGAAGGTGGGAAAAGGTGGGAAGAAGGGGTAGAGCCAGATAGTCCAGGATTTTGTATTTACTCCAGGAGAGCTTAGAGGCCATTGTTATTGGCTGGTGAAGAATGGAGTGCAGAGGGACAAGTGTAGATATGCAAGGCCAATTAGGAGATCATGTGGACAGTGAAGGCAAGGGCTGAGCATGACCTGGATCAAGGAACAAACGCCATTGTTGGCTCTGACTCCCCTCCATGCCAAGCTTGTGGTCCCATGTTCCAGGCAAGAGACTGGTCATGCATCTATTTCTACTTTTATTCTGACTTGGTTGCTTTATGCCAGATGGGCCAAGTGTCCTCAATGCATCAGGAATGCGTTAATAAAGTGAAGACATCTTCTGCACCCTCCAGCTACCTCTCCTCCCAGTCCTTGCCCCTCAGTTTCTCTTGCCCCTTTCTCAGCTGCACGTCATTCACTATTGCCGTCCCTGTCCTGTCTTAGTTTCCCTTTAGTAATATTTTGCAGTGGAGATTTTTTAAGGAGTGAGCCACTATCGCTTCTTTGGCTCCCTTGAAGTAGACACGGTGAACCCTTGTGATCCAGCATATCTCTAAATCTGAGGAATGTAGAGGTTCTTTGTATATCTAAAGGAAGAATTCCATGCTAGTTGTTGAAACTGAGAAGTTCCTCATATATATACATATTTCATTGGTTATGAACAGTTCTTTCTTATCTCTTAAAAGCAGCAAAATAATAAAAATATTGAAATTATTCAGTGAATTAATTACTGAAATTTAAGGGCTTAAGAGGGTTTAACTGGGGTAAAAATAAAAGCTGTGTAGTAAATCCCGAACCCTTTTATCCCTCTTACTCATATTACATTTTTCTTTGAATAAGTTCCATGAAACTTTTCCTCTTCCCCAGCATTTTAAATCTGCTTTCCTCTTGTGCTTCTTTTAGTTCTCTTTCTTTCACATGAAAAACATTCTCATTGGAGCCTCAGTTTCCCTGAGAGGTGCTTCCCCCCCAGTGCTCATGCGAAGCACTGCTCCTCCCACATGGGTCTTCTTGTCCCAGATACCTACCAGGCCGCTTCTTCCTCTGTGCCTTTCATGATGCCACTCATTTGAAATTCACTGCTACAGACCTGTGAAACACCTTCGGCAGGCGCTGTGGTCAGCACTAAGGATTACAGGTGAATAAGGCGTGGTTGCTGGTCACTGGCAATAGCCATGGGATGGGGAGAAGAAACCTATAAAGACATAAGCGCTGAAATAGAGGTTGTTTTTTTTTTATATAATGGGGGAGGGTGGAGAAGCACAGGTTCACTTTGCCCAACATATCCAAGATGTCTGACTACTTCCAGTTCTTCCCCTCAGGATTAAATATACTATCTTCTCTCTCTTAGATTATTCAATATCCTTCTAACTAATTTCTTTACTTATACTCTTGCTCCCTGCAGTCTAATCTCACACAGTGGAGTTATTCTCCAAAACAGTAATTAGGTTACATTGCATTGCTTTCTGCTCAAAGCCGTCCAATGGCTTCCCATATCATTTAGAATCAAAGTGAAAATTTATACTGTGTCTTTTAAAGATCTGTGTCATCTGCTCTCTACAATCCACCTCCCAGTGATCTGACCTCTTCTCAAGCCCCTTTCTTCCTCACCCACTCACTTCCACCACTCTGCCTTCCTTGCTGTCCCTTGCGCATACCAGGCATACAGCCTTTACACTTACTGTTCCCACTGCCAGGAAATCTCTTCCTCTGAGGCTCTGCATTGTGGGTTCCATCCTGTCCTTCAGAACACTGCTCATTTGCCACTTTATCAGTAAATGCTTTCCTGTCCATGCTATTCCCACCACCCTGAGATGCCCTGCTCTGTCTTTTTTCATAGCACCTATGACCTACTTTATCTTTTCTTGTTTCTTTGTTTATTGATCATCATCCTTCAACAAGAATACAAGCCGTGTTAGGGCATGGGCTTTTGTCTGTATCTTCACAGTCGCATCCTCAGTGCCTGGAAGGGTACCTGACACATAATAGGTGCTCAATAAATGTTTGTGGAAGGAGGAAGGGAAGTAGAGAAGGAAGGAGGAAGAAGAGGGAGAGGGAGAGAAACAAGGAAGGAGGGAAGGAGGAAGGTTGGAAAGAAGAAAGGTAGGGAGGAAAGGAGGAAGGGTGGTAGGGAGGAAGAAAGGACAGGAGAAAGTCTCCTGTTAGTGTTACTAAGTCTCTAACACTGCTTAATATCTCTTTTAAACAAAAACAAAACTAGCTTCTAGCCCAGAGCCTTTTGAAAGTAGCATTCTCTGGATGGAAATTAGCAAGGTTGTTCTGATTACATTGTATTTTATTTTCAGACACCTTCTCCTTTTTTTATAGCGAGTGGTATTGACTTTCTATTTATGGTAGTACTATAAAGTTTCCCTTTAAATGAAAGCACTTAGAGTTTTCAAAACGTATTCTACTTCAGAATTTTTAAAATAAATAATGGTATGGGGAAACTCCTGCATGCAACAGAAATCATGAAGTAGAAATGTGGATATGGCAAAATATGAAGCTGGTAGTCTCAATGCTTGAAATTGGAGGTAAGTGACTTACAATAATTCTGCTTTTCTTCAAGGCCCATTGCAATTCCAACTTACATCCATGAAACGTTCCCTGACTACTGCCCTCCTCACCTTGTTCTCTCTTATTTTTTCTGAGACTCCTGTGCACTATCATAGGTTGAACTGAAACTGCTTGGTATGGCTCACTGTTGTTTTGAGTCCTGATTTTGTCTCTCAACAGACTCCTAGATACAAAAAACAAACTGATGGTTAGCCAGAGGGGAAGGGGTTGGTGAATGGGTGAAAAAAGTGAAGGGGATTAAGAGGTACAAACTTCTAGTCATAAAATAAGTAGGTCTTGGGAATGTAATGTACACCATAGGGAATGTAGTCACTAACATTGTAATAACTTTGTATGGTGACAGATGGTAACTAGCCTTGTCATGGGCATCATTTTGTAATGTATACAAATATAGAATCACTATGATATACACTTGAAACTAATGCGATATTGTATGTCAATTATACGTCAATAAAAAAAAAGAACAGAAGCTAAAAAAGAAAATTGACATAAAATTCTTGATCTGAGTGATTGTGTCCTGCTGCCACTCCTCTTATGAAACTACCACGTTGCACATCCTGGCACTGACATAACAGACAATAAATAACATGCATTATTTTCATCATGGCTCACCTACACAATAAGGGATGGTGTTAGAGTGTTACAGCAAAAATACCTAAGCATGCTTTACGATTGTGTATTATTTTAAACTAAAGAATAAATAATAGAGAGCAAATGTTATTTTGGCTTGCAAAACTGAAATCAGTGTTCGGCCACGAGTAAAAATTATATTCATATGTATTCAATCTGGTAAAAGAAATTAATCACTAGGGCAAAATCATGAGATAATTGGAGCCAAATTCCAACACATCCAATTTGAATGCCTGGGACTAAACCCTGCTAAAAATACTGACCAGAATAGAAGCCATTCATAAATAGATTAGTCTGGAAAATTTTAATAGATGAGAGAAACAAAAGATAATAAATTTCTTTAGTATATTTCACTATTCTGATTATCAGGGAAGATCTTTGTTGTTCTGTTTTACTGTTGTAAATGGGGTTAGCGTTATATTTTCAGTGGAAACTTTGAAGTTTCAAACACTAAGAGCAAAGGCTGCCTGGATTGCCTGAAATGACCATTGCTTTGATGCTGTTTTCTGCAGCATCATGTATTATTAAATGTGAGTAATGAGAATAATAATAGGTGACACTCAGACATCACTTGCTTGCTTACGCAAGATTACTTACAAGGTACTGCTCCAAGCATTTTATGTGTCTTAACTCATGACTACAATAATCCTATGAAGTAGGTACTCCTGTTAGTCTCATTTAACTAGTGAGGAACCAAAACTCAGCGATGTGCAGTTACTTACCCAAGGCCACACAGCAAGTAAGTGGCCAAGCCAGATGTTGACATCCCGTGCTTGGGTACCCAAGTCCATACTCTCAACCAAGACCCTTGAATGCTGCTCCATCCTTCAGGAAATCGTGGTCCAAGTAGACAAAGTCACAGCACAGAAGTCCCAGCGCCTAAAACGAAGTTTGAAAGGTGACTGTAAAAGTAAGAGTTTGGTCCTTAAAAATTAAGTGAATTTGACCTGCCTTTCTCAATCAGAACATTTATGGTAATTTACATTAAAATTCTAATATCCTTCTTTCACAAGAAAAGACTTTCAAAGAGTTTGAAATCATTTTAAACAAGGTTAAAGAACTTTTTTAATGATGGGATGGTACAATGGGGGTGAAATGCATTTTCTGTCATACATTTGTTTTTTTAAAGATTTCTTTATTTTTCCTTTTTCTCCTCAAAGCCCCCCGGTACATAGTTGTGTATTTTTAGTTGTGGGTCCTTCTAGCTGTGGCATGTGGGATGCTGCCACAGCACGGCCCAACAAGCAGTGCCATGTCTGTGCCCAGGATCCAAACCAGCGAAACCCTGGGCCGCCAAAGTGGAGCACGCAAACTCAACCACTCGGCCACTGGGCCGGCCCTGTAATACATTTTTAACTGATGTCATATTGAAGTATGAAAACCTTGTGCCCAGGCATGTTTTCTTTTCTTTATAAACAATATTAACTATATTAAGTTAAGAATATTAGTAGTTTTTCTCATTTCTCAGTAACAATTAAATTCAAACATTGAAAGAGTTTAACATTTTACATGAGGAATCCACAGGCAATATTTTTAACGAACTTAGAGAGAGTTTACCATATTTTGGCCTTGAATGACTGTATGTGCATGTATGTGTATGTATGTACATGTAAGTGTGTGTGTGTGTTAAATTTAGTGATTCTTGGTGAGTGTTGGATCAAATGGAATGTGTGATCATATGTCATTTGTAAAAGTTAAGTAATTCCTTTATATCAGGCTTACATATTTTTTCTAATCTAGTGGTTATAAAATGGTACTAATTATTGTATTAATTTTAATTTCCCTGATAACTGATAAATTTGAGTGCTTAAAAATATTGTTGTGTGTTATTAGTGTTTCTACTTCTATAAAACTTCTGCCCAAGGGCTGGCCTGGTAGTGTAGTAATTAAGTTCGCATGTTCCACGTCAGTGGCACTGGGTTTGTGGGTTCAGATCCCAGGCATGGACCTATGCACAGCTCATCAAGCCATGCTGTGGCTGGTGTCCCACATACAAAATAGAGGAAGATTGGAACAGACTATTATCTCTGGGGCAATCTTCTTCACCAAAAGAAAAAAGAAAAAAATCTGCCCAAGTCTTTTGCCCATTTTTCTCCTAGGGCAATCTTTTTATGATTGATTTTTAGAAATTTTTAAATGAATTTTGCAATTCCCTGTTGATCATAAGTGTTGGAAATATCTTCTCCCAGTAAGTTACTGTTGAAGCCTTTTGAGAAATAGAGTCGGTCTTTTCATTGGCAGGAATTTCTTCTAAAAAGTTTTCAAGTTCTGCCTTTTACATTTAAATCCTTTTACATATGGAATTAAATTTTGTATACAGTGTGAGAAGTAATCTAATTTTGTATGTGTTTTCCACGTGGTTAGCCACTGGTTGACTGCCCCATCGTTTCTCGCTGGCTGGTAGAACTACCTTTGACATGAGTTGAGTTTCTCAGTAGTGTTGGTCTATTTCTAGGGTTTCTGTTCTGTTCCATTTGCCTGTTTTTTCCCATGTTCCAGACTCCCATGGTCTCAATTTCTGTAGCATAACAAAAGTGAATATGAGGTAAAGAGTCCCTAACGCTAACCTTGTTCTTCTTCGATTGCCTGTTGGCTATTCTTCATCTTCATCACGGCCATAAAAAATGTTTAAAAACAGCTTATTAAGTCCCTTGAAATAAACTATCATGGTATTGATTGAAATTCATTGAATCTATTGATCAATTTAAGAAAAAGTGATGTATACAAGATATTATATTTCTATCTATAATTTTGGCATCTCTCTCCATTGGTTTTCCTTTAGTGTTTTTCAATAAGTTTTATAAATTTTGTTATAAAGTTTTTGCACATCTTTTATTCATTTGTACTCTATACTTCTGTTCTCAGTGTAAAATGGCAACAATTTTTAAAATTACTCTTTCTAAATGCTTGCTGCAATCACATACAAATCTAATAATTTTTATACTGTCTAAAGATCCAGGATATTTGTTAAACTTTGTTATACTTTCAATAATTTTTCTTCTTTTAGATATTCTGTGTAGATAATCATATCATTTGTTAATAATAAAATGATTTGTTCCATTCTCATTTTTATACTCTATATTTTATGCCATTTGTAAAAATATTTATTTTTTACTGCACCAATTGGACAAGTGCTTCTCAACTTTAAAATGCATAGAAATCCTCTGGGGAACATATTAAAATGAAGATCCTGGTTTAGTAGTAGATTAGGGCCTGAGAGTTGGCATTTCTAACAAGCTCTGAGGTGATGGCAATGATGTGAGTTCAAGATAGCTAGACTTTCGGTAAATTATTAAATAGAAATGGAGATGACAAGCATTCTTTTCTTGTTTTTTGATTTAAAAGGCATGCTTTGACTTTTCATCACTTTTAGTAAGTTCCATCTATTCCAAACTTGCTATAAATTTCTATCATGAAAGGTTGTTGAATGTTGTCAAAGGATTTTCATCATTTATTGAGATATATATGTTTTTTCTCCTTTAATCTATTAATGTCACAAATTATTAGAACTTCTAATGTTTATAGCCTTTCACATTAGGTACTACACATAGACATACACACACATATTTACACTCACAAATATGTATTTATTACTGCTTTATTTGCTGATATTTGGTTTGGAGTTTTTAACCTGTCTTTATGATTTAGATTGGCTTTATACAATCCTTGAGGATTTCTAATTTTTAAAAATATTGTTTTACGTGAATTGGGTGTATTCATCTTTTTCTAAGCGCTTTACATTTAACTATAATAATTTTTTGAGATACGTTATATTATTACCAGCATTTTACTGATAACTGAGGTGCATAGAGGTTCCATAGCTTGCCCAAAGTCACGTAGCTAGTAGGTGATGGAGCTACAGTTCGTTAGGTTGTTTTTATTGAACAGTGAAAAGAATGATAGAGAAAAGAAGTTGTTTTGTTTAGTCACTGATTCACAATTCACTCCAAACATAATTTTCAAGGCTGCTAAAACAGATTTAGATCCTGGGAAGGGGAAACAACCATTTTTTTCAGGCCACATGCAAAAGTGGGGTCCCTGATAATTTTTAACAGCTTACCATCCTCTACCAAGCAGCGGGGCTAGACCCTGATGCTAAATGGAAGAATACACTTTCCTTGGATTTGTAGTTTAATGGCCTATGCCGAAAGCTGGATTTACCCAGTGATTTCATTGAAGGTATAGACCTTTCTCTGAATTCGACAGTGATTTAGCGTAATTAAAAAACAGGCGGATGTTTACCCCGTTTTGTAAGCTGTGTTAGCCCTAATGTACTGACTTCCACTTCAAGTTTTCCTTTAGAACTGCATCTCAGTCTCTCTCTTTGAGAGTGAAGCCTATCTTTTCACAGCGAACTTCAGAAAGATGGGATAGACGCCCTAACCCCTCCTGACATTCTGCTCCTTATTTAAGACCGTTTATTTTGTTACCACTCGATGCTGGCTTCTTCCGCTTTCCCTATCACATGATTTTTCTTAAATGCTTATTTATTTGTTGCCACCTTGGTAACAACGCAAGGAATTTTTTTCTTTGCTGCAGATGATGATATAGAGGAAAATTCAGGAGACATTTGCTTGCTCATGAAGTGTAGGAACTGCATAAATTCTTAAATTCTTAAAGATTCAGTTTCCTCATCCACGACAGGAGTTTGAGTTAGGCACTCTCTCACCACTCTACCAGCTCTGATGTGAAAGGATTGTGTTCATCCTTACACAGTGTTTTCTCATTACAGCACAACTATGCATAACTAATGTCATGTATCATTTTCCTAGGAGGTTGAGAAACCCATTATCTAGATGATGCACAAGACTGATTTTTGTTAATGTCAGTCTTGACTCCACTTTTTAAAAAAATCTCATTAATATTATTAATATGATCTAGAGTTGCGAAATATTTCCAAGCCTTGATCATTCTTTTGGGCATATTTCCATGAACAATTTTGAAATGATAGATTTAGTGGAGGAAATACAAAAATAATATTAAATTCTCCTAGCAAAAAGTAAACGTAATTAAATAGCCGTACAAATCTCTGATTATTAAAAAGATATGGGCATGAGAAACCTCTATAGCTTTATCTCACTGTTTGAAGGGAATACTTTGCCCTTCATATTCATCAGTGATCTTTTAAAATCACTTTTACACTTTGGAAATTGTATGTCATGTGTTTGTACAACAATGAGAAAAACGACCTAAACTGCATAGTCGGATAAAATGTCTGAATTTTATACTTTGACATGTTTTTCTTTTTAAACTAGACGTCACCTAATTTCTTTCCAAAAATAGAAGTAACTTTCCCTTTGTCCTTGGTCCTGCTTCCTACCTGTTTTTTCAGTGACCCTGCTATTCTGTGATAATAAGATTTTACTAGAGAAAATGCCCTTCTCTGTACTTGAACGTTACCCTATTTTCTTTTTTACAAATGTCCCTTGTCTTGACTTACATCAGCTGATTTCCGAATGAATACTATCTTTTCAACTTCTATTCTTTTGAAATGGGATATTCGATGTTAAACCCTTCTGTAAAGATGAAGCCTACACCTGTGTATCTAGAATTTTGGTTGTGCCAGTTCAATGGGGCTGAACGTTCTTGAAGTGAGATTACAGAGACATTTCAGAACACTTACCTCATGTTCATTCATCTATTCATCTTCTCATTAATTAGATCGGCTTGGAAAATTGTTTTCATTGATTAATAGTGGCTTCCTGGAATATGTCTTTATAAAGATTATGAGACATATGGGATTCTGAGATGCAGCAGAAAAGAGTGTTTTGATAGGTAAGTGATTCTGTGGTAGACATGCACACGCTGAGTTTGATAGTACTGACTCAGAGAGGAGTATAATTTTAATGGAAACAGAGGCAGAGAAAAGATCCTTAGGTCATTTGACCTAGCCTGGTCCTTCTAAGAGATAAGTTACCACATCATCCAAAAGGGAGTTGTCTATAAGTATTTTTAGAATCTCTTAAAATGGGCAGTTACAATCTGGTATTAAATAGCAGAGCTTAATTTTTTTTTTCTCACTTAAGATGGAATCATGAAAATTTTAGACGTTTTTTATGGCTCTAAGCAGTTGAGCATACAAACCAGATGTCAAGATGGGATATAGTCAAAAGTTTAGACGCCACACCCATTTTATTTTTGTTTATATTCTGGAGCACCAAACTGTCTTGCATCTTTTTTTTTTTTAATTTTTAAATCAAAAACCTATTTTTTAGATCTATTTTTTAAAAAACTCTATTTTTTAAATCTGTTAATTTAAAAATCTAAATTTTTAAATCAAAATTTAATTTTGACCTCAAATCATCACATTTTTAAAAAAGCTTCAGTAGGAATATCTCGTAGATGGCTGAGTCTGTGGAACGGGAATCCAGTGTTTTTATATTACTAAAGAGAATATCATGGGGGAAAGTTCCGAAAGTCACATTATTCAGCTGGATCTAATTTGGCCTGTTATAGCATCTAAGGAAAATGAACTAATTGGACTCTGTTCATTATAAAGCCACATCAGATACTTCCTAGTAACTTGTGCTCTTCTCTGTATTTGAAAATTACTACTTATTTTCATATTTATCTAAACAAAATTGGGAAGCAAGATAATTATTGCACTTTTAGATTGCCTATTAATGAATTTTATACTTTTTTTCTGTTTTGTGAATTTTCTGTCAATTCACAAAAATAATAACTAATGGTTTTTCCATACTACAATTGTGTATGTTAGTCAACAGGTAAAAGTAAAATTTAAAAAATATTTATTAGTCTCCAAATACGTATACAGTATAGATTTTTAAAATTACTTATCCATAATTCTAGCACTAAAATACAACAATTTTCATTTCTTCTTTCCCTTTCAAATGTTGTCCATTGATAATACATGTTTTATATAGTTATAACAATAATCATATATGATGTTTTTCTCCTAATTTTTAAACCCAACATTATTCCTTCAACCCTTTTCTATCATCTGACACAATCTTCACACATATCATTTTGATTGCCACATAATATTCTGACTTGATTGAGAATTTCTGCATTTTTTGTGTTCAAGTTTTTTCCTCATTTACTACTATTACAAATAATGGTTCTAGAAACATCTTTTGAAGGTTTCTTCATCTTTTAAATTACTTTATTAAGATAAATTCTGAGTGATGGACTCGCTAGGTCAGATTCTACCATCGTATTCATATCTCCTGCCATTTTGTAACCAAAAAGATACTGTTTATTGAGTAAGACCTGCTTGTTAACAAACTTTTTAATCTTATTTCATTTTGTCTTTCAATGAGTCAGATTCTATTTTGCTCTGATTAAATCTCATTATAATCAGTAAGGATTTAGATTTAAGTTTTGTAGTAAAACAGAAAACTAAAGAAAAGAAAGGCTAAGTAATAGAAATAGTTGTATTTTCAGACCCTTTCACCACATCTGTGGGAATCAGTGGCGCCACCACTATTCACTGTGCTCCTTTTGCTGACTTAACTCAACAGTTTGCACTGAGATCTTTACCAACATGTATTACATTTTCCTGCTTTTTCCAGATACATGGGAAATGGTTCTGTCGTTTATATTTCCTATTTCTGTATGTTTCTGAGCATTTTTCTTATGCCTCCTTTAAGTTTTTACTATTACTTATTTGTCTATCATCTCTCTCGTATTTTGGCCTTTTTTTCTTTCCAATTTTTCTTTCAAAAATTTAAATTTTTGTTATTGTTTTCTCTCTTCTTCCATTCTCTCTCTTTGTTAATTTGCCAGGCTACTTTTAATCTGTTCAAATGCCTTTTGACTTTTAAATTTCAGCTGTTGTATTTTCTTTTCTATGTTATTAGTGTTTGTTTCTACCATTATTTCCTTCTTTCTACTTTCTTTCTGTTTATTTTTCTATTTTTCTATGTTATTGTCAGTTACTTTTGCATTAATTTTTAGCTTTCCCTTATTTCTAATATATTTGTTTAATTTTACTACTTTAACTGCATTCCACAGATTTGATACACAATATATTTATTATTCAGTTTTAAGTATTTCCTAAATTCTGTTGTACCTTCTCTGACCCAAATGTTATTTAGAAGTCCTTTTAAATTTTTTTCCAAAAGAAGAGGTTTTTTATATTTTCATTGTTATTATTAATTTCTAACTTTTTCCCATTGTTATCAGAGAAGTTATCTGTATAATACCTTTTCTCTGACTTTTGTAGAAACTTGCTTTAACTGGAAATTTTCGTGAACACTTGGTTCATTATAATTGCAATATACAAAAATATTATTTTCATTTTCCTATTTATCCTATTTTGTTTGCTGTCTTTTTCCTTCTTTTCTTTCCTTGTATCATTTTGGATCAAAGTGACTTCCTTTCTTTTCTGATTGTATTTTTCCTTCCAGCTTTAAGTTTTATTCTCTATTATTTTAGTAATAATCCTTGAAAAATTTCCCTGAATATTTATCTTGTTAAAGGCTGAGATTAAACAATATCTTTGCCCTCCTCCTCAACAATATAAGAAAAGTGGGTTTCACTTTTCTCGTTTGCCTCACACTTTAGACATTATTATCATAGTTTTGATAAGTCCATTTTTGTGAATATTTACTGACATTTTCTATTTGCTAACCACTGTTTTTTGGCATCTCAGTCCTTCTTTATTCTTAAGATGTGTCTTTTAGAAATTGCTCTAGTGCCCAATAAGACAGAATTCTTTTACTGTTTCATTTTCTTAAAATTTTTATTTTGCCTTTGTACTCGAATGATAGTTTTCCTGTATATGTATCTCTTGGTTGACGATTCTTTCTCTCGGCCCTTTAAAGATAGTATTAAATTATCTGATCAGTGTTCTCTGGTTCTGTATGATCTCTGGGTGCTTCTAAATTCTTCTTTCTATCTTTGTTGCACAATTTCACTCTGATGGGTTCAAGTGTTGATTTTTCAAACATTTACCCTACTTAAGATCCGTTGGCTCTCCTACCTATGATATTGGCATCTTTTATTAATTTTGGACAATTCTTAGCTATTATTGTTTTAAATGTTCCCTTGCTACCATTCCTTTTATTCTCCCCTGTGAAACCCTAGAAAGACTTATATTGACCTTCTCGTTCTGTCATCCACTTCTCTTAACCTCTCATTTATATTTTCCATCTCTTTTATTTCTCCATTACATTCGGAATGTTTCATTCATCTATGTCTTCTGGTTTATTAATCCAACCTTTAGCTGTTTCTAATCTGTTGTTCAATCTGTTTATTGAATTTCTAATTTCACTTATTAGACATTCAGTTTTAAATGTTCTGTTTTTATTTTAAATATGTGTGATGATTTTTTAATGGTCTCTTGTTCATCTGCTAAGTTTTCTATCATTGCTTGTATTTCTTTAAATAGATTGAATATGTTATTTTGTTTTAGTTATTTGGTAATTCCAATATCTGTAATCTTTGTGGTCCATTTCTGCAGTTTATTATTTCTGTTGATGGTTTTTCGTGAGAGTTTACTTCTTTATGCATTGAGTGGTGCTCCTTAGTATTTCTGTGATGCTCCTTATTATTTTATCGGTGGGGATTATTTGTGTTTAAAGTATATTTTTCCAGAGAGAATTTACTTACACCAAGTAACTGCATGATCTACTGACCACAGACCTACTTACTTTAAACTAGATGTTCAACTTCCAGGCCAGAGAAGTACCCAATTCCATATGAGTATGCATTTATGATTAGAAATTTTCAAAAGAAATAGTTAAAAAAATAAATGCTCCTTGGAACCAAGGCAAGTCTTGTTCTGCATGAAAGGTGTTATGTAGTACACTCACTCTGGGTATGACTTAGGTGTGAGACGTCATGTGGAGTCTGAATGTGACTTCCTTCTCTATTTAGGCCCCCAGCTTTGGTTTTTACAAAGGATTAGCAGATGCGTTCAGGGTAAACATCAGCTCTAGTGCTTACTTGTCTCTGTAAAACTATGCTTTCTTAATTTCAGGCTTCAAATTATCACTCTTAATTTAATACTTTAAAATAATCCAATATTATATTTAGAGCAAATTTTGGTATTATATCATTGCAGAGAAAAGCACACAAACCTAACTGTATAGCGTGATGAATTTTCATGAAATGAATTGGCCCTTGTAACTGGCAACTAGCTCAAGAAGTAGAACATAACCAGATTGCAGAGGCCCACTTTGTAACCCCTTCCAAATACTGCCCCACAGGAGTAACTACTCTCCTGACTTCTAACACCATAGATGACCTTATTCACTAAAGAGAATGTGCCCTTTAATGTCTGGCTTCTCGTGTACTGTTTAGTGTCTGATTCCTTTTTCTCAACATTGTATTTGGAAAATTCATCTGTCTTTATATATGTCATTATATTTCGTTTGCATCCTCATGTGAATATGCTGTAAATTATTTATCCATTTTATTGATGATAAACATTTGTTTTGTTTTTATTTGAAGTTATTACAAATCATGCTGCTATGAACCTATTATACATATCTTTCTGTGTACAGAAGTGTACATTTCTGTTGGGTTTATAGCCAGAAGTGAAGTTGCTTGATTATGAGGCGTGCACTTCTTTCATTTTTAGAACCTACTGACAACAGTTTTCCCCAGTAGTTTTTCCAATTTTGATTCCAACCAACACTGTCTCAGTTTTTTGGTTGCTCTACATTCTTGCCAACACGTGTTATTATATGTCTTTTTGCGTTTTCACCATTCAGAGGGGTATGTAGTGGTATGCTATTGTAGTTTTAATTTGTGTTTTCCTGATGTCTAGTGATTTTGTGCATGTGTAAAAAACTTTTCTTGGCAATTTTTATCTAGCCTTTTGAAGTGTTCCGCACTAGAAAGTGTTTCTCTGTGTAGCTAGCTCACTATTTTGCTAAGAATTATTTCAGTCTGTATAAAATACCATCTAATAATTTCACTGTGCATCTCTATTCTTAATTTTCTTTTTCTTCTCTTCAAAACTGTCTTAAAATAATTTTTTCGGTGCTCTCGAGGTCAACCTTTAATCTGTCTGACCTGTCTTTGAGCTCCCCCTGCTGTTTTCTGCTTAAATTATATACCTGTTGATGATGCTAATTAGCTTTAAAATGATGGATGCTTAGGTGACAAGCTTTTTTAAACAGAAATATTTCGTTTTCCCAAAGACAGAGGGTGTCAATCAATTTAGATACTAACTCAGGAAAAAAGAAATTTAAAGTAATACTTAAAAACTAGTACTTTAAAAAACTTACTTGTCATATGAAACCATTTGTATTAAGGTAATGAACTAATACTTCAAATTTTTAAAAACTGGACAAGCTAGTGAGTCGTATGTTATCTTCTCAGGTATACTGTAAACATGTGGAAGTCAACAGCATGACTTATACCTCTTACTACTTCCTCAGAGTTTCCAGAATATTTACCTTCACATCATTCAGTAATGAACTATTGAAAAAAATCGAAAAGCATTTATTCGGTTGTCTTGCTGCGTACAAATTCATGGTGTACATTTCTTTAAGGCAATGTGGCTGAAATGAATAAAGCACACCATGCGGTGTTTGTATATATTTCATCAGTCAACTCTGACAGATAATGTCTCCCTACATCATGGTATAAAAAGCGTACTCCTTGGGGCCGGCCCCGTGGCCGAGTGGTTAAGTTCGCGCGCTCCGCTGCAGGCGGCCCAGTGTTTCGTTGGTTCGAATCCTGGGCGCGGACATGGCACTGCTCGTCAGGCCACGCTGAGGCAGCGTCCCACATGCCACAACTAGAGGAACCCACAACGAAGAATATACAACTATGTACCAGGGGGCTTTGGGGAGAAAACGGAAAAAAATAAAATCTTTAAAAAAAAAAAAAAAAGCGTACTCCTTTCTCAAGCTTGCCAGTTGATTAGCTTCACAAAGCCCTATTATACTTTAAAAAAATTGTCAGGAAGAAAGAGAAGTCAAAGCCTTAACAGTGTAGATTTGAAGCCGTATAATGAGCACGTGAGATTATGGACTTTGGATGTGGGTAAGCCTCAGTAACAATAATATCTAATCTATAGGATTTTTACAGTGATAAATACAATAATGTGTGTAAAATGCTTAACGCAGTATTTGGCACATAGTAAATTCTAAGCTGCATTTTGAACACCTATTGTGTTATGAATAAGCCATAAATTGGCATTTTTCCTTTTCAGAATGTGCTATTTCAGTGTTGAAAATCTGCTTTTCCTCTGTCTATGTTAATTTCCTTAACATTAGTTTTGGAAATGGTGCCACATACCCTCATATTAGTGCCCTGCACGAGGCCAATCAAAGTTAGGCGTAAAAAGAGTAATTTCCTGCTTCTCTCAGCACCCTCTGCTAATGATGCTGTTTGAATATATTCTAGAAAGACTGTTGATGCCAGAGCCAATTGAAGATTAGGCAGGTGGATGTTTTTAAATTTTGCTAGTAATAATATTCCTTCCGCACTCTCCCCTAAGTTTCTGCCATATTAAAGAGCTGCAGTTCCCTTTAGCTGGCTTCTGTGTATACCCTGGGGACACATTATTTTAGCCTTTTGCTCCTCTCTTGAGGAAGGGAGCACAGGAAGAGAACCAAATAACCCCAGTCTAGGAGGTTAGACTGTCATAGTCATTGTGTAGATTCAAATGAATCCTCACCCAGAATTTGCATGCATACACACACTAAGAGGTTATGAAAACATTTGTTACCTGCATAATTGAGACTTTTCTGGAGAGAGCAGGACAATTTGACTGCTTGGAGATTTTCTGGTTTTTAGAGGGTAGGGCCCAAGCTGAGAGTTTTGCTTGGTAGAGGTTTGCATGGTTTGAATCTCTTACCAGCACCAGAGGAGAGAACACCTGGGCTTTCTTATCAGTTTACACAGATGTGGGGCAGAGTTGAAGAAGGAGGGGTGAGATGTAAGAGCAGTCAGCAAACATCAAAAAATGGAGTAAGATTCCTTGTATAAGAGACTGAGATGTATGAGAAGAGAGAGGTGGACCACAATGATATACAGCCAGTGTTTTGTAGGACTGAGAACCAGGGTACCTTTTCAAAAGCATGTATTTCTATTGGTTGCCACACGTTATTTGACCAAATTTCATCAGATGGGATGTTGGGTTTTCCCTTTAAACTTCAGTTATACAAGTAGGAAGAATTCTGTTTGCCTTAAATCACTTAAAAAAAGATACTATTTCTTACTATTTATAAATGCAAAATGGATTCTTGCTAAATATACGTATGCCTGTCACCGGTGCTTGATCCAATTATATTATGAAATAATATATTATTTAACTTTCTTAAATAAATAGGATGACAAACTAGTATTGGGACTCAAAGGGGCTCTATATAACTGTATCTCTCATGGCATGATGTCAAGTCTGGTATGCATTGTATCTATCATGTCATTATATTTATTGGTTGCTTATTTTTTATTCATTGTTTCTTTTGTTCATTCAACAAATATTTTACTGTCCCCCCAACATGTCCCAGATCCAGTATAAAAAATTAATATTTCATCCTTGTTTTAAGAAGTCCACAGCCTTTTGGGAAAATAGGAATACAGAGTAATAACAGAGATGCAATATTATAAGGTCTTTAGTAGAGAGGTATACGTAATATCCTAGACTTCTAGAACCTTTATAAATAAATATATTTTAACAGGATAGATACATTGTGATGGCAAGGAAAGTCATCAATTCCTTATTTGTTTCTTGTTTTATCTCCCCTTACATACTGTTCTCTAGAGTCCTGACCCAAAGAAAGAGTTTGCTCATATCAAGTGAGTAAATAAAATTCTGCTTCAGGTGGGCTGACCCCTGACACTGGGAGCCGCATTACTGCTCCTGCTCACTGAAAAATCATAATCCAGGATGAAACCCAGCTTGAAAATTACAGCAAAACATAGTGGAAAAATTCTGAGAAAATATACTCTACAATTTTTAGAAAATGAGGAAATAAAACCTCGAGTTAGTTGAACTTGGAATAAACCCTGCTCTGTGCATTCCATCCTGCTGGGCAGTTGTCATTTATAGACAGCCATGGATCATTGTACCTAAGTACTTTAGACTAGATGTCCTTATCTAGTGATATGTACAGACTATCACTGGACATATAGCACTACCATTATATTGTGCAGTCTTGGTTTTCATGGGAACCTTTGCTAATGAGAGCACTTCCATTGAGATGAACCTGCCCCCAGATATCCATCATTTGCATTGAGTTGTTTTGCTGTTTGCATTTTCTTTCTACTGGAAAGCACAAGTGTCTGAGAATCTAATTGCAATTTCTCCTGTAATTCTCAGGGAGTGGTCATAGATGGTGGATCTATTGAACTTTCATCTCTTTGCCACACTCTGTAAAATTACCTAAGAGCTCCAGAAATTAACATTCAGAAATATTGTAATCTAACCTCCTTTTTTCCCACTCTAAATGACACTGAAATGAGGGGTCTTCCACAGCAGAACCCTCTTTAAATTATACTCTCAAATGCTATACACTTTTCTTTGGATCCTTCTGGATTTTTTTCTCCTAATATGGAATTTACATCATATTTAAATGACAGTTAAGACTGAGATCAACTTTTCAAAAACAATCAAATAAAAGCAATCTCAGCAAAAAAAAAAAAAAAAAAAAAAAAAAATTAAAGCTCTTTAATCTCCTGTAAAACACCTCCATCCCATTAAGATATTGTGATTTAGGATTAGAAATAGTGTGGAGTCAGATGTTAGCTTGTCCTTTCCATTGGAATTTCTCCATGTTTTAGTTTCTATATCAATGTAAAGAAAAATAATTCTTACAATATTCTCTAAGGAGTGTCTTACAAGATAAAAAACAAAACAAAACAAAACAAACCAATGCCCCCAAAAAACCTACTTTTGGGAATAAAGAAGTTATCTAAGTGGAAAATAATGATGCTTTCAATTTTCCCAATTGAATTCAAATAATTATCCGGGTCTAATTTGTCTTGTTCTCAAAGTGAACGGAATGTTTCTATCTTTTCAATAGTCACCCCAGGTTTTAACTGGGTGGAAGTATATTGAGGAAACTCCTGTTGCTCAGAGCCCAAATTTACAGTTCTCTGAATCTGAGCCACATAGCTTGAGACAGACTTGACTCTGACAGGTTGGAGGTGATCAAACAGATATCTCTTCTTGTAGGTAACTGTTGAGTAGATGTTTCACCTTTGAAAGTCATGTCATGACAGTGTGACCTCTTTCTCTTTGCTTTGAGTTATAGTCTCAAGTGAACTTAATTATTAGTGGAACCTATGCATGTAGGCATTTTGTTGTCCTCTGGTAGTCCACGTAAATTTAATTCAGTCATTAGTTATATGTTCTTCATGGACTGAAATGGCATTCTATGCTATTAAAAGCCTTTTAATTTAATAGACATTTATCGAGTGATGGCTATCTTCTAAGAGTAATACATTATGCTAGGAGGTCAGAGGGATATAGAGATGAAGAAAGCATAGCTTGGATCCTCAGGGAGACTGTAATATAGAGGGGAGTTCAGTAAATCAATAGAACAAGGCAGCTTATTGGCTCTCCAAAGGGGACTTTTAAATTGTCTGGGGGAACTTCAGGTAACTTCAGAATTTTAGGTGTCAAGAACATGTTCCTGCCTATTCAGGCTTTAAATCCATCCTAAATTCTCTCTTAAAATTTAGACTCTCTACTGTCTGTTCCACTTGACATTCCAATTAGTAGCTCAATCTCAACCTGTCAGGATCTGAATCCATATGCTTCCTTGACCTCTTGCTGCCCCAGTATTTTCCAAGTATAGGTAGTTGATGCTTCCAATCTGTCACTGAAATCTTCTGATTTTATATGCTAAATATTTCTCAAGTCCTTCCTTTCTTAATGATTCTATTATGACTGCACTCGTTGAGATCCTCATCAGCTCTCGCTGGACCTTTGTAACAGCTTTCTAACTGGTTTCCATTCCTCTCATTTTCTCTCCACTTAAATTCGTTGCTCCTACAACCACTGTAGAATCCTATCAAAAACCTAAGTCTAACCAGGCAGCATTTCTGCTTACAACCCTTCAGGGATTTCCAGAAACTATGGGATAAGGTCCCCAAACTATAGAGTGGTTTTCAATAATTTTCCAGCTAATTCTCTCAGCTTTTTCCTTTGGATACTTTTAATATGATTTAATTTATTGTTAAAATAGAGACATTCTGAGAAGAAATGAGGAAGCTATTAATTCTTATATGGGGAATGCAGATTCAAAAGGTGACAGGACATGTAGTCACCCTGCTCTTTGTTCATGTCTAGCTGCTTTCATTGTCTTGTATATGACCTGCTATTTTCTCTTTCTAGAACATCTACTTCCCTCTTTCTTCCCTAGATGCCTTTTTTTGACTTTTTGAGGTTCAAGTCAAGTTCCATCTACCCTGAGGGCAACTTCTCACTTTCCTGTCTTCCAAGAGGCATTTAATACCTCCTTTGTGCTCCTGTACGCTGGTATATGTCTCTCGTTGCACTTGCTGTGTAATATTGAAATTTACTTGTGTGTTTACTTTTCCCCAAAGATCACAAGTTCCTTAAGGTCAGTAGCTATTCACCCTTCCTCATGTATTTGTGTTTAATAAATGTTTATTGAAGTGACCAAATTTGAACTTCAAATTTATCTATGTAATCTCCATGTCCCAGCTCAGGGTAGAGGATATGCTACTGATTTTTTTTTAATTGGAAATAAAAGGCTGAGAGATTAGGCTACCTAAATTTTTTTTTTTAAATCAACAATTATATGACCAAACATAATCAAAAGGAAAATATGTATAACAAGTATTCAGAGATATGCCTTTGTTGTTATTGGGAAGAATGCTATAATGGAAAGAGGGTTTGGGTTTCACCAGGTGGAACTTCTGGGAACCAAGGATAAGAGATTCAAGAATGCTAATGTGAATATAGTTGGAAAGATGAATTCTGGAGTCTAAGCTAAATAAGGAAGAAAATAAGTTAGTCTAGCATGGGAAGCTATAATATGGAAAAATAGGAAAAGACTACAGTGCTGGAAGTAACAATGGGGAAAGAGAGAAGATCAGAAGAGATGAACAAAAGGAGAAATAGAAGTAGTAGAATTTATGAACTTCATCATAAGGAGTGATACCGTGACAGCATGGATCAGGGTGGGAGAGACGTCTATGCTTCTGAAGGATGGAAATGGAATGGAGATATGGAGGTGAGGATTTGTGATGATGCTTGTTCAACTTTGATGATAAATTTCACCATGAAAGTTAGAAAAGGGTCCAGAGGTTGATAAATGATAGACACAGAGAGAGTGGTATAAATAGATGTGATGTGCTTGCAAAGGGGAGGCCTTCTTGAAGAGTGGAGGTAGGCGAATGGACTCCAAGAAGCATAACAAACAAGAAACCGCTTCTGATAGAAATGGTTTTGGAAGTTAGTGCCTCTGGAGAAAGCTTGATTTCAGTGTGATCAAGGAGCTGAACAAAATATCTTCAGACGTGATCAAGGATTATGTGAGTTTGTTCATAATATTGCAAAGGCTAGAAAAGACCCACAGAAGGCTCATTGGGAGATAACTGTTGGTTGGGAGGTGAGGCTAAACTGGGTTGGATATGGCAGAGAGAACATACTGACAAAAATAGCAGCCAAAGAGATTTCTGCCTTAGCTGGTAATTGCAGAGAGTTACCTGAAGGGGGTTTGAACACAGGAAGCTGTGTTGGAGACTAGCTTTTTGTTACAGAAATGTATAGAACAAATCCATTCATTCCAAATGAGGCTCCAAGTGAGGAATAAGGTTTGGGTGCACCTCGAAGTCTTCCTTAATCACTGAGTGATATTTTTCTGGGCTTGTTGGGGGAGGCAGGCTGCTGGTGGGGTTGCTTCAAAGTCCTAATGAAGGTGCGTGGAGTCTATTGCTAGACACTAAGAACTTTCTCTGGTCTTATGGGAGAGGTGGAGATTAAGCATAGTTAATAATAGTTTAAAAGATTATTGTGCAACCTTAGTCACATTGTTTTGCAATAATTAATGAGAATCACAAAGAAAAAAATTGCAAAAGCTCAGGCACAGAAGAATTTAAAACACCCTAATGAAATGAAAGCTATGACTAACGCTTCAACTTTCTCCTGTCTCAATTTCTCTAAGAGTTAACGTGGACCAGGGAAGAAGTTTCCAGTTTTTTTTGATTGGGTTCACAGATCTGAGATTCATGTCAAATTAGGACACTGACTTTCCCTAACGAATGTTCAGGGGCTGAACTTGTATCCTAATTTTATCTAGTATTTACTTTTGAGATCTATAATCCATCATTATACGAACATGGCAATGCCTCAGAAGTTTAATGGTGATCCAGCTTCTAGAAAGCTCCTTCATTAAATATCTGACACATTGTGGTATTCACAAATGGAGCACAAACAATTCTGGCAGCTTAGATGATATTTTCCCTGCTGTTGTCGGTCTGAACTCACCAGGTATCGACACTCAGAATATTACATTGTCTGTCTCACTTGGGTTGCATTACATTTTCCATATCACGCTGGAGACTGTTAAAAGAAGTATTTCTCCAGTCTTAATTGGGGTTACTATGGTCAAAGCCAGGTTTACAAAGCTCATGTTGTTTCTAATCTTATTTCCATGCCTGTATATGAAGCCACTTAACTTTTGAGATAGTATTTATTGTAACTGGGAAAAAAAGAACTGCTTTGTAATGTGGTCAGATGTGATCAGATGTGTGTTTTGCGCACAGACACATATATTTCACCTTCTTCCAATATCCTGGTATGGTGCACATCTTTCTGGGATTGTGTGGCTTTGTGAATCTAACTTAAACAGTAATGTATTTTTACAAATACATAGAATCAGACTTCCCATCTACTATGGTAGATCCTAAAAACCTGCCACATCAGTCTCTAGTTAATCATTCTGTTTCTGTCTTAGTAATTTACCTACACATTAAAATTTTGCAATTGTATATTTAAATCACCAGGACACCTGTCATTTGGACTCTATGAGTTGTTGTTTAATAGAGAAAACAATTTAATAACTGTTTATAACTGGTTGAGATTCTGGTCATTTAACAGGCTTAACTTGAGAAGGAGAGAAGATGAGGAAATATGAAGCCTTATCATGTTTCAATAACTTTACATTAATTTTTGAATCTTTACAAAGGATTTTAGCTACCTGCAAAGGAAAAAGTTTCTTTTCTTTTCAGAATAGTCTTTTTTTATTGTCAAAATGCTTGAAATAAATTATTGAAGTAAAAAAACCATAGCTTGGAACCAATTTGACAGTTAAATTTTTTTTATATCTTGTTCATTATATTTAACTATAGCATTTATTTTTATAATTAGATAAAGTAAGAAAGTATCGGAGTTCCTTTATACATCTATTATTGATATGCATACATTTAAACAGTGATATTGAAAGAGCTGTAAGTTTTTGTTTCATCTCTCTGGACAAATACTGAGAAAAATATTTGATTTTTACATAATCTAGTTATCAGTTACTATTCAAAATGAGAGTATAAGCATTCTCTAAAACTTTTAAATGAAATTTGCCTTTACTGTTATGTGATTTTCCTGTGTAGTAGATACTTAATATTTTATTAATCACTATTGATATCAGTCCTGACTTGCTTCACTGGAAAGTCAACCTCGTGATTGAAATGGATGAGATAGAAGGTAATGGTGTTTTGCCAAGAATATAATTGTAAGGGGAGAAGGGAGCTGATATTTGAGAGGTACCTACTATGTGTTATCCAATTTGTATATGATATCTGATTTAAACTTCACCTCACTCCTCCCCCCAGAAGTAGCTATTATCAATTGCCATGTTATTTATTTATTCATTTTATTCTTTTTGTAAGTGAGATATTTCAAACATGTAAAAAAAGGTAGAAAGCAATAAGCAATATAAAATTATATATATATCCGTTGCCCAGAAGTAACTAATGTTAACCATCTTATCATAAGCTAAATTTGCTTCAGATAACTTTTAGAAATAAATAAAATCTTATATATACACTTGAAATACCTTTTAGCCCCTACGTGTTCAAGCTGAGGAAAGATCAGCTCAGAAAGAGATGGACTGACTTGCCCACATCCACTCAGCTAGTGCGTAGAGCCAAGACTGGGTAGTCCGTCAGTGGACTCCGGAGCTCACGTTCTTTCCCTCCACTGTGCGCACTTTCTCTCTACTCCCTAATGGACTCTCAGCCCCAGGAGAGACATATTTTGTAGAGTTGCTTCAGGGCGGGGGAAATGATTGAGCCTTTTACTTTTGAGTTATTATATCAATTGCCAGTTAATTCTGGTACGTAATAAAGTATTATACGTTCACCTGTTCAATTATTTTCTGTATTACATCAAGAGAACAGGATAATTTGGTTATAATAGCTTCATTTACTTCAATTTAATATTGTTAGTCATTATAGTGCACAAATGCAGGTGTATAAAGGAATGCGCAAAAATGACAAATGTAAAATGTAACAAGTAAGCCAATACTGCATTTCTAAGTGGTTTAAATTCTGTGGCTGGACATGTATTCTCTGTATGGACTTTTTTTTTTAAGTGCAGAAACCATTTTTAGTTAGTTTTATTTATTTTCTACATTTGTTATTTACCTCTCCAGCATTATCTGTAGAGTGGGAATCATAATATATATTTCATGGAACTCGTATGAACGACTGAGATGATGTGTCTGAAAGCATTTGACAGAGTGATTGGCATAAAGGAGCTACTCGAAACTTCTTTGCTATGGTTACTTGAAAAAGATATTGTGTGTGTGAGCTGGTGGGGTTGGGAAACAGCCAATATATTAAATATTTTTTAATAATTTTATTTGACTAAGTTCAACCAGCTGCTACTTAAGAAATCACTTGGCATGTGGAGACCTGTTTAAAGAGGGTGCTACTCCATAGTTGGTATAGAAAAGAGAGGAAAAAAATCAATCTATCTTACTTTTAAAAGTATCTCATTTTTGTAGGCATATAAGAGACCAAGGAGATGAGCAAATATTTGAGAAATGATATTCTTACTACACTGGCAGATATCACCAATTAAAATGCTATTGTTATTTTATTAAGGCAATGCCGTATTATAATTTTATTATCTCTAGAGAAATACTAGGGATTTTATTAAACACATACTTTTAAAAAGTTGAAATCTGGATACTATTATCATTACTATATCTGTGAGAAAACCACTGCATGGGGAAAGAAGTGTTGGTAGGTTATTAAAATATAAAGAAATAAGGAGAAAACTGAAAATTGCATGATATTGTCAAATCTCCCTTGAGTCTCAACCATGAAACACTTCTTTCATTTTTAAGATTTCTTTCTCATTAATGAGTCATTTTGAGCTCTTTTTTACGTGGGCACAAGGAAATGAATAAGAATTCATCCCCACTGTTAAGGTACCCCAAATCTTATTAATCCAATTGTTGAGAGTATTGAAGCAATGAAGAAAAAAAGCATACTGAAGCTCCATGTATCTGCTTTCATTAAAATAGCAAATACCTCAGATTCTTATGCCAAATAACTGTGTATTTTCCAAGCAGGAGTCCATAAGCTATGAATTTTAAACACTGTATGTGATTCTTCTAGAAATATGGAGGTCTGAAAAATAAAGTAATTCCATATATCAACTTAAATTGCATTTAATTAAAGAATAGCTTGGACATGTCAGGAGAGAGGCTAATTAATATTTCCAGAGGCTTGTGCTTCTGTAAGAAATGAAAGAGCCTAAGTTAAGTGTAAGCCGCAGGAGGAGAATGGTATTGCAGAGTGAGCTGTAGCAACCGTTCTTATTAATATTAAAATAAAGAAATTGGCTTGGATTGGAAAAAGCCCAAAGCTTATTTACCGCAGACGTTTGTCATTTTTTCCTGTTTTGACTCATCTCAGTTGGCAAGCACAGATGTTCCCTACAGCTGCCTCTCTCCCACTGCCCTTAAATTTTACTTAACAGCTGAACCATCAATCCTAATACATCCAAAAATATTTTATCATGGTAATAATTCAAATGTTGTATTTGAATGCATACAAATTTCTTGAAACCGTGAGTATTCCACCAGTCCTTTGAAAGCTCTCTGAAGACTACTCGAAAAAAACGGTTGTCCCAGTGTTTATATTTCATCAAAAAGCTTATTGTTCTGCTACATATATATCTAGTTATTGTTTATATGAATGCACATCTTGGCATTAAGTAGCTATTTGCTAAGCAGTGTGCACAGCTATGAGTACACTAACGCCACCATTACCAATTTTGTTGAAAAGCCACGATACATAGCAAAGAGAAGAAGAGATGTTCCTGGTAATTGTATTTCAAATGTGTATTTAAACAGCTTATCTACTCTAAATTCATTTCTGTTAGATTAAATAGCTGTATTCCAAATCTTACAAGATACTCATCTCTCCACTGTTTTTTCCCTCAGCTTGCATCAGCTGAATAGCTCAAATTAATTGGGACGGGTAAAGTGCGAAACTGTGAGATAAAAAAGGAAATGGAAGCTATAGAGTGAGTGGCCTACAGGCCTTAAAAATTGTAGCACTTTTAAATCCATTATATTCTACTTTGCTTCAACTGTTCAACTTTTTTCCTTTTTGCTCTTGCTGATGTCAGAGATCTGTCTGGGATCTCTGTTCACTGGTTAAGGATGATGGGCTGAAACCTGAGAGGACAGGGGGACATCCAGAGCCAAGTCTAAGTAATTAGCTCCAGAATCCTTCCCACAGAGGGCGAGGGCAGTGTGGGGTGGAGGAGTGATGCTCACTGTGTGTGCACACAGTGTGTCGGATGTGCGGAGGAGGAGAGCAGGGGAAAGTGCCATGGCAGAAAGTGCCTTGTGGTTGTTCTCTAAAGGGACAGTCTCGGAGGCTGCCCTCCTGACCAGCTCCACTACTACGTGCTGCTGTGTAGAGCAGAGGAGTGGGGAGGAAATTAACACTCATCGCTGGCAGGATCTTGCTTGATCCTTACAATCCCAGGAGGCAGATATTTCTTCTCTTGAGTTGTGCAGCTCACCAGGTTTTACTTGTTCAATAGCTGCTTTAAAGCTTAGAGTCAAGTTCACAGCCAAGGTGTAATTCTTCATGGTGTGCCTTTTTCTGTTAGCCTCATCTGTGGTGCTTTTCCGCCTTCCTCCCCTTCTTGGTCTCATTTTTAAAATATTAGCTTACGTATCCTTAAAAACTGTTTTAAACCCTGTATGTGCAACAAGAATGCGTATAATTAAATAAACGACTAATGAGGAAAATGAGCGAGCTGATAGCATCATTTTACCCGTGAGGAAGCTGAATTTCCATATCTTGCCCAGGGTCGCCCAGTGAGTCCCTTGTGTGAGGCGGGTACAAGCCTGGTTCCTGACGCTTGCCTTCCAGTCTACGCTTTGCAGTCTCACTTACTCATTTCCTCTTAGTCTCTGCTTAACTGAATACACATGAAAATTTTAAATGATAATTTTTTTAGTTATTTCCATTTCTCTGCACTTAACAGTGTGCTATCTGCTTGAAATTCCCCTCCTTCTTTTTACTTTTGGGAGTTCTACTCATCTCTCCAAGAACCAGAGAAATACCTTCCCATGAAGCATTTTTTTCATTCTGAAAGAGCATCATTTCTACATCTCTTATGAGACTCTGCTTTGCTTTCTATTATCGATATGGAAGTTTCTTTCTCTCCCGTCTCCATACTGACTAGGATTTTGTTTGTTTATTTTAATTTAGAGCACAGTTACTAAAAAAGAGTATCTTAAGATTTTAAATGATGACCCCTGTTATCTTACTTAGCATTCCTGAATTAGACCACTCTTGCACTGGAATTGAAAACAAGAAGGTGTATTAACTATTTTTGAAAAGTAAACTGTATTTATAAAGTTAAGTTCTGCATCAGGGAGCAGATATTTTATCATTTTCTTTTTATTTCCCACCACAATTCAAGTGTAAGTGTTGACCTATAATAAATGTTTAACAATAACCTAGTGTTTTTAGGCAAGTGGCCAAGGTGTTGAATATTTAATATTTGAGAAGTTCGTAGACCGTTTCTCTTATGTACTTTCTATGCGCAGAAGGTGACGCGATATAAACTTACTAATGGCTAAGGACAAGGACATTTTAACCTGACTGCTGGGTTCAACCTCAGCTCCACTGTTTGCAAGCTGTGTGACACTGGGCAAGTCACTTAACAGCTATGGGCCTATATTTCTTCACCTATAAAATGCGGATAATAATAATATCTATCTCCTAAAGGTGTTGTGAGGGTTAGCTTAAATAATACACATGTTTAAAACATACAGTAGGCCACATGGTAAGTACTTGATAAGTGTTATCTATTATTATTAATTTGTAAAGAATTAATTTAAGATGGCACAGAAAAACGTCCATGGTAACTAAAATGGAAAGTTTATAACTTAGAGGAGAAATAACTAAGATGATATTTATTTCAAATATTTGAAAGCCTTTTTCAATTTCTGAAGAGTAACTATGGAAAGCCTATTGTGACATTAGATAGTGACATAGTGAAAAGACTGGAGAAGGTGACGATTGGAGATGAGAGCTAGGGAGCCAATAAAGCAGTTTCCTAGGCAACACTGTGTTCAGAATCCCAGAGGTGGCACCACATTACAGAGTCCGCAACCGAATCCTATTCATGAGCCTACATGAGGTATATTTCAACAGAGTGCCCATCATCTCTCACGCTAAATCAAACTATGGAGCCCAGAAAAAATATTTTGTACCATGCTAGTGATCACAATTGAAGGGGATAAGAAAGATCTGATCATTTTCTACAGGCCTGCTTTTGTGGGGAGGTGAAAGGCGTTCAAAAAAAGCTTAAACTCTTTTGCCAATATTTCAAAGTAGCTCTGATGGTATTTAGATGGCAACCTCATTTTAAAGAGAGTTGGATTCTAACAGAACCCGGGAGAATCAAGCAGCTGGCATAGCAAGTTATCTGAATTTGATCTGAATTGACGTCAGGGAGCTGGGAATGCCCAAGGCAATCCTGCATTCTGCTTGTTTGTGCACTATTTTGACGATAGTGAGAATGTCTGATTGTTAATCACTTTTTGACAGTGTTCGCTCTAATCTTATGCAAAAATAAAAGCATTTAGAAACTTTAGCTTCTTGGTCTTCAATGTTCTAGAAAAACTATTCTGCAGTAAGATTGTGTATAGCTATGCAATAAACATATTTACCTATATAATAAATCTAGAAAATATGTAACTGCAAAGTTTGGTAGAAGTCTTGCTTCAAAGCAGTGTTCTTGGGAAGAGAGGTTATTTTGTAAAACTTTATTGGTAGAGACTTAAAAAAATTTAAGCCAGATTTTTGTGTCCAAATATAAATGTTAATTTCCTGGGTATATCTTTTTTTAAAACTTGCAGTGTGGATATATAAGCAGCGCCAGATGTCTCTGTCTTAATCATTCATACTCTTTAATAAATAACAATGACATATAGTGAAAATAAAGCCCAGATGGCTGACACATTGCGCAAATCATTGGATGCACTATATAGTCAGTCTTTAGTTTCCTGAATACTAACAGATAATACAAATCATCTTTGTAGCTAACCATCCATCAAATGACAAGTAACTACTGCGTCTTCTTTGAGCTAAGCACTGTGCTAGTGGCAGGGTAGATATAAAAACACACTGCCAGAGATGACCATAACATCATTTGCTTTTATTTTTATTGTCTTCAGGCTCTAGGCTTCCCTAGGAGACTCAAATTTCTTGGAATTTTTTCAAAATTCCACAACCAGATCCAAAACCAGAGCTGAGTTTGCCATGGTGGTTGCTTAACTAACTGGTTTACTAGCTTGAGTCTCATGCGTCATGGTGGATATTACTGGTTGTCAAGAAGAGGTTGATGAATATAAAATCATAGAATTTTAGATCTCTCAGAGAAATTCAGAACTGACTCAATTTACATTTTACAGAGAGAAAATGTGAAACAAATGACTAAGTAATTTCACCAAAGCCAGGCAACTAGTTAGTGTGAAAACTGAGGCTTAATCTACAGGCTGCTAACTTGTGATCTGATGTTCTTTCTTGTGTTACTGCATCACCAAAATGTATAGGATTAAAAATGCCGTTGATGAGAATGGGGATACAGTATTTTGGGTTAGCTGCTTCCATTGACTAAGGATGGGATAAAGAAGGGGGCGTAAACATGACCAGCGTACCTACTTCGTTTGTTTATTCTAGAATGATGATGTAGATGTGGAAAATAAGAGAATAGGATCTGGCTCTGCAGAGTCTCGGTGGGGCCTCTGACTGGTCTAGGATTACCTAGACTTTCTCAAAGTACAGAACTCCATAGTCACAGAGCCTTGGATGACACGGAAGTCATTTTCCCAGATATAATATTTACTGGGCCAGTATGGAAAAATATAGATATGCTAAGTGGTTGGCTTTGGACAACCGCAGTCCATTGCATGTTGGGCATAAAAACATAAACGTTATTCATCAGATACTAAAATTTCCAGTTAGTACTGGTGTTGAGATAAATACTTCTGACTTGAGTGCACAGATGAGAAGCCCCTGAGCAACCATAGCCTTTACTTGCCTCCTAAAAGCCTGCCAGTTATGGGGAAGGCTGGACCCCCCGTGGGGTTCCCCAGAGAATTGTACTTTGTTGGGATTCTCTGTAGTTGATGGTGTTGAGAAAAGAGCATAATCAGGGGAGACAGCAGGGCTGTGAGTGAGGTCTGCCCATAAGCGGAAGAGACCCAAGTGAAAACCAGGGCGTGCCTGTCCCCAACCCCCAATAAAGTGTGTCCTGTTGAAATGTAATTATGGTGTCCCTCGAACAGAAACCATAATACTCTTTGCTACATTGGCTCAATTTTAGTATTTCTGCTGCTGCTGTTTGCCCACTTAGTTAATGATCACTAACATTAGCCTTCATAAGGAAGAAGAGGGCATGGTTCCTTCTAGTAAATCTAAGACTCAGTCTTAAAGGTAAAGGGAGGTGCAGGTGTGTTAATTTAAGGCACTATGCATCCTGAGCACTGTGTGGGTAGAGGCCACTGTTGCCAGGCAACCAGCTTAACAGGTCCTACATTTGGGTGAGCTTTATGTGTGGTCATTCTGGCCCCAATCAAAATGCCCTTGCCAATACCTCCTCTAGTCCCTGGCTATATTGAGCCACTCAAAACAAAGTGGCCAGGATGGTTATTCCGTCAGCAGCTCTGGAAGAACTCTGCTGGTAGCTTCTCCCAGAAAAACAGGAAAAAGATGAAATTTTACAAAGTGTTGGTCTGCCTGCTCTAGACATGGCTTTGGGAATAGTCAAAGATCTTAAAGACTATGGATATTTTTATCTCTGGAATTGCAAGAAAGGGATGAACTCAAATTTATACATGTGAGATGCTCACATATTTTCTTGCTTAAAAGATTTAAAAATTTATTTCTAAGTATATATTGTCACATGTAAAACAATGATTGAGTTCACATGGGATATAGCAAAATGTGGGTTATTATTAGAGAAGAACATAGGGTCATTGTCATTAGAAAGACATTTTTGCTGATGACCATTAAGCAAAAGTCAAAAAATCTTGTACTGTTATGATAATGATTTATGTACATTTCAGAAACCAGTCCTTATTTCCTTGGGCATCACAATAACTTCTGTGAGTCTGTCTCAAAAAGAATAAGAGAGAATCACTTTTTTCCTTTCAGTTCTTTGACTATTTTGATATAGCTTTTATGAAAAATCTTGAATTTCCAAGGGCATATTCCTTATTATTACAAGAAAGATTTTTGTCTCACTATATTTGAAATGATATTGCAAAATGATTTCCTGTAGAGCTTAGCGCTGTAGCAGAGGTCATTTTAAAGACAGTATGTTAAAGGACAGTGCCAAATTAAATGGCTTCTCTCTTTGCCCTAAACACTCATTCCCTAGAAAGAGACCAGTAGACAATGGTGAAACCAGCATGTTTCAATGAATACATCATTACTCAATTAACTGAAGCAATTTCCCAGAAATATTTTTAAGGAATTAAAACTTGTAATATAGCATACAAGAAGCCCCAAATAAGTCCGACTATGAAGGAATGTTGTCATTTGTCACTTGACAACCTGGAGAGAGTGTGAGTATTAGGGGATGTTGGAAACTAGAGGTTTGTTTTTTTAAGTCTGATGCGCCGACTTACAATAGAGTTGTAAGCTTTGTTGATGGTTTTGTTTATCCCCCTGAGGAAGTGTGTTTTGTGTGCACAAAGAATATAAATAGAAAATCATGCCTGCAAGCTGAGGAATGGTTTTAACAAAGAGGGCGTGGTTCATAGTGACAGGCATGGGAACACCACAGTGACCAAAGGGTTTTACTTCCCCCAAAAAGTCAAATCATAGCATCTTAATGCTGAGAGAGACCATGAAAGTGTTCTGGGTGAGGGTTTTCAAACTGTGTCCTTGGGACATTCTTTCCCTACCGGCACCCAGAAGCACCTACAGAGCGTAGAAGAGGGGTCGGACATTTTATGGAGATTTCCATTTGGGGGATTCTGTGGGTCGGTTCAACTCTCATTTTAGAGGGAGAGGCAGCTGAGTCTCAGAGAGGCTAATGATATGTTGAGAGACACTCAGCTAGTTGGTACCAATCCCAGATTAGAATTTACGATTCATGCGTTTTTTTCAGTGGGGAGTTAAGGGGCTTACGATACTTGTTAATCTATTAGAAAGTGTAACTGCCATGTTGAACAAGTAGGACTCATGGACCACAGTCGGGAAACATTTGTCTTTTCTCTCCACTGCCCTTGAAACCCAATGGAGAGGTGACTTAGAATGCCTACAACTCTCGAATGAAATCTTCTCTTGAATTTCCTGTCTCTCCTTTATTGATCCTTCTGGCCTCTTTTCAAAGCTGGATGGGCATGTCACCTAAGGGTCAGAAAAGCTGCATCTTTGCAAGTCCTACGAGATGGTCTAGCAACTCTAGGATGTAGGGTTATTTGCTTTCTATTGTTTTGTCTTTGGCCTTTTTAGGTTCTCTGGTGAAAAAGAGAGAGAAAGGGCCCCCATGAACACCTTCGTACACAAGCAATCGTTGAGTTTAAGCATAGCATGTGCATGGCGCTGCCTGGTCAGTGCTGTCCTGGTTACTCTGTAAGCATGAAAGCCTATAAGCCTTTATAATAATGTTGATTATTATTACTCGTCTGGCACATGTAGGTACTCGATAAGTGAATGGGTGAATAGAAGCTTATTAAAATTAGCTCAAGCAAAAAGAAATTTATTGGAAGGATGCAAAATAATTTTTATGAAATATGCTGAAAAGTAATCCCTGGCTTCATAGGGTGCCCCATCCCGGCATGTTGGTTCCATTAACCTCTCTGCTGATAAATCTCAGTGACCCCAGATGGCTACACATAGTGACAATGCGACGACAGTGCTCATCGTGTACAAAGAAAAGTAGAAATGTTCTTGAGTAGCCTGGACTGGGCCAGAACCTGGGTGTTGGGAGGTAGTGGGAAATAAGATAAGGGAAGTAATCTGTGACTTTGGAAGACAACATTTTTACTGTCTCAGACCATTCGGAGAGCATAGGGGAGCATTATTTCCACTGCTACACTATACAACCTGAAAGGATAGTTTTTCAAAGAGAAATACCTACTTTCCATGTACCTAGACAATAGTGTTGCCAAAAGAAACATGATTTTCTCTTATGTAAATTATTCCACGCTTTTTGATAACTTTGAAAATTTAAAAATATCACTGAATAATTGAGTAAAAAAACTCATCAGCTTTTAAGTACCAGAATATTCATGAAAAAAATCTTTGCAATTTTCTCCTTTAATGAAGTTATTGAAATGTTCACACTTATAAAAATTTTTGGTGGTGAAAAAACAGAATCAAAAAATATAACTTCCAAAATTGTCTCCTGTGAGTAGGAAGACCAATTTGTATGCCACAAGATATTAATAAAATATTTAGTGAAAAGGGCAAGAAAATCCTTAGCAGTAGAAATTGGAAATTAATTTGCATACCCTCCCTACCCCAATCTGCATTTATGGGATATATGCCATGGTTATTCTATTAGAACATATTTCTAGGAGTTCGATACTGCTTTGATTACAGTTGTAACTGGGCAAACTCCTACTTTTCATGACGTAAAATTTTATCAGCTTTCTGATAGTGAGAAAAGGATAGGCAGCAGGAATTGGCTGGGTCACCAACAACCTTGTGCAGCAATCCATTTTGCTTTCCCACCCCTGCATATGTACTCACACACGTTTATATGTATATTTCACTGAGACAGAAGTTTCACAGAGTTCTACGTACTCTGAACTACATCTGATGAGTCTAATCTATTCTATTAGTTTTAAAATTTGTCATAAGCCATAATATTTGTTTCACAACCTTCTCATTGGTCATGAGCCCACAGTTTGAAATACGCTGACCCAAGGTAAAAATGCAATTGAGGAATTTGGAAATGTTATGAAGGACAGAAGGGTTAATAAGTAGAATATCTGTATTATTTTACCTCTCTTTCCTCTGAGTGTAGATCAAAGGAAACTAGTCTAAAATGTAGTTGGCTATTGGTTTGGAATCGTTTAGACTTAACCGTGGCTAGTAAGGGCAGACTGTAGTCTTCATACAGTAGCCCCCTAAGAGTTGTTGGGGCCTGAGTCTTGCAACCCTTTCAGTGCTGTAGGATCACCTGGGGAACACTGAAAAAATCTGGAAATCCAGGCCAATGGAGTGAGATCTCTGAGCATAGGGCCTGAGCATTAGTATTTTGGGGAAGCTCCCCAGGTAATTCTAAAATGAGCTAAGGTTCAAACCATCGCCCATAACTGTGAGTCCTTGCTTCTGTCTTTGTGCAATGAATAATTTTGACATTAACAATTCTTTTTACGTGATATTTTGTGAGCTGTGCTTCACCCAAGAGCAATAGATTTTAAAAAATTACTGAGGTTAGAGTGAGTAAACGATTACGCACATCCTGAAATCATACATGTTAAGATACTGATTACTAAAGTGTCATAGCTATAATTTGCTTATTAAAAATCTTATAAAGAATCCATTGGCAGGAGCATGTTATATGTGAAGTATTAGTTTTCTAGTTGAATATGGCTCAGGAGAAACCTAATTAACTAATTAAACCAAATGGATAATTTTGAATATTTATATTTATTCAAATAATGTACTTAAATAAGCCTCAGATATTTTATCTATCCTTCAAAATCAAAATGAATTCTATGATTTCGTCAAAGATTTTAGTTAAAATTATTACACAAACACACATACACTGTAGTTTTTAATCTCTGTGATATGTACTGGCTGAACTGTTTTCCAGTGTCTTGAACATTTAGTAAACTAATTTAGGGTTTTAAGGCATTAACAAATAGAGAATCTTTCTGTACCCAATTTAATAAGAAGATAAAATGATTTATAGTTAGCATATCCATTTTTCACATATAAACAGATACTGAAGAAGTTCTTAAAAACAGGTTCTTTTACATAATTTCAACATTCCCTCTGCAATCGTATTTCCCAATTTAGTTTAGATGTTTTTAATCCCTCTGAAAAAAAGTAGCCTGGCTATAAACCTCAGCTCCATGCTTATACAGATGGTTACCATTTCTGATTAGATACTACTCGGTCAAAAATTACTGATGCCTAAAACAGAGCATGATATTCCCATATGATAATTACTATATGTCTTCAACTAAATCCAGTATTTTTAAATTCTCTAAGATTTGGTACCTGAACATAACCGAATCTACTTCATCTCATTGGATTAAATACACTTTTAGCCTTCACTGATTTGTTTGATTGGACTTATAACTGAGCATATTTTTTTCTTAATATCTTTATAACATTAATAATCTTTCTCTTTGTTTTTGCTTTTCAAGAATAAAACATATTGAATATATGAATTATATTCATATGATTGTTTTATGAGAGTAAAATCAATTTAGTAGACACTACTGCTCAGTCAGTGAAAAACCAAGTTATAGAAATGTTTGTCTCGGTACCGCTATCAAGTTCTTTTTTTCTAAAGCAGAATTAATCGTCTCATTTTAATTTTCTGTAGGTGGTCTTTACAGCTGCCTTAAAATATTCCCTGTCAATTGTGAATAGAAATTCGAATTCTTGAATTTGATAATACTGTGATTTTTGTGTTCTCTAGCATGTATTTATAGACTGATGGTCCTATTGTTCTTTTTTCTATGTTACTATTACCTCAGACTATTTGTCTATAGATTGTTGAAACTTGTTATGAGATTTAATTCAATTACCTTCTAAAATGCTCTATTGTTACATGTCGTAATTCTATTAAGAAGTGTAATTTGCAAGCAATATTTCAAAGTTTTGTCTTAAAATGTAGCGCAGGATATTTATTTTGTGATTATAGGCTACATGGATTCTGTATAAAATCTCCTCCTTTGCCCCGTCATGGAACTGATGTAGAGTTGACGTTGAGTTATCGGGGTAGAAGGAGATGGACATTTGACCATATCCAATGTGGTTTCCCAAATTCTGTGACCCCCAAAACCATATTCAAGGTAAATGGGCCATCCTTTTACGGAATTGTGTTGCTCATGAACTTACTAGCTAAAGACGATTCCATCTCAGCCTAGTGCTTATGTAAAAGCGCCAGAGGAGAATAGTTCCAATGGGGGTGAATCTGAACACATTCAGCAAAACGGCCAAAAGTTAAGACTCTCAGAGAAAATGTGCATATGCTTGCACTTGGCAAATGAGGTATTTCCAAGCATTCACGAGGCCCATTATAATCAGTTAACATTTTTTAAAAAGAAATGTTATTGAAATAAAACCTACATACATAGAAGTACCCAACCATAAGTGCGCGGCTTGATGAATGTCCACAAAAATGAACCTATCTATGCAACCATCATCCAGATCAAGAAATAGAACACCGTCAGGTCTCCCAGAAACCCGTGGTGCCAAACTCCAACCGCCCTGAACCACTGCCCCCCCCCTCCACCCCCCGCAACGTAACCAGTGTCTTGGCTTCTAGCACATTAGATTAGGTTTTGTCAGGGATGGGGGTGAGGATTTTTATTTTTAATAACCTTTGTGTGTTCTTGGTCGGAATGTTGCTTTTTTTGTAAGCTATTTCATTGTAGCCAGAAGCAAAACTTAGTTAAAATTTCATTTCACCATTTTCTCCATAAAATGGAGGGAAGGAAGGGCGGATAGATCTCTGGGAGGAAACTTCTCCTCATTCATTCTCTACACTGTGAGGTGTGTAACCAGACTTTAAGGGCCCCGCTTTGATTCTTTTCTTGTGCTTGGTGAAGTTTTTGAAGTTTTGGTTCTTTATATGTTCATTGTATAACTTTATTTCGTATGGTTTTAATAATAAAATAGAAACAGCCAGAAATATGGGGGCAAAGAAGGGTGTTTTTAAAGAACCAGACTGCTCTGTAATTTCCTTTGGGGCTTCTGTGGCCAGTGGGAACACCCTAGGAGCATGGGGACATTGAGGCATATAGCAATCACAAGTCCGGCCCTGCAACAGTTGAGTCTGGAAATCTTAAATTCTGACAGTAAAAAAAAAACATTGTGTCAAAAAAGACACTGTGTAGGAAGCTAAGCCAACCTTTCTTTGTTAACCTTTTTAGAAGGAGACCCGAGTAAAGCTTAGGGATTGAATTGAAAACTGAGAATCCTCAGTTCCTCTAAGACATTTTCTCCAAACCCTTGGAAATCACCTCTAATTAATCTCCTGGTTAGAATTCAAGTTAGGGTTCCTGCTTTGCAAAGCTTATTTGCAGTTTAAAGTGGCCAAAGTGAACATTCTTGCCATGCCACACATTGATCTTAGGGTGAAAGTAAGGCTACAGATTTTCATCCCCAAGAGAATTGTAAAATCAAACTAAAATTTTGCTTTATAATTTCCTCCTTTGAGTAGGGCCAGTACCCAGTCATGGTTCTCAGTCTTGTTTTGGATTAGAGACCCCGTTGAGACTCTGATCAAAGCTATAGGCCTTCTTCTCTGAAAGATGTACAGAGGGACACAGAATTTAGCTACTGGCTTAGTCAGGTCACAGACTCCCTTAAGCTAATTCATGAACCCGTTTGGGGATCCTGGAGCATTATTCTGAAGTTCTTATTCTAAGTTCTAAAATTCTAAAGTCCACCAATGGAAACAATCTGGGAGTGATGCGGGTGTGTTTCTTACCATAGTTCTCTAGGGAGGAAGACTACGCAGCCTCCATCAGTAACTCTTTCCTCTGTTTCAGCCTCTTCCCTTATGATCTGAAGATTCTTTTCTTTTCTTTTTTTCCAAACTAAAAGTATCCTGCTTCAAGTTAGTGTCATTTTGTTAAACAGAAGTATATTTCTTTGGAAAAATTGTTAACACCTGTCTAGTTGGAAGAAAAAGAAAGCATAACTCTGTTTCTATACTTGAAGATAGTAATTAAGTCAATCTAGAGTTGTTTTTCATTTTTGAATTTAAATAAAGAGGATCATTAACCTTTTTTATATCAAATTCTCAATGGCTTCAGTTATTAATATTTTATTATTTTGGTTACTCATTGTACAAACCAGGATAGGCTAGATAATTCTGCAGTAATCCAATATCTCAGTAGCCCAATACAACAATAGTTTCTTTCTTACCCGTCCTACTTGTCCAAGACAGATTGGCAAGGAGGCTCTGCTCATTGTAGCCAGTCTGGGATCCAGGATGGCTGATG
Organism: Equus caballus; assembly: GCF_041296265.1. Lineage (NCBI taxonomy): Eukaryota > Metazoa > Chordata > Mammalia > Perissodactyla > Equidae > Equus > Equus caballus. The sequence continues at coordinate 28,298,184 of NC_091704.1, forward strand.
CTCCATCTCAACACAAGCTTCTATAGTTGCCTTAACAGGGAAAAGTAATGTGTTGAATCAGGCACAGGATCTTAAAGCCTTTACCCAGAAATGACACGTTACTTTACTCAAATCCATTGGTCAAAATGTATCACATGACCATGCCTGACATCAAAGCGGGGGGTGGGGCAGGGATGGGGGGGAAAGGGCAATCCTACCATGTGCTCAGAAAGAGAAGAGCCAGGAGTATTTGGTAGACACATTAATCATGATTTCACTCTTTTCTGCACTCTCCTCCAGTTTCTCCTAACTTTTTGGGTATTTGGTTGCAATTAAGTATATTTTTGGTGGAAAAAATACTCCAGGTCAACTATATTATATAATGTACTTGCACTTAAAATAAATAAGTACACAATGGCATATAATGAACTCAAAAGAAATAAAATAGAAGCAAGAATTTTAAAAAGTAAACATCACACGGAATCATTTATTAGCATTATGTCATCCTAGGTCATCTATATTTTAGCCCTTGTAATAACACGTGTAGTATGATTTAAATTATATATAGCCCTCTCTACTTATCTTTAAAATTCTTAGTCGAGATAAACTTTTATGGAAAAATTGAATTGAATGGATGCAACATCCAGGATACATTCTGGGTTATCTATCAGTTCTGAGCTAAGCCCTATAGGGGAACAGTCAAAGGAACGACTACAGAGTTGCTCTATTTTTCATTCAGCAGGACTGACTCCTGTTGTCCCACTTGGAGTGACATGTTGAGTGATGAGAAACTTGGCAAATCTCCTTGGTCATTTTCCTCTAACAGTTCACTCTAGGGCATCCTTAGTGGTCTGCACCTTTCTTTCAGCCTGACCATTTGCTTGAGGTGATGAAGAGTGATGATGACAGGTTGGATGAACTCTAGCTTCACAGATTTCTTAAACACATGTGAAGTAAATGCAGATCCATTGTCAGGAACAATAACATGTGGAAATCTGGACTTTGAAAAGCCCTGGTATAGAGCTGTTTTTGTTGAAGCAGAGGTATTGGGAGAAGGTAGCCACAACAAGCAAGAGATTCTTGTCTTTGCAAAATAAATAGGAATTCTCACCCAGTCTTCTTGACCATTTTCCATAGGAAGGAAAGGTGTCATTGATGGATTATATGGAGTGGTCTGGCATTGGCTACAGCTTTCTAAATAACAGAATTAATTATAGACTTTAGATATAATTGTTAGTATATACATCATAATTCAAAAATTCCTGGGTGAATGGCATACATTATTGCTGTAATGATATGACAAATTATATGATGTCTCTCTTCTGGCCACTGGGAATTAATTGGTAGAGCTTTGGTTAGAAATTGGGGTCTGAACTGTGTATTTGTGAGGCATTAGCATAGTTGAAACTATAAGAGTAAATTGGCTCCCTGAGCTAGTTCATGTGAGAAAACAAAAGATTCGAACAGTCTTGAGAACGTCTTCAGCTAAAGAGTTAAAGAAGAAACAAGGCATACTGCAGACACAGAACAGAATTCAAAGTATGCTTTCCACAGATAATGAAACGGAAGAACCATGTTTCACACTGCTGGAATGCATGGGTTATGAGGAAGTACTTTCAAACTATAAGCACTAACAATGGAATCATGAATTTTCTGAAGTGATAAACCCCAAATTACTGGTAAGTCATCACTTGTCAGGAAAAAGGGTTAGCATGGGGTCTATGTATATTTCAGATTAGGGACTGTATCCAATGGCCTATAAGGGACACCTCAAAATTATGTCAACCTGCCTCTGGTTTCCCAGCTTTCTTTTATCAGGCTGGTTGTTAACACTGCAAGGAATGGTCAGGCTCTACACAGAATTTTGTCCTTGCTTGAAAAAACTAAAGTTTTCCCTTTGGACTATTTTTTAGACCAATTTTAAACTAATTTTGTATTTTAAACTAATTTCGCTCTTACTCACTGTAACAAATACAAATTATTCTGTATGTATCATATTCTAGGCTTTCTTCTAGGTCATTCTTTATTTCTTTCCTTCTATATTTCTTTTTTTTTCTTTTTTTCATGAGAAAATAGAGTGATTCAAACTGGGTGTAACTACATTAAGGGTCATGAACCTGGCTTTCTCTGACAAGAAAATCTATGCTTTTATTGCTAGACTCAGTTTACTCCTATTTACTGTGTCTGGTGGGATTGAAAGGGCAGGGGGAGGGTGGGTTGCATGTAGGAAAGAAAGTAATCCTTATCCTACAGTCTTCTTTTAGTCTTTATTGTCCCCGTATGTTGAGAGCATTTCTAGTCAGAGTTCTTTTTTCAAAGCTGTTAATAAGTAGTACTTGGTCTCCAGTAACTTTTTAATTAGTTTGTGAAATATTAGCCCTTTAATTAGACCTCGTATGTCTAGCCAGCAGTCTTTGGCATAGGTTTTAGATAGGCATTAATATTAAATATGAAACTGGTTTACAATCTTAATTTTACGGCATATTACAAGATAAGCTTATGAATTGTGTTGAGAGACTTATATGACCTGTCAAAACGATTCGTAAAATTCCTATTTTGAAGGGGAAATTAAAAGTCAAGGTGATGGAAAGGTCACATCCATGCGTTTGCAGGAGATGAACGACACAGATAGGAAGTCTTTGAAAGCTAATGAGCAAACTACTTGTCAGGCGAGCTGTTCAAGAGCAATGCCAGTGAGTGGAATGGGTTGTTGCCTTTGGGGAAATGATTTACAGTGTATGGAAACAAAGCCATCTTGGTTCACGAGCTGGGTTGATGTTGGCACATCTCTCTTCGGACTTTTTGGCTCTTCCTCCTTTCCCGTTTTCAATACAAAAATCAGCTTTTGCATACAAAGAACACTGTCCAAATTTGGCTTCCAGTCATGGGTGTTCTTGGTATGATTGTGAGTGGTGAAACTGGCGTTGGGTGCTTCCCTAAACAGGCATATTTACTTTAGCTTTGTATTTACTTACTCTTTGCAGTTTAACTGGCTAAGCTTGAAGAAGCTCTGCTTAATTGGAGCCTAATAAAGCGTTGCACTTTCAGAGACAGTATGCAGAATTAAAAGAATGGGATTCTTCTTTTTGCAAAAATTAGCTTTTCCCTTTTCTCTTCTTGTGTTTTTCTCATCTCCCTGCTGTCTGACCTGCCTCTGACAGGGAGACTTACGTCATACATCTAGTTATTATACATATCTTAAACCATTTACATGTGAAATAAAGCAAGTTATAGTTTTTTACCCTTTTTTCTTATAAACAGAAAGATGGAATCTGTGCTATGAATAAATTACCTTAAGCACAGACTGGCTGCTTCTGGAAACTTATCTACTGCTGCTAGATTTGGGGCTATAATATATTATAGCACAACCTAAAAAATGAAGAAAAAGAAACAACATTATGTGCCACTAGAAAAAGGCCACATTTATGGCTGAACTGCTTGTCGCTTTGTATTCTTCAGGCCTGTTTAACCGTCTTACTCTTGGATGATACGTTTTGTAGCTGTTGTCACTGGTGCAATTGGAAAGGGAAAAGGGAATGAAGAACGTGATTTGAAGGCGTGTAGAGGGATGTGAGCCTTATGATGATCCTTAGGATTTACAGAAGCCTGTAGAGCTATTTGTGCTGCTTTGTGCCCTGTGACGGTGGATATTTCATCTTTACTCCAGTTTTATGTTCTAAGATACAGGAGATGTTTTAAAAACTGTTCTGATGACCTCCTTTCCCTCTTTACTCCCAAGTCTTCTAGCTTCTGGCCAGCCCTATTGGCTTCTTTGATTTAATCTTCATGTTCTTTCACTCGTTTAAGCAACACCAAATGAGTGCTTATATGAGCCGAGACAGATGCCTAGAAAATCCTTTAAAATGGCAGTACAGGTTCACCTGCAAATGTGGAACATAAAGGCGTTTCCATTTAGCCTCTGATGAGTATAAATATCAATAGGAGGGCAGTGCACAGTTTGCTGGTATTATGACTATTTTTTTTAAAGCTATAGTTTACTTAGTAGTGGAGTATGTTAGACTAGAAAAACATCTCTTTGTATATAGTATGAAATTTGACATAGTCCTTTGGAGCTCTGTTTTATGCTTTTAAAAATGCCACAACATCCTGGAAGTGAAATCAAGATTTCTGAATGTCTAAAGCAAAGAAATATTAGAATGTAATCAAAACATTTTCTGAAAAAAGAAATCAACTTCTCCTTTTGCATTATTTAGATAAAAATAACTCAAGGGGGGCTGGCCAGGTTACCCAGTGGTTAAGTGCATACGTTCTGCTTCGGCGGCCCGGGGTTCACAGGTTCAGATCCCAGGTGCGGACATGGCACTGCTTGGCAAGCCATGCTGTGGTAGGTGTCCCACATATAAAGTAGAGGAAGATGGGCACTGATGTTAGCTCAGGGCCAGTCTTCCTCAGCAAAAAGAGGAGAATTGGTGGCAGATGTTAGCTCAGGGCTAATCTTCCTCAAAAAAATAACAAACAAACAAATAAATAAATAAAAATAGCTCAAGGACTAGCTGAGTAGTAGTCGTGAAAATGAAGGTGTCATAGGTCAACAGATGCTAGATAAATGATGCTAAATTAAAATCCATTCAGCTTCATGGGAGTTTGCACTAAAGAGATTTTGCTATATACTCTATAGTATTCAAAACTATTATTTAGATCAATTCACTGATGAAATTGTAGGGGTTTTCTTTGGTTTGTTTGTTTTGTTATTGTTACCAACGACTTGCAACAAAATGAACTAACAGGAAAACAGTGCCCTCTATGAGTGGGACTGCAGAATGCATCTTATAAGCAAGAATCAGTGTATTGTAGGAATGAAAACAGCGTTGATTGCTGGCCAATCAATTAAAATAATTACAATGAAAATAATGCCATTATAAATACCAATTAAAATAATACATTAGGCTAGTTCTTTTTTTAATCAGCAGTTTGTTAGTGAAGAAAAATTAAATTAAGAAAACACAGATTCCTGGGGCTGGCCCAGTGGCGTATTGGTTAAGTTCAAACGCTCTGCTTAGGTGGGCCGGGGTTGGCATCCCAGGCGTGCACCTACGCACTCTTCATCAAGCCATGCTGTGGTGGCATCCCACATACAACAATAGAGGAAGATTGGCACAGATGTTAGCTCAGGACCAACCTCCCCCTCAAAAAAAAAAAAAAAAGAAAAAGGAAAAGACACAGATTCCCTATCTGTCCCTGATATTTCATTAGATCATGATGTTTTGTTAAATTCTGACATAATGGTGTAGCTCAGTTGTGTCAGAGAATGATCTCTGACAAGCAGCATTAAAAAGGAGAGAACCCACACCTTCTAGTGTGCAGTTCCTGAAATTAGATGTGTGGACTGGCACCTGGCCAGCTAGTAAAAGTTCCCCTGAGCGTTTATTTAAAATGGGAATCCCCAAATCTCACCTCCAGAGGTACTGCTTCACCACGTCAAGGTGGGTCCTGGGAAGATCGTGCTCTTACCAAGCAGCCCAGGTGACTGTGACCACGGCAGGCTTGGGAAGTGATGCCTTTTGTGCTTCTGCCCTCTGCTTTGGTTTGGCACCAGCACCAGATGAGGCAGCCTCAGCTGTGCTGCCATCACCGTGTGGCTGTTCTCTCCTCATTGGAAATGGGAGCTTTTCTGCTCTTCTCTCAGAAGTCCCATTTTCTCTTTGGAGTCTTTCTCTTGTTTAGTTCTTGCCTGTCAAGGATGGTATGGGCAAATCGTTTCTTCTGAGGGAACTGTTCCTTCGGCGTTTGATGACTGAGGGAGTTGACAAATTCTTCACTTGGTGTGTCCTGGGCTTTCTACTACCCCTTCTAGAACTGTCACTCGCTAGAGCTGTGCCAAGCACGTTTACTGCTTTCCCTGTGTAGAGGGCTTTCTATAATCAGCATACGGTCAAAGACTTGATACCATCCAAAATTGACATGTTGATGAAAACTACAGACATTTGCCGTTTATGATTTAAATGTAACTTTTCCTAAATATATGTAAAACTTACTATTCTCTGCTGTATGCTGCATGTGATTGTGTGTGTTAGCCTGTGTGTCATCCATGTTAATCATGCCCCAAAATCTCATAAAGGAGGCCCTTCCACCAGCATTACTATGGCTCATATTAAAGGAAGCCTGTGACCTCATAGTCATGAAGATAACTCTTAGCGAGACCATTGTTTCTCTTATAACCTCCTGGTGTCAGGCATGTCCCTGTCCTTCTTCCTGATGCTGTTGGGAGACACGACATTAAAGCTCTGATTTAGAGGATATAAAGCCCGGAATTAAGATCTCCCGGCTTATAATAATGAAAGCATTATTACAGGCATTTAACAAAACCTGTTGAAGTACAAAGAGAGGTGATAAATTAGATTCCCCAGGGCAGAGTCTGTACTAATGTAAGTTGTTCAGAAAATTGACAATAAAATCAAAACTTTGCTTCACCTATTTATTTTAAAAAACAATAAGGAACACCCCTTTACTCTTTTAACTTTCTGAATAGCGTGCATCTCTATGTGCATCCCTTGGCAGCTCCATGGCCTTTATTTGCTGGATGGTTCAGTGCCATTAGATGCTTTAGGTGTTTTGATCCCACCTTAGTGCTTTGTTAAGCAGTCAAGCATGCCCAAGAATTCACTTTAATCCTGTTCTTTTTGTGCTTTGTTTTTTAGGTAAGTACTTTTGGTTTTCCTCTTCCTTAATGCTGAAAGAAAATGCACCTGCCTGCGGTAGAACAAATGGCTTATAAACACAAAAACCAAAAGGTAAAAAATAACATGAACAGTAGAGAATGACACGCTACCTGATACTGGTAAGAATTTTAAGTGGTAAACACCGCTATCTTTTCTAAGGAAGGGGACTAACAGTGCAGGAAGGTGGGGGTGCGACTGCGGCTGTGAGAGTAAGGAGAAGATTTCAAGGAGTGTTCATGAAATATTTATTCACACCTGCTTGTTGGGTAGATGAACAGCCGATGGCCCTGAGCCAGCTTGCCATGTCCCAGATTGGAAACTAGTTACCTAAACGCAACTGTTAAATATTTTCTGAACATCCCAAATGGACACAGATGTGGGCAATGCCGGGGAGTTTTCTATGTGTCTCTCTGTCAGTTTGTTTCTAAAAAGGAGTCAAAGTAGAAAAAGAATTTTTTTACTCTTTAATTTTTGTTTGTATAGGTCTGAAGCTATCTACTTGAATGCTTCAGTAGGTTCAGATGCTTCAAGGTTTAAATGCTTAAACATATGATCATGAATATATGTATAAGCTTCATCCAGAAAAATCCTTAAAGCTTTTGATAATAAATGTGTATAATCTGGGTGATGAGAGAGAAATGCTGGTTGACTCAAACAATTTCTTTCACATATTGCGTCTTCTCTTTCTCATTGCACATGTACACCTCCTGTGGACATGTGAAGTGACATATAAAATGCAATTGAATTTAGAACACTTCAGTGTAGTTCCCTCTGTTCACGGTCATTCTTTATTTGGCTATGGATTTCAAGATTTAAACATATGGTAAATAGTATGTGTTCATACCAATGTCAGTGTAGCCCTTTTAATAATAACACATTATGTTTAAAGTAAAACGAAATTTTCTATCCAATTTAGTGAATAAATATATGAATAGAAATATGTTAACAATTAATATGAACAAATTGTAAAGGCTCAAAGATTTTAGGGACTGCTGCCAGTGACTAAATTATTTTCTCTCCTGATTACTATGCTTACCTCATTGAGCTTTCTGCTCTCTTGCACTATCATCCCTCTGCCTCTCCTTCACTCAGTCTGTGTCTGTGTTCAATTCTGACCCCATATCCTGCACAAAACCTTCCTCAATTACTTCAGCACAGACTGGTTTATGCCTGCCCTAAAATCGTTCTTCGATACAGTCCATATCTATCTGCTTGGGCTGCCATAACAAACTGCCACAGACTGGTGGCTTAAATGGGGAAATTTATTGCCTTGTTGTTCTGGAGGCTAGGCGTCTGAGATCAAGGTGTCAGCCGGGTTGTCTTCTTCCGAGGCCTCTCTCCTTGGTTTGTAGATGACCATTTTCACCCTGTGTCTTCAGATGGTCTTCATTCCGTGAGTGTCCTAATCACCTCTTCTTAAAGGACACCAGTCATATTAGCGTAGGGCCCACTCTAAAGACTTAATTTTAACTTGATTATCTCCTTAAAGACACTATCTCCAGGTACGGTCACATTCTGGGATACTGGGGTTAGGATTTCAACCTATGAATTTTGAAAGGGACCCAATTCAGCCCCTAACCATCCATTGTACAGTTTTTCACTTATTGTCTAATCATTCCATGTAAATTAATTGTCTTTTCAAGTTAGAACACAAGTCTCAAAGATAAGAACTGATCGTATTTTGAATTTTATTTGCTTCATTCGTAGTACCTAGAGGGCTGGGCACATAATGTTAAATAATAAGTATTTGTTGTCCGGAAATGTTGGAAAGAAAAGGGTAAGAGGGCCAAGTGAGAGTTTTCTTGTCCATTCTTGCTGACTTTAGCACCCTTATCTTGACAGAAAGAAACCAGTCCCATAGGTCTTGGGGTCAGGCAATGGTCAAATGCACATGTCTGCTTCATTCCTGGGAGCTCCATCAGCATTGCCGTCAGCAGAGGCAATGGGGTGAAAGGATTTGCTGATCTCTGCAAATGGGTGAAAGTGTAAAGACGTTGAACCCAGGCACATACCACAGGAGACCATCCGGGCTTGTGGAAAATAATTACCTAATTAAATCTTCAGAACTAGAGCAGGTTTTTGGAGGGCAAAATCGTAAACACAGTAATGGTCCGAAGGTATTAAAATGGAATGTTTTGGAACTAAAATAAATTTTAGTTCTTGAAATCGTGTTTTAAGTTGTGAAATCCTACTTAACTCTTTAGTAATGATTCTAAGTGTATGCACTCTAATTTACATGTAAGATAATTACCTCTTTCGATTTGCAAGGCTAAAAAAGTAGGTTCAGTTTGTATACTTTCTTCAGTTTTTGTTATATTCCATTTTCCACAATTTCTAGAGCCAGCATTCAGAAGTATTTTCAGTGCATTAAAATAGAATCATCCTAACTTCAAATTATGCAAATGCTCATTTAATGTAGTTATAAACATGGCTCCACAATTTATAGAAAATCCTAAGAAAATACAAAATCCACCAAACTTCAGCACAACCATGGTGCTTTCTCATGCTAGATATGCCCTTGGGCGAATTACCAAGCCTAAGTGAGGCTGAGATTCTCTGTCTGTAAAAGGAGGGTTAGAATACCTACTTTATTGAGTAATTGTTGATATTAAATTAAGATATACAAGGCAGTTAGCCCAGGCAAAATAGTTGAGTTCAAGAAACGTTCCTTTCTTTTATCTTCCCTTTGGATTAGACTTTGCCCAATGGATTAACCGTCTATCCTAGAGAAGGGGTGCAGCTTTGATTGATTGATTGACTCATTCTCTCATTTCAACAATGTTTAGGTATTAGTATCCACTGTATCCTGTGTTCCTGCTAGATGTTGGGTAAATAATGATGAGAAGAAATGGAGTCCCAACTTTTATGAAGAGATGGGCATTAACTAAAATGTCCAAAAATGTATGTAAAATTAAAGCAATGATAACTGTCATGCAGTGTTAGGAGATTTTGTAACAGGGGAGAGCTGTCTTTTTTGAGGGCATGGGGGAGATGTCAGGCAACATTTTTCTTAGAATATAACATGTGAGCTGAGTTTGAAGGTGTGTGTGTGTATTTTCCAGTAGTAATAGTGGCTAGGGTGATGGTGGTAATAGTGGTGGTGGTGGTGGTGGTGGGAAGGAGAAGCAGGAGGATGAAATAAATAAAAGATGAGTATCCAGGGGCAGTGTGTGAAGGTCCTGATGTGGGAAGAAGTATGGAGAGTACGGTTACCAAAAGGAAGCCTGTGAGGCTGGGCTGCAGAGCCCTCAAAGGAAGACAGTAGCTTGAGAGGAGGGTAGGGACAGACTGAGGCAGAGCCTCATAGACTGCATTAAGGAGTTTGTCTTCCATCCAAAGAACAATGGGAAGCCAATAAAAGACTTCAGTGGGTGGGAAGGTGACATCCATAATGTCATCAAATTTGTATTTTGAAAAGATTTGTTTTGTCCTTTGATGCTTTTGCAAGATAGAAATTCAGAGTATATGTATTTGTAGCAAACAAACAGAAGTTTCTCACCTTATGGGTGTGTTTTCATTGCATTAATTTTGCACATATGATTCTTGAATGATCTGAGATTTTTTAAGCTCTCAACACATTGTATTTTCTGAATCAGTGACACTTAAAAAGAAATGTTGATTGAAACTTCCAAGTATAGGTGCTAATTTGACCCAATTAGCAGAAAAATTTTCTGGAAAAATCTCTCTGCTAATGTCATGGAGCAGTTCCATGTTCTACGAGTGGAAAATTCAAACAATAGAATGATTGTCCTAATTCCTTTGGAGCGTCTTTGTTATTGGAGATGAATCCTTGGCCACCTGGTTTTAGTAGAAAGCTTAATGAGTGTGTGATTCAGTGAGAGGACACCCACCCCTCTTGATCCTCGAAACATCTTGTAAATCAGGTTGGCGCTAGTCACAGATTTTAATAATGAGAAACTTTTTCTTTGTTTCACTGAGAAGAACTCTTACTTGGAGATGCTATCTATGTGAATTTAACCTCATTTTACATTTCTTCTTAAAGCTTTCTATGTTAATCATCAGAAGCAATGGAGCACTGTAATTAGTAAAGATTCATATCAGAAGTGTAGGGTTCCCACATGGTACATATGTTTTCACAACAAAGCTCATATTTCAATATGATGTGAATGCATCTCCATCCTAATTATCATTTCACTGATTCCTTCCCACCCACCCCCAATTTAAATAGTCCAGTTAATAAATACAACATTTATCCAATTCGTAATGAGACAACCCCATGTTGACCTTGAACCATGGTGATGCCTACTGGACTTGAAATAAATTGAATTGAATTTAATGACTAATCAAAGAGACTTTAGTCATTGCAACTACTTAAACAATTATACCTAAAGCATATAGAAGTAAAGGATACAAGTATCTCTAAGAATGAAGTTCTTAGTATAATAATAAATACTTAGTGATGTAATAATAATAACAATAATAATACTTAGTTACAATTTAGTAAAAATATTAGTAACAATAATAAATACTTAGTGATGAAAGGAAATGTATACGCAGATTGCTTACAATTGCCTCATTGAAAGTGATTCCCCGCCTTTACTCATCCTGCTTCCTTTGTTTTTAAATACACTTATGGCATTCTATGAGCAATGATGGAATCTCAGAATGTAGAAAGTTAATTTCAAACACTAAAGATGCAGTTTGTTCTACTGTTAAGTGTAGTATCATTGAAAGGTTTACATCCAAAGATTTCTCTTTGCTGTCCCAGTTCAGGTTCCTCTTATTTGCTCTCTGCCTCACTTCAATTTCATGCTAGATGTTGGCCTAAACAAGTCAAACATATGCAAATGAATTTCATCCATGGACAAAAAAATGTTGCTGGCGTTATATGTTTGATGTTTAGGAAGAAAAATGCATCTGTTTAACAAAGACTGACTATTGCATATATGAAAAAAAATGATGATAAGGTAATATGGGATTGTACTCATCTGACTCATACAAAATCCCAGGATGCTCAGAACTATTCTGATGTGCTGGAGGTGCTCCTTGGGAAGTTAGAGGACCAGCACACACATTGTTTGGCTGATGTATGACATTCAGAGTTGGCTTGCCTGGCAGCCCCAACCAAGACACACCTGGGATCTCTTGGTACCATCTCGAGACACAGACGGATCTTGCCAGGGTTAAACTGTAAAATCCAGGTAAATTGTTTTGACAAGTGACACAATTAGGCAGATGATATAATGGCATAACTAAGACTAAAATAACTTGAGAAAGAGATATGGAGATAATTCAGGTTAAGCTGTTCTATTTGCTCTTCTCTCAAGTGTTTGTTTTTTTATTTTTAGAAAAGGAACAATTGACTGTTAATTCCCTTAAATTATGTGTTAATCTGCTCATTCTAAACAATTTTATGAATGCGATCTTATGTTATTTACCTCCATTACCTAACCTGACCATCAGAGTAGAGCCAACCACTTAAGAATGAGAGCTTGCAAATACCAAACACATAGGCCAAATACTAGTAATTTTTGTCTTAAATCCAAAACACTCAATCTATTTTTCCATTAAGAACTCAAAATAGACAAAAAAATAGGGACCTGATATGATGATGAGTGGAAGATGCCACTGAGAGCCTATAGAAACGATCACCAGATTCCAGAAAAATCTCTCCAACTCACAAGATAGTATATTAGGAAAAATAAATTGAGGCTCTAAAGAACAATACTTAAGAAAAAGTCTGTTTTCTCTGAGGCAATGATTAGTTAAGGTCTCCACAGATAAACCAATTAAAAGGTTTTGACTGAGCTGAGAAAATCAGGCAGATGGCCAACTCAGTGGAAAAAATATAAAGTTCAGTCTGTAAGTTGTTTAGGAGTTGTTTAGGTTTTTCTCACCTTTCATTGTCCTAAGGTGGACTGAATGCAGGCAAAAGGACCAAAGCATTTTGGCCTGGTAGGCAGCCAGAATGATCTAAAGAAAGTAATATCTTAGTTACCAATGACTCTATTTTCTACTGTCCTTTAGGAAACTAAATTTCAAAACTCTATCTAAAATAAACCTAAGAAGTTTTAATTTTGTAACGTTTATTTTATTTGTTCTTGATTATATATGAATTATAATCTTTTGATTAAAAATCCAAACGCTGCAGAAATATAAGACTTAGGTAAAAGCACATGTTTGCCACCTTCCCTCCCATCCCCTTAGGTAACTATTTCTAAGACTATTTGTATGCACATCTAGTTTTTTTGGTACATGTGACTATATATAATTTTTTTACTGAAATGGAAATTTACTGCTTGCTTTTCAACAAACTTTGTTTTGCATAACATTTCTTAGCTAATTTTCTGTATCAGTACACATGCCCTATCTATGAAGTTATAAATAGAATAAAGCAGTATGCTGCTTATGGAAAGTCCTAGCTATTTGAGAGTAGTCCATAAGGATTGGGTCAATTCATGCTGGACTTTGCCAGAGAAAGCTGATGTCTTCCCCATGCCACCTGGAGGGAAAGTGGTTTCCTCCGTGGTTTCCACATGTCCTGGCAGGGCTCATGTGCAACCACAGCAGGTAGTATGGGTTAAGGAATAGGCTTCAAGTGACTTCCCAATGAAGTGTTGGTAAGAAGAGAGAAGGCTGTGGTCCCTGGCCCTCTTGCTGATCCCTTTTTTAGGGCAACTGTAGAGAGGAACCTTGTCAGTGTGGGTATAGATAACCCTCTTGAGATGCCAGCTCTTTAGAGGAGTTGTCAGGGAAAACCAGCTGTCCCGCCCTGGAGACCTTAGGGAAGTGTGAGAAGTCACAGCTCCTGCAGCCGGGAAAAAGGAGCCACCAGTCTCCTGGGAAGCTGAGTGTGGGCGAAGCCTCTCCAGATGAGAAGTGGGGGAGCTGCCAACAGCTAGTTCATTGTCCAGAGAACCTAGTGTGACCTATCAAGGTCATTTTGGGCCAGTACCACCCATGGTGTTCTCCTGGTTAAATCATTATTCCTGGACAGGCTTGAATAGTAACAAAACTGACATCTTGGCATCACTTCCTGGTTTGATGACGCCTGTTGAATTTTCTAACGTAGTTGGTTTCTGCAATATTGTCTTCCAAGTAATTTGGTGGTGTTTAATCCTGTCATGTCTTCCACAAATGGAAAATAATAAAAATCTTCCTTTAATTAGCATAATAGTTGTTATAAATTTTTATAGAAAGTAGGTGATAATTTTATTGAAAGAATTTCACAATAAAATGCCTATCCATTTTCCTATGGATTTTTTGTATTTACATTCCTTTCTAATTTGTATCTGTATAACATACATAATTAATCAGTGTATATATAATCTTCTTTTGTTACTTTTTCATTTATGTTTATTTTCTAAACACTTTTCTATATTATCCCCACATGATCATCATTTTCCTCATTTAATGCCTTCTTAGTCTTACGTTATAAGGCAGATCAAATTGTTAGAAAACTTCTCTTTCACTGATTTGAAGTTTTCCTGATTGTAAGTCAGTTATTGTTCTTAGCTTTGTGCCTTAGAGGACTGGCTGGCTGGCTTCACGTGGTCAAGGGACAGTGAAATTGTACATAAAATTTTGTACGAATGTGCAGTCTTCTGGAGTGTGTCCTTAGCTCCATCAGATGGCCAGACATCTGTAATTAGTTAAGAAGCATCCAGGGCTGAATCAACTCGCCTTCTATCGCTAAAGGAGTTGAACAGATTGAATACGTTAAGTGGGTGCCTAATTAGGGCCAGGAAGTTAATTAGATTTTGGAGTACTCGGACTTGGTGGTCGCCTTTGGTGTGATTTCGGTATCCCAGGATCGTCTGACCAGCCAAGCTGTTTCAAATTGCTATTAGATTGAAACCTTAGCTGTACATTAATTTCACCCGGGTAATGTTAAAAATACTGATGCCCGGGCACCGCCCGCCCCAGCCTCCTGGAGGGGATTTTGGTTCTGTTAAACAGTCAGGGTAGGGGTCAAGTTAAGGTGCAGCCAGAGCTGAGAACCACAGAATTTGAAGCCTGGATGAACAGAACGGGAGATAGGTAAGTGGGGTTGAAACTAGCAAGAGAGAGTAAAAACATTCAGGCCTCATCTGTCTTACCTGCGTAAGAATATTTTACCTATCAGAAAGATACCCCACTCCCTCAAGTGAATACTTTTAAAAATTAACCTGGTCTTTTGAAACACTGTTGTTTAAACTTTAACACAATTTTTCCCTCAAATTACTTAGGGATGAAGTAAGCACTCTTTCTGCTTTGATAATAGTAAAACTAAAGTCAGAGAGTCCAGTTACGAGGGTCATTGGAGAACAGTTTTTATTCTAAAAGAACAAATTAGTTATTCATTACAAATTCAATCATGAAGGAAAATATACATTAATTATTTATATTAAGAGAATATAAGCTATTGTTAGCACAACTTTATAATTAGGTTTTCTAATTTACCGCTTTCTGAATATCATGTAAATTATATCTTTTCTTGTTACCAATCGAATATAAGAATGCGGGCCACTCCGCTTCGGCAGCCCGGGGTTTGCAGGTTCAGATCCTGGGTGCAGACCTACGCACCACTTGTCAAGCCATGCTGTGGCAGGTGTCCCACATATAAGGTAGAAGAAGATGGGCATGGATGTTGGCTCAGGGCCAAGCTTCCTCAGCAAAAAGAGGATTGGTGGCAGATGTAGGCTCAGGGCTAATCTTCCTCAAAAAAAAAAAAAAAAAAGAATGGCAAAGGATGCTGTGATCCTAATGGGAAGTTTCAAGAACAGACAGAACTACGTCAGTTAAACTCTCTTCATTCTTTTTATGTGTGTCATTTCCTTTTGACAGGGGAGAGATTAAGGATTTATGATGGCCAAACATAGTTATAGATCAACAAGGTAACAGTTTGACTGTTTTTACCTTCCCTGGTGTAATTAACTGTCCTCTATCTGATAAGGCACTATAGCTGATTCTTGTTATTTTATCAATCTATTTTTCATTTTTGTGAAATTATGTTTTTAATTAAATCGGTTGTTATTTTTAAAGCTGTAAGTCTCTATCTTTACAATGAAAAAATAAAAAATAGGAAAGTGGAAAATGTTAACCAAATTGTTTTAGGGATCATAGGAACACCAAAAGAGAATATTATAATTAAATCTGATTTTTGTCTTTACGAAATAGATTTATATTTCTTTATTTAGAGTCAGCCCATCTGTCTCTCAGGGCCCCTCTGAGATAGTTAGACTTTGATAATGGCTTAAAATCATTCATTCATGGGGCCAGCCCAGTGGTGTAGTAGTTAAATTCATGCACTCTGCTTTGGTGGTCTGGGGTCTGCAGGCTCAGATCCTGGGCGCATGGACCTAGCACTGCTCGTCAAGCCATGAGTGGCAGCATCCCATGTAAAAAATAGAGGAAGACTGGCACAGATGTTAGCTCAGGGCCAATCTTCCTCACTAAAAAAATAATAATAAAAAAAATCACTCATTCATCAATTGTATAATTATTTTCCAAAATATATATATATTTTTTATCATGGAAAGCATTTCAGCAAGCATGGGAGGGTTAGGGCTCCCAGCCACAGGCAGAGCCCCAGACAGCATGCAAAGCAGAGTTTGAATTCAGGAAGCAGGTAGTGGTGCCCACTTAGTTTCAGTGACTCTTGATTCATTTATAGATCCTTTCCAGTGAAGTTTTGCCATGGATTCCTTAATGTCAAGAACTGTCTTTCTGAATCTTAAGCAGCTAGATTAGTTTAAAATCTACTTACCACACTACAACTAGAAAGACCCACAACTAAAATATACAACTATATACTGGGGGGATTTGTGGAGAAAAAGTAGAAGGAAAAAAATAAATAAATAAAATCTACTTACATAATAACTCATTCACCAAATATGCATGTAGAAGCCCTAACATGCTTATTAAGTATAAGGCATTGTCTCAAGCTCTGGTGATACCATAAGGAACACAACTGATAATTTCTTTCCACACAGAGTTTTTGGTTTAGCCAGACTTATGAGGTGCTCAATAAATGTTTGTTGAGTGGATAAATGAGGACTAAAAGAATGAAAGAAGCCATCTCAGTGATAGGAATCACGACCACCATGGAATGGCTGTGTGGTGTGTTCATCAGTGTGTTATGAGAAACTGTATCAGAAAGCAAAATACTAATTTAAAAAAAGCAGCCAATATTCTTTTTGATGGCACACAGTCAATATGGTATAGTGAGAAGAGTAAATAGACTAGACTCAAATCAAAGTTTCACCTCTTAGTCTCTGTGGGACCCTAGGCAGTTACTTTGCCTCTCTGGGCTTCATTCTCCCCATCTGAAAATGAGAACAATGACATTGCATTCATTTATTTATTCAGTACATTTTTACTGAATGCCTCTTGACTATCAATTACTTAGCTAGAAAAAGAGGAAAGCATGATAAACCAGATAAACTGTAGTCCTTGTCCTCATGGACCTTGCAGTTTGTAGTGGAAGAAAAATTTCGGTAAGTACTGTGATGAATGTTTTTGTACTGGCCTTTGGCCTGTGTACCCACAGATCCATTTCTTGCTGTTCCCCTCCACTGCCCTTTGTTGTGGGAGGCTAACCCCTGAAGGCTGCCGTTCCCAGGCTCTCACGTCTGTTGGTTGTTAGATGAATCAGTATGCTGACGGCTCTGGTAAGGTTTGGAGAGAGGGAAGCCTCTATCACAGAGGCCCCATCTGGGAAAGTAGCTGTGTCTCCTCTGGGACTCCAGCCTCAGCCAGGTGACCCCAAGTACTGTGAGCATCAGCTCTCCTTTCCTTCTTCCAGACCAAGGGTGCTAGTGGCTTCCTGTTGTTCCTAACCTCTGAATTGCCTCATGGTCCTTATTGGGCATCTCACCTCTTCCATCACCTGTGTAGTGAATGGTATCTATTCAGTTCATTCCTTTTGAAATTTGTAGAGTGTTTCCCTTTTCTTATTTGGTGCTATTTGACAAAGTCTTGATAAGAGTGATGGAGGAGACCATACCTTAGAAGTAGTCGATAAGGGTTTACCTGAGAAAGTAAAATGTAGGCCAAAACCTCAAGTATGAGTAAGAATCTATCAATGGAGAAAGGGAAATATATTCTAGGTCGTGTGGCGAGGGGAGAGAAAATGAGGCACATTTTTGGGACTAAAGACATGTGGATAACTGGAGTATGAAGTATAAGAGAAAGAGAGGAAGGGAAAGAATATTAGAGAGCTTTCAAGCTTTAAGGATTTTTGAATGCAAGCCAGTTGGAAGACATTGCAGTGGAATGGTATGGGCGTTTGTGTTTTCTAAAATCAGTATCTACAATGTATAGAATTGTTTAAAAAGGATGCAAAGAATCATTTAGGGCTATTGCAGATGGTGATGGTGGGGTAGACCAGAATGATGGCATGGCAACGGAGAAAAGTGAACCAGTTTGAGAGATAGAGATAAGAGGCGTCTGCACATCTTGGTAATTGATAGACTCTGGGAGACATGGTTGAGGAAGGAGTTAGGATTGTTGCCAGGATTCAAAATAGGGCAACTGGGTAAATGGGTGCTATTCACAGCAAGAGGGAATACTGGAGGAGGAAGACTTCCATGGTTGAGCTTGAAGTATGTGTGGGACATCTCCAGGTGGAGTTGTCCGGGAGCCAGGTATGCTATATGTGCCTGAAGCTCAGAAGGCAGATCTGAACTAGAGCAATTGATTGGGAGCTGTCCATCCATAGATGGTCATGGAGGTTATTTGAGTCAATGAGATCAACCAGAGGGTATGCAAGATAAGGAGAACAAGAGAGCCCTGTCTCAACCCTCTTCCGAAGGGGAGGGTGAGGAAGAGGCTGAAAAACAAACTGAAACATGAACAGAGAGTTAAGAAAATGAAGAACGTTATGTGTCATGGAAGCTGAGAGGAAGGAGTGTTTCAGAAAGGAGGGAGCGGGCAACAGTTTTGGAAATGTTCCTTGAATTTAGTGAAACATAAGTCAGTTGGTGATCTGTGAGAGAAATTTCCATAGTGGTGGGAGCAGAAACCAGTTAAGGTGGGTTGAGGTGTAAGTGTGAAGGGGGAGAATCATGATAATCGATATTAAGAAAATTGTTTCAAGAAATTTGGCTTAGACTGAGGAGGAGGTATGGAGTTAGCTGGACGAAGAAGTAGGAATTGAGCAAGGTTTTATTTAAGATGGGAAATAATTGATTCCATTTGAGTTCTTATGGGAAGGATTTGGCAAAAGGAAAGAAAATAGTGAAGGAATACTGGATGAAGCCAGGTGTCTGAGGATGTAAGAAGATGCAAAGCACAGGTGGACTGGTTTGCCTGAGCTGGTATCAGGGTGGGAAAATGGAAATCATGAATGTGGGTGTAGATGAATTTGTCAGTTTAGTGGCTGGACATGGAGAATGCTCCTTTTTGATGGTTACTATTTTCTCTTTGAGGAGGAAAATCATCTGCTGGGCGTGGGATGTAGGGAGTCAAGTGTTTGAGAAGAAAGAAGAAAGGACATTTGATATAGTGTTTAGGAAAAATGGGGGCGAGTGCTGATTAATAGTTGTTAGAATTTTAAAATGTATGTCAGGTGGTCAGGTTACACTTGCTTAGGAAATATTAGCAGGCTTTCCTCTTCACATTTTATTCCTTGTGCTGCTGAACTTAAGTATGCAGTCACCCTTTTGACCACTAGATGGAAATGATGGCTCTGTGCTCAAATGCTGACCTGCCATGTTCCTTCTGTTACCAGCCAATACTGATAGATTGGTAAATTGAGTTAACTTCGTGATGTGAATTAGGAGTAAAAAGAAATCTTAAGTAACACATCACTCAATTTTATATACAGTTTATGGGGCAGAGAAAGACTGTGGTACCACAAAAACCTTAGGAAATACATGATTTGCTTTCACACCGAGTGTAATATGCATAACATACCATCTCTTCCAAATTTTTTGCCTTAAAAATGCTAATCAGTTGGCACCAGGAGATCATTTGCATAGTCAGAATAGAGCTTTTGGCTCAGCGTTTTGTCTTAAAATAAGACAGAAATTACATTGCTCTGGATGTCAGTATGGTACATAAAACCAGAATGCTGGAAAAATAACTGCCAAATGGCAAACACCACATAGAAACTGGATTCTGTAGATCAGTTACCATTTGGCAACCATATGTGTACTCTTGGGTAACTGAAATGTCAGATATTAGTCCAGATCTTTGCTTTTGAAAAAGTCCTGCAAACAATGCCATATAAGCTGAAGTGATGCAAGGAAATCAAGTCCTTCTATGGAGTGTCCTCACTGTTTGATAGTGAAGATTGGGAATGGGGGTGGCCCGTGAAGTAGATGGCCTTTTCCTGCCACTGTCAATTCCTTATTGTGGTGGTATACAACTGCCATCCCGCCACATGAGATGTTAGACTGAGGAAATCTACACAATTTAACTAGGTTAAAATATAGATATTTTTAAACTACGGAAAAGAAAGTTGTTCTTTTGAATCCCATATTCCAATCATTTGATATATGTCTCTCTGTCCTTGTATGGAATTTGTGACAGGTAAGATAAGGGACTTCAAAATAAATAGTTAATATAAAGGCTCCAAGGTTGAATAAGAAATACTGTTTTTTTCTTCTTTTTCTGCTGAGGAAGATTCACTCTGAGCTAATATCTGTTGCCAATCTTCCTCTTTTTGCTTGAGGAAGATTCACCCTGAGCTAGCATCTGTGCCAATCTTCCTCTGTTTTGTATGTGGGTCACCTCCACAGCATGGCTGCCGACAAGTGGTCTAGGTCTGCACCTGGGAACCAAACCTCCCCTCTAAAGCAGAGATGCTGAACTTAATCACTAGGCCATGGGGCCAGCCCCAAATGAGAAATACTTTTGTACAGTGAGTTCAAGATGTTGTTGGGTAAGATATTTTAAAAGCTTTTTTTTTTTTTTTAGCACTCTTGAAGGGGTAGACCTGGGAAGAAAGCTGTGTAAGCCTAGTATGAGAACGCTGTGGAAAATTCCTGGCACAAACTTTCCTGGGCCTAAACATTTCATGGTAATGAGCCTAGATTTGGAGTGGCCAAATTATTTGCTATCCAGGCATAAAAGAGGGACTATTAATAATTTCACGGGGAAACAGAAGCAAACCTTGAAATAGGTGCAAAGCAGAGCTATCTCAGGGAGACCAGGAAGGCGCTGGGCAAAGTGGACCACTCTTAGGTGAGGGGCGTTAAAGCCATTCACATGTGAGCGCATGTCTGCAAATGGTATTAGTATTTGCATCTTTTGGTGCATCAGAAGCATTGTTATGTGACCAGTAATCTTTCAGGTCTCCTCTAATGCAGGATCTCTCAACCTCCAACCTGGAATGGGGGTGGGAGTTGGAGGGTGGTAGCAGACTCATCTGGGGAAAGGCTTTTTTATTTTCTATTTTTAAAGTTTTGTTCCCAAACTACAACATCCCTCCCTTTGCTCCCTGTGTTGGCACAGAAGAAAACACATTTGAGAATCACCACTGTAAAGATTGCTCTTTGAATTGTGGTGGCAGTTACTTCAGTTGTAAATTTCCGTGGATCATTGTTATAAAGATACTGGGAATGGTACCCTGGTGTGCTGAAAACTTAGGGAGCTTCATTCCCAACTCAACCCGAACTCCCCAAGCGCTACTTACTAGTGGAATGCCCAAGGCCCTCGGAAGAATGGAGCCCAGAGCACAGAGGACGGAAAGAGGAAAGAGCTTCTCTCCTGTGTGGTTCGGGGAGTGCTGAAGGCTTGGAGACTCGCCTCGCATGGCAGCTGGAGGATCTTCTTAGAGTTTGCTCTCAAAAACATCATGAGACATTAGAGAAGGTAGCCCTTTATTTTACAAAACGTCGTCATCTTTACCAACCCAAACTCCCTTTGTCAACTTGCTTTGTATAAAGAACATAAAAATATCTTCCTACAATCTGTCCCCGACGACTATGAACTTATTCTTTATTTCAGTCGGTTTAGATGAGTTGTGTTGAGGCAACAAACCTGCCTGATATTTCAGTGCTTACCCCCGTTTTCGTTCTTGCTCTTGTTACATTGCTGGTCGATGTTGCTCTGTTCCTTACCCTTTTATTAAGGAACCGCCCATCCTGAGCTCATTCTGATACCAGGCCATCCTGAGAAGGCAGAAGACGTGGGGAGATGGCAGAGCCACACAATGGCTTTTAAAGCTTGTGCTCAGCAATGCCACAGAACTCTTCTGTTCACGTGCCATTGGCCAAAGCAAGTTACATGGTCAAGCTTGGCATCAATGAGGCAGGAAGTATAACTTTTGCACAGGAGTGGGTTCAAAGCCGTGAAGTATTTTGATACTGACACAATCTATCACGTTCTTCTATGTTGATTACAAAAACTAAAGTTTTTAACATTTATTCTGTGTCCTGCCCCTAATGCTATCCTTAATGTTACTTTCACATTCTGACAAATTACTATTCTTTTTCTTCTTAGCTGTGTTTACCATCTCACACATCTAGCCAATAGCACTAATACACTGTGCTGTACGTGGTTTATTTGTCTCTCTTCTTTACTTGACTGTGGGCATTTTGAGAGCAGGGAGCAATGTGATATTCATCTGTAAGTCCCAAACCACCCTAGTATGTGGTTGGCTTATAACAGAAACCCTACTAATTATTTATTGACTATTAATGAATTAATCGATAAATGAGGGAGTGTTTGCATTGCCTTCTCCACCTTCACACCTCACTTCATTCCAACCAGCAGTCTTGCAAAAGGAGTAGAAATCACACTGGAATCTTGAAGGATGGCTAGAAATTTGCTAGATGGAAAAATATAGGGAAGGAAGTCCACGGAAGGAGAAGTAGATGGATTCAGTTGTAGTCTTGTTGAGTGAAGGTAAAATTCTTCTTGAGTTTTGCATCCTGAACGTGGGAGCCCATATAGCATCACGCTTGGTCACTGCCAAGTCTGGCCCATCCTAGAGCACTAGAGTACTGGGGTAAGAAGCTGTCAAAGTAATGCCCACTCTGACAAGTCTGACCCTCATTAGATTCCCGAAAAAACAAATCTTTAATCCACCTGCGCAGATGACGCCAAGTCACTAGAGGAATGTGTAAAACAATAACTACTTTTCATCATTTCTGATGTGACATTTTATTAATTGCTTGCTCATTAATTAAAATCTGCCTCACCAAAAAGTCTAAATACAGCATTAACATCTGACATTGACTCTGGAAATTACAGTTTGCCTCACTATTTTTAAAACACGTGTGAAAAGAGGGAGAAAGATTGACTATAACCCACTAGAATTTACACATGATCGGATTGAGGTTGAGCCTTCCTAAATGACGCTGTGGGAAGCTATCCACTTCTTCTAGGGATAATGCCATCGTTCAAATGTTTCGAGGATTCTCTTTCTGAACTTCGCTTCAGAGCCTGTGCTACACATGTTGGGTTTTTTTTGATTCATTGATGACAGATCTCCATCTGCTGAAGGTGGATCTGATTCTATGAAGCTGCCAAAAGTCCTTTGGCATTCGGTCTGCCGAAGCGGATGATCCAGTTAGCTAATGCTATTTGGGGTCAAATGGGAAGTGACTGTAAAATCAAGAAGCTCTCTTCTTGTGCACAGTGGAAATGGCCTGTAATGATAATTCCCAATGGGTTATGCCAAAAATGTCTTCGGTCCTAGTAGTGTTCATTCATTTATTCATTTAGCAAGCAAACTCTATTTATCCACTGAAATAAGTCATTTAGGAAACACTAATTTGAATATGCATGTGGTGTATATGCTTGAAAAGTCGCTCTCATTACCTTATAGACAGTTTACTTAGTAATTACTTAAATGTAAATAAAATGATAAATTACATATAATATATTTTCCAGCTGTTTTCAATTTTAGAAAATCCATATTATGCTTTTAAGCAAATGCCTCTGTTATATCAGAAACCTAAACTGGAGAGTAATACTAGATAAATTATGTAGTTATTGGAGATTCTATCTTTAAACAATGGGGCTTCCTTTACACTTGGTGAACACTCAGCTGTATATGACCACGTGAGATAGTTAGTGACAAAAGACTCCTATAAAACATACATAGTGTGCTATGCGTCACACTTTCTGTCCTTTAGTATTTCTTGCAGTTGAAAATAAATTATGTCATGAGGCACAATGAGATCGTATATTTTTCTAAAGTGATTAATATCTTTGCGCAAATATGTCAATAAATATACATACACATATATAAGCAACATAATCCCAAACTATGAAATTTTCTGCCAATAAATTTAAAGCATTTGAGTAAACGGGGTTTAAGCTATGTGTGCATGTTGTCTGAAAATATCTGAAAAGTTACAATTTGTTCAGTGTGTTATTTTGTCTGCAAGAACTCAAATGCATTTGATTAAATCAATTGGTATTATCAAAGTCTTTCATGTAGACAGTCTTCTTAAATTCTCATTATATAATTGACTGTCTTTACAATTATACACAAATTGCAATAGGATCTATATATTCAGGCAGTTTAGTCGGCATGGGGTTAATTTAATGGCCTATCAATGTTGGGAACAGAATTATCAGAAACTATAGACATGTCACCATAAACCAGACCAACAATAGATGTCAGTCCCATTGGGGAAGTATTTCCTGGCATAAACTCGATATAGCGTTTCTTGAGTACATGAAAAAATGAAGAATGATTCTTCTTTACAAAAACTTGACTGTGTTTATTGATCTTGGTTTAAATACAAGTCTGTATGTAATAACTGTATGTAATACCTGTAATGGTACGTGAAAACATCTTTTTTCATGATGTAGTAGAGAGTTACTGATACATGCAAATGACGTCATTCCAGAGCTACTGTAAAGCTTTGTAAAGAGCACTTTTTACAGAGTTGAAAATATTTCCTGGAAATGGTAAGTTGTGGTGAGAAGGCCAGGACCTATGCTACCTTAGTGTGAGTGTTTTGATTAGAATTTGACCAGGTGACAGCAGATGTACTGCTTTCCCAACCCAGAGTTTCGCTTAAAATGTCTTCAAGTCAGATCTTCAAGTCAGGAGGAAATGTATCTGAGTTAGGTAACTTGAGTGGGCACTGTGTCAAACTAAAGAATGCTGGTCCTCTAAAGGAGATAGCTGATACTCTGCTCCGGTTTCAATTTACCATGTAGGAAGAGGGGGCTCTGTGTTTTAGACCTTGTAAGTTTTCAAAAGACGTCCAGATGTCAACTTTTATGTGAGATTTCCTGTGTACTTTGAATGTTGGTTCAAAAAAAAAGGGCAGTATGTTGGCCAAACTCAGGCCTGCTGGTTGCACGTGGTCCAAGGATGACTAATTCACCCACTCCATCCTACACTTTTTTCATGCCATAGTGTTTCCCTTAGGTTGAAGTATGAATAATATACTCCAGTTTGTCTGCAGCTGTGAGCAAGGCCAAAGGTCTGTAGCCAAGCCCTGGGTTTGCTTCTGATATCTTTAGAAAATCCCCAGGAGAGTTCTCCTGTTTTTCTCACCATGCTCTAAGGATAAACACCCCAAAACAAAAAGACAAAGTACCTTGGATATTGTAAGCCTTTAAGCATTCAGATCACTTGCTAAAATTAGGGTATGTTCTGTGTGAAGAGAGTGTCATGAAAGAAAGGCACTAGGGTGTGAGGTTAGCTACTTTCTTGCTTGATCTCAGCTAGTTTAGTTCTTAGGCACTTGTTAAGAAAAAATTGCTTCTTCAGTGTTACCCTGCTGTACCATCCAAGAAAAGTGGTATATTTTTTCATTTCTCTCTCTCTCTCTCTCTCCCTTTTTTTGATGAGAAAGATTGGCCCTAAGCTAACATCTGTGCCAGTCTTCCTCTATTTTGTACGTGGGATGCTGCCACAGCATGGCTTGATGAGCGGTGTGTAGGTCCATGCCTGGGATCCAAACCTGTGAACGCCAGGCCACTGAAGGAGTATGCAAACTTAACCACTGTGCCACCAGGCTGGACTCTCTTTTTTTTTTTTTTTTTTTCTCATCCCCAGTCTAAATTCTGTGATTTTTTCCTATTACGTGTTTTCTGTCACCTTTGTATCCAAAAGGTCAAGAGAAAGAAAGGATCCTTTTCAGTTAACTAAGGTTAGAATATATGAGGGCAAAAACATAAGCAAAGTTAAATGCTAAATATATCCGCTCTGCTAATACCCATTTATGGTTTAAAAAACATACTTCATGGAATAATATAAAATATGCTCATACCATTATTAACATTGTCCATGATAACAAACTAATCACATGTTACGTACATTCTAGATACTGCGCTCTATCGTTCATAATAGCAATGACATTGGTAATTCAGATGACCTAGCCTTCTCTTTCTCCATGTAATTATACTATTGATTTTCCCATATGGGAAAGCAGAACAACTAACTACATGCTTTTTCCTAAATGGAACATGCAGTTCAGGAATTCTGTCATTTCTTTTATGGAAGTAAAAAATAAAGTACAAACATATGCCATCTTTGAAGGTAACATTATGTAAGTGTTTGGGCATAATATTCGCTGTCTTTATCTACTTCTTTGTGTGAATTCACAAGGGAAATGTTTGGATTGTCACATCATGTTTTAGAAACCATGCCATCAGTTTTACCTAGGGATTCTGTTACGTGTCTGAAATGACGTAGGGCGGGAGTCTCGATGTAAACTGAATGAGTTTCTTCAGGGTGGATACTGATTTTGTTTTCCCTGAGTTTTTACAATATTTTGTGTTTGAGCCACACACTATGTACTGTCTCATACTAACTACAAATTCGTTCTGTGTGTAAGTCTTTTTTTCTCAAAGATACTGTCAGCTTTGTGAAGGTAGGGGCCATTTGATTCTCCTTTCATGTCTCTCAGAGTTTCCCACCCTGCTGGGCTTTTCTAAGGACAAAATGAATAATGAATAGATGATTGATTTTCAATGCTGTAAAATTGGGGGAAAGATTAAAAAAAAGGGTTGTTGCTTCTGATAGCACATGTTCAAGATGGTGCAAGTCAATGACTTCTTTTATGCACACCTAATTCAGGTGTGTAAACTGTCTATTCTTAGCTTGAGCTCTTCCCGTGTGAACCTCTGTGGCAGCAGGGTGTGGAGGGAAGGGCCCTTGAGGACATTTTGAAAGTCTTCGCAACAAACACCCAGTGCTTAATAACCCTGTGCTGTCGGGTAGCCTTCCTATGTTGCTGTATTCCATTCCTCTGCTTCTCTTTAAAATCACGTCTTATTTCCTAAGAGAGATGCAACGCAGTCGGCATCATTATTCTTTGCAAAAAGCCTCTGCCATTTCATTAAATCATCCCTGTCTTCTCATCTCTAGGAAAAATGGTACCACTATTTAAACATTCTCCATCACAGTGTATCCTCCTGTGATTGTTCTCTGAGTGTCACTTTTCAAACTGAGCGAAGTCTCTTGTTTGATCAAGGAGTCTATAAAGGAAGAATGACCTCGAAGACCCTAGTGTTGCAATCCTTTTGGTCAGCCCATTTGACCTTCTTGCTTTTGTATTAAGCTGTTAACTCGCTCATGTGTCACTAAATTATCGGTTATGTACACTTGATGTTGGCAAACCACATTTTCTTTCCCCATTTGTGTTCCCTGTTTGATGTTCCCCTCAAGTTACACTGCCTTGGTCTCAACTAAATTGATTTATCATACTACAAAGTCAATGTGGTATCAGGAAAATGCTACAGAGACAGTATATTTTTATTTTGTTGAAGTATTTGAAAAAGTCTCTTGTGGCGTGATAGTAGATATAATGGGTATATGGACTGGACAAAAATGAAGTTAAATAGATTTATAACCAGTTGAACAGCACAGATGAATACTGAATAAAGAATAAATGTTTGCCTGGCTGGGTGATTATTCATCCAATCAAGTATACAGAAAAATGGATTTGAAAGTGACAGTGAATACACTAGAAGACAAAGTCAGGATCAACATTTATGTTTGCTGATAAAAATGACTACAGTGTCAAATTCACAATTAATCTGAATTGGATTGTGGAATCCTAAGGGAGAAGGTACATGAATTAGGAATTAGAGCAGAATTCTGTCTTAAGCTTCATTCATAGATTTATAATAACAGAGAAATGGAGGTGGCTGTGTCTCTCTACCCTGCCATAGTTATAGCACCCCTGGAGTGCTGGGTTAATTTCAGACACCACACTTTGAGGGGTGTCAACAAAGATGAATAAGTTCAGAAGCATGTTGCCAGGATGGCGAAGTATCTGGAATCATGACACATTAGCAACAATCAAAAGCACTGAGACTCTGTGGCCTGGAAAAGGGAGAATGTGAAAGCTCTCTCTAGATGGTTGCAGAGCTGTCCTAATAAAGAAGAGTCGGGCTTGTTTTCCAGTGACTCCAGATCTAGTGTCAGGAGACAGTACTTGTAGAAAGGTGAACCTTAGTTTGGTAGAAAGAACTTTACAGCATTTGGCTTTGCTCAGAGATGAGCATGCTACCCCTGAAGTGGAGGGTTCCTGGTACCAGAGGGGCTCGAGCTGAACCAGATGCTTGCTTCTTCCTGGAGAGCACTCATATGTTAGGAGAAAACTACATTTCCAATTGCTTCTGATAAATCTTTCAATTATCAGAACTTACTACATGAAAATTTCATAGCATAGTGCCTGATGACACCAATTAAATGCTCAGTAGATATTAGCTAGAATTGTTATTGGTAGTGACTAATCCATGCATTTGTAACTGATTATTTGTCTGAAGAGAATAAGAGAAGATAACTCTGTTATAAAATTTTCACACCAGCTTCTGTTGCTAAATAATTAAGGTAGTGAATAAGGGCCTATGCTGCTTGTAACTGATTTACTCTTAATTTATTACCTCTTTATGTTTTCTGTAATTGTCTCTACATTCTGTGTTACCTGGATTTGAGATTAATTCATCAAATTTAACAGGAAAATTCTAAGCAATTGCTAAATCACAGTTGCTTGTATTAAATTATCTAGTGACTAACACAGTGATGGGCCATCAGCAAAGGAATGAATCATGACAGAAAAAAATGGATTTCTTCCATGAATTAAGAGGAATGTGTAAGTTTAGGGACTTGTAGAATCTTAATAACGGTTACATTCCGGGTCATGTTAGCGTCATTGGATTTTTTTTTTCTTGGATGATGGATTTGTTCTCTCTCAGGATTGCAGCTAATATCTGTTGAAGGCATTTGTTAATTCACTCACTTACTTATTCATTCAATAAAGCTATACTAAGCTCTGCCCAGGCTTGCACCTGCCTCCTCGCCTCTATACACTCTCCTTTTCCCTTTATCCCCTTTTGAGTTAGTCACCACAGGTAGACCAGCCCTGCAGTCATCTCACACCCCCAGACTCTACCCCAGGGGCTCCATGACAGTGAGGCAATGACCCTCCTCATTTCTATCTCTGAACTCCTTGTGTCCCTTCCATGCTGTATTTTTCTCCATATCAATTTTCACCTCTCTTATCTTATATATTTTACTTGCTTATATGTCCATCTATCCATCTACCTATCTCTACTGGAATGTCAGTTCCATGAAGGCAGGAACATTTATCTGTTTTGTTTGCTCCTGGATTCCCAACTCCTAGAATAGTAACTTGATAAATATTTGTTGAATGCATGGATAAAGCTGAAGTGTCCTGGAAACTGATACTAGACAGGTGTCATTTCTTTCCAGGTTACCTAACCTATTTTTGGCAGTGCAGAGTTGTGAACCAAAGTCACTTGGCTCCAAAATCAACATTCTCATTCTTGATCTCTTGCTCAATTACAAATATCTCCTGCATTTTGCTGAATGAACCCAGGGATCTAGAGGCAATGATATGTCACTGCTATGTGTATTTGAATGCCAGGGGATAACTTTTGTGTCATGTAAATTTAGGAGAATATCCAGGTCAGTATTTACCTGCCTAATCCATCTCCATGCAGATGACTCCTTTACATTTTGTTTCCTCTCTAGATGTATTCAATCTGATTAAATCTATCATGACTTTCTCTATTATCTGTTACTAGTTCATAGGTCATCTTTGAAGACCCTAGAAGAAGTAGGGTACACAGATAGATTTGGAGAAGCAATAATGAGTATTTATACTTATGGAATTTTCTCATGAGCAGCTGATTATAACAGCAGAAAGGTATTGACTCTGGAAAAAGATGTGAGAGTTGTTCAGCACATAATGGGAATTGAAGCTGCTGGATTGGATCCATTCACCAGGAAGTGAGTAGGTCAGAAGTGAGAAGAGCCTGGGGAGCTGAGGACAGATTTGAACCCAACGGTGTTGCTCTCCAGTCTGGGTGTGGCAGAGAACACATGGTCTGGGGATGGGGGGAGTCCTTCCAAGCCACAAGCAAGGGGAAATGATTCAGTCTATTCGTGTGCTCTGATGTGGTCATGAACAGATGATATCCTCCTGTCATGAAAGAGTTCCTCCAGCTTTTCAGATTGCCAAACTCAGGCCAGGGTAGAGCTAACCACTGAAAGAAACTCTTTAATAAATATTGGAGTTATTAGAAGATAAGTCCTGTGGCTTCAAATTGTTACTTGCTAGCACTTGCTTTTCATTGCTGTTTAAGGACGTTACCAGCATCACAACCTCTAGTATTCTGAAGAAAGTTGATGTTCTAGAGAACCTAATGTGATTTCTGCCTTTGTTTCAATGTTCTCAAGAGCCTCAGAATCATGGGGGTGATGAGTGAGATTTGTGCTAGACTCCGTACTCTTCCGCCACAGGAATCTCAGTATGCAAAAACCAGGAAAACGAGCCTGGTTATTCCTTAGTGAGAACTGAGCCCTATTTTCCTGTACACCTATTACAGACTATGGTTCCAATTGTGTTTTGTAGAAAAAATTAAGCTCTGCAGTATTTTAATTTTCCCAAAGGTGAAGCCCCCAACTACCTCTGCCCAGCCTCAGAGAAAGGGAATTGTGGAAAATAGGTTCAATTTTTCTTCAGAGGCCACTCCCCGCCCATTGGCCAGTGTTCTCACAGATTCTAGATTCTTAGCAGGTTGGATTTTAGCCATTATCCCTTCTCCTCCTGATCTAAGTACCAGTAATCCCCAGGAGACCCTGCCGGGCTTGTGGTAAATCATTGGCCAAGTACCAGCAAAAATGTTCCTGCTAAGAAAACCAAGGAATTTTATCCATCGGAGGACACATAGTTCCCTCTCATAAAGGTTTACGTCTTATTCTTCAGTTGTTTTTTTCCCCCTTTTAGGAAATTCTTATGTGAAGCAGCTCTCATCCTCTAGTACTTGTCAAAGACCCCGAAATTAGCTTACAGATAAAAATACTGTGCATTTGTTCTTTGGTCTCTGAGATGGAGCAGCAGCTCGAAAGGGCCTCTTAAACTCAAAAACTATAAATTATACACAGTCGTACATCACAATTAGTCATTAGGCACTATCTCCATGTTGTAAAATTATGTGACATTTCCCCAAATTATGAAATGTTATCCTGATTAAGAAAAGTGTACTGAAGAGTAGAAACATAGCGGGGAGTCCCTCCATATTTTAGCTTCCCTTAATTATGCAAATGAAGCAAAAACTTCTGTCTAACTATGCTTTGCTTGGCTGTTCTCTCATTTTGATGAGATTCCAGACTTCTGCCTAGTGTATTTCAGTTCGAGGAGCCTGCCCTTACCTTTGCAGGAACGTTCATAACAGTTTCATTTTAGCAAGAACTGTATGCAGTCATCGGCATTTCAGAGAGCTGGCCACCTGATTTTTAGGCTATAAAGAAACAGACTTGAACATCCGTAGAAAGCGTTGTCAAGAGTGTGGGAAAATGGGCATCTTTCTCCATGACTTGGATGAGTGTGAACTGCCGTAGCCTTTTAAAGGGAAAAATGCACACAATTTGTGATCTAGCAACCCACTTTCAGACATAAAAGCACCAACCAGTAAGACTATATTAACAAATGTGTTTATTGTTTCTAGAAATAGGAAATTATATGTCTGTCAATAAAGGATTGACTGAATAAATAATGGTACGTCCATTCTATGGAATCTTATGTAACTGTTAAAATTAGATCTCAGGGCCAGCCAGCCCCATGGCCGAGAGTTTAAGTTCACATGCTCCACTTCAGTAGCCAGGGGTTTGCTGGTTATGATCCTGGGTGTGGACCTATACACTGCTCATCGAGCCGTGCTGTGGTGATGTCCCACATAGCAGAGCTACAATGACTCACAACTGGGATATACAACTAGGTACTGGGGCTTTGGGTAGAAAAAAAAAAAAGAAGATGATTGGCAACAGATGTTAGCACAGTGCCAATCTTCAGGAAAAAAAAAAAGAATGTTAGCATTTTTAAGGAAAAAAACCTAACTAGATCTCTGTGCGTTAACTGAAAAATTGTTCAAGATTTTTTATAAGTACAAAAATATTTATAAAGGATTATGTATAGTATAAGTCCATTTTACACAAAAAAGAAGCAGCCCTGTACATGTGTCAGTGTGTGTGTTTGTGTATATATTATTTGTGTGCATATATGTATATGGCTATATATACATTGGCAGAATTAGCATAAAGAAAAAGAGTGAGATTAATGGGAAGGAAAGGACAATAAGCATTTTTATTTATACACCTCTGTGTCATTTGACATGTTAAAATGAGCATGTATCATTTTGGAATAAAAAAGTATAAAAGAGAAAATCATTGGATAGAAATGCTTATTGTCAAATGGAAAATTATCTTCCCTTTCAACTTAAAAAATTTCTGAATTTAAATGATGTCTTGTTTAAACTCCACCAGTGTCTGAATTTGGGCACTACAGAATAAAAAATAGCTTTCTCTCAACACATTTTGTGCTCGCCTAGGTCCCAGGACTCTTAAATAAATAAGTTGTGTTGATTCAAATCCTGGATAAGAAATCATTTTGCAAATATAAAAATAACCCCACACAATACTCTGAACTCCTCCTATCTTTAGGCTACACACAAGGGCCACAGTTGTTTTCTTGCTCTAATATTAGGAAATGGAGTAAATAGTAAAAACTATGGGCTAATTAAAGCTGTAACTTTTCTCCGAGACTCTGATGCCTTAGGTAGAATTATTTGGTATAATTGACAATTTCTGCCATTTGTCTTTCAAGAGTTATGATAACTTGGTTTACAAACAATTAGTAAGGAATTTCCTATCAATTTTTCGATAGATCTTCGTCCGAAGAGCAGACAGAGGTGCATTTCAGAGAGAATGTTTCTAGTAAAGAAGAAAATCAGTATCAAAGTCAGAGCGTTGGTATAGAAAGGCCTTTGCATACAATTTTTATGTTCCTGAGAGGCTGAGTTCAGTTCTATTGTGAACAGTAATTTATGAATGAGAACTCACAATTTTTTGACCAGAAAATCGGAAAATCACCCATAATCATTTCTGTGTGCCCATCTCATTTTCTAAGTGTCTATAATCAGTTTAGCAAACAGTTTTTCCCTTTTGAAAATATACCAAGTAATCGATTATTTCCTTCCCATCAGATGCCTGCTTGGTGTTGAGGTAAATAACTCTGATCTCCCAACCAACGCTACATTAGGTTGAGGTTCTTTTAGACATTAGACAAAAATAGATTAAACCTTGCTGCCGACTCAGAGATTTGGTCTGAGTGGAAAAAGGTTTGGTGGAGCTACAGAATTTCTACTTTATCTGCTCAGCCAATAATCGGTCAAAGCAGGCTCTGGTTAGGAATAAGCAACAGGCTTCCCGTATCCATGAGCAGAAAACAGGGTAGCGCATGTCGCCTCTGAGAAACACGCGTTTACTTTTGACGAAAAGCAAGCACCCGGCGACCAGCGAGCAGCATATGTTTGAAATCCATTATCTGACACGTTCTTTCCAGCGTTCCCAGGAATGCTGGTCTGACTACTAAGATTTGGTTTTACTGCCTGCCTTTTGGATAAAATGAGTTTGCCAACCAGCTGTGAGTACCTAACGCTGGGGAAGGTGACTAGATTCCGAAGCGCTTATGTTCACGGATCGCCTTATGCAATCAACAAGCCTATTGATATTAAGCCACAGAGGAGACGGTAACTGTTTTCCTTTCTTCTACTTGTTTGTCAGTGAAAACGTGTTTTGTTACCCTTTGGGAACAGCTATGAAGCTTTGCTGAGCTGAGAGGGTTGAGGTGAGAGGTTAGTTTTTAAATTCAGCATACTGGATAGTTAGAAAACAATTAACCAAAGAGGAAAGCTGGAAAATATTCTCAGCTTAGGTAGATGATCCAGTTTCAGGGTCTGTCGATTTTAAGAATTTGAGAGAATTGCTAGTGTTTGTGCTACCATCAGAATCACCCATGATGAATATTTGAAAGAAGATTTAGCCAAATAATGGATATATTTATTAATGGCTCTTATTACCAGATACCCATATCTTATAATTGACAGATAACATTCCTTAATGCCAAATGCAAAAAGCACATTAAAATTCTACAAAAAGCCTTAATTTTCATGTGGTCACTGTGGAGGCCAGCATGAGGTTAGATATTTTTCCTGTAAAGAAGATGTCATTTCAGATCAATGTTCCAGAATTCTGCTAACTCAGTCTCCACACGCCCCCACATCACACACACGCATGCACACCCAGGCAAACTCAGGCTGTATAATTAGGAATTTCAAAGTTGACTTCAGTGTTTTCATTACAAGGCAAGAGAGTGGGAAAGATGATGGCCGCTGAGTAGACCTTTTCTATCTTCCTGCTTTTTTGATGCAGTGTCAGAAGAGGGACAATGAGTTTGACTAATGGGTCCAAAAAAATCATCCCTCTGTTTTGGTTTTATACAAAGTCATTTTATTCAGCCTTTCACAATGAACTTCAGAAGCATTTATAAGGATGTTCCATTCTCTCTGTGAAAACACCAATTCTTCCTAATTTTATGAATTTTTGGAATAAAAAGCCAAAATTCTAAAAGCAAAGTATTTTACTTGAAGATTTCTTATCCTCTTGCTCTTCTGCTTGTCATTTTCTAATCACACACACACGAACTCACCTATAAGCATACTTTTTGTCAGGTTTGACCTTGTTATCAACATGGAGTAACATTCAGACATTTGAGTGATTTTAAAAAAAAAGTTTCCAAACCTTCAACAATGCCTTGGGGTTAATTTTCCAACTGAAAAAAAGGTCTTTTTGATTTGACGGGAGTGAGCATTTCTAATTTTTGTGAGGAGAAGTATTTTCTTCTTTTTCTCAGTGTCTCAAGGCTTTTCTATCCAATACTAGCACCATTAGAATTTAGAAAAGGCTAGCAGCAACTAGCAACTATTTTAAGGTACATTGACGAAAATGTGTCCCGAGACACACAACATGGCTCATTCGCTGTCAGTCACCTCACTCCCTTCTATAATTAGTGGTTGATGCCACAAACCCATACAAGTTGCCAAATCCACGTGTAAATGCTATGTCCCTATTCATGTTACTTTATTTTGTTCTGCTTACAAGTAATCAACTTTCTGTATGAGTCAACGGAATTGTGTGTTGATGTAAACTGATGTATATATGCGTGTAGTCTGGGCTCTTAGCATCCTGTGTTATACCCAGGCAAGTTCAGGTTTACCCCTAGTCAGTTTCTACATTGGGCAACATGATGTATTTTGCAAGCAAATATTCTTGCAAAGCATTTGACGCTAACCAGTATTTTGTAGCATAGACCTTGAATTTATAAAAATGTCAGGTCCAACTTTTCTTTTAGTGTAGTGCATTGTTTGTAGCAAGTAAATCAAATAAACGGCCTTTTGTGCAAAAGATGCGTGACCATTATATCTAGAGCTTTTACCCCACGGAAGTGTAAATATGACAACAAACGTGCAATGAAAACAGTAGTTGAAGAGGGTGAATGAATGAATGAAGGAAGATCCAAATCACAGAGAATGTCTTCTTATTTTGTAACTCATTTTGTAACGTTGCGATTTTTTAGTCTGCTGAGAAAAAAATAAACCTGGAATCGTGGTGGATCATCATCCTAGATTCACTAAAATCTACCCCAAGTTAAATGGTTACGTTTTCAGGAATGCTTGCTGGAACTCATCTAAGATTTGTCTAAAACAGCATGTTTATGCTTATTTTCATGTAGTCACAGTTGTGCTATTTGGCAGAAAGGATATTGCTTTCCTAATTAGTAAAAGGAAGGAAGGATGGAAAGAAGGAAAAAAGGAAGGAAGTGGAAAGAAAGGAAGGAAGGGAGGGGGGATGGAGGAAGAAGGGAGAGAGGGAGAAGAGAAGAAAGGCATCTAAAGAAGAGGGCCTCTGTGTGATGCTTTAACCTGTCCGATGCAGCATAAGATTGAGGTGATAAAAAGAAATCTGGCTTTTTACTACATGGGGAGAATGAAGAAGGAAACCTAATCATATATGCAAAATATAGCTCAGTTGAAATCCATTTATATCCTTGTAAAATAATGACTTATTGAAAGAACAGCATGTTGTCTTGGAACACAGGGAAATAATTTCCAAATTGAAAATTAGTTATGTTAGAAGTGTGCCCACATGGTCATTGAACAGTTCTGAATCCTTATTTCAAGAGCAGCGATGAAGACATTAACAAAGCAGTTAACACTACTAGATCTTAATTAAGCTCAATGTTGAAGAGAATGACAGTCCTACCATCTGTGATCCTGATGATTTTCTATATTTGTGATTTAAATTTTTCTTCTTTTAATTTTTTGTAGACTCCACGAACTTGAGAGCTCTATTTTTACTCTTGCAAGAAATATAATTTTCTTTTAATTTATAAAACTTCAATGTCTCAATTTTAAATACATAGAGATTGAGTCATCAGATTTAATCTGGCTCTTCCATGCCTTCCTCACCCCATTAGGATGCAGGGTTTTTGAATGTGTGGATCGTATTTTGTTCGTTGTTACAGCCTCAGTGCCCAGCACAGATCAGACAATGTTTGTATAATAAATAAATGATTAGAAAGTGCATGTTACCCATCTTGGCATAGGCGTATATATCACTTCCCTGGGTGCCACCGCATGGAGTCTTTGGCAAGACTTTGCCTCTGCTGTTTTCCTGTGTCAGCTGAGCTCCCCTTCCTTGTTTCCCTATAGAAGCTGCGTACAGCACTGACTTTAGACCACTGGCTTAAGTAATTGGGGATCACGGCTTTTGTCACCTCCAGGTCAGCAAAGTAGAACCTGAAGTTCATTTCTGTATTCATAAGTATATATAGAAAGTATCATGTAGTAGAAAGGAGGAGAAAAAGTCAATGTGGGAGGGGACAGTGGGGAGTTCCTTGAGGGAAAAAATATTGCAGCTATAAGAAATGTGATATAAGCACCAAAGTTCATCAAATCAGTTACAAAAATTGTGAAATGTAAGCCCCAGTTCTGTTTGTCCTGCTGTAACGTAAAACTCACAAAAATCTTTATCAAAATAGACAGCAAAAACAAGGAGCAGTGAAAGAAGTGAGGCAGGTCTCGCCAGCACCCCAAGGTTGTGTAAAACATCTGAGTTCTAGAACACTTCGTTTCCCAGTCAAGCACAGTCTCCCCCAACCCCTCTGCCTGGACGTGTCAGTGGCTGGACCCTGTGTCTCTGACTGGTGGCTTCAGGGCCTGTGCCCTGCTCTGGGCCCCTTTTTGTTCCCACCTGCTTCTCTCATATACTCTCTGGCCTCTTGTTTCCTAAATCCTTTAGGCAGGCTTATTCTCCCTGTTATCTCTGGGAGCAGAAAAAAGCAGGGTACAAGGAGCTAGAAGACAGAGTCGAATTCAATGAGTCTGGCTGTGTGTTAATCAGCCTGTGTTCTCCTTGGGGAAAAATTACAAAGTTGCCCATTTAGCTTTCTTGACCAGTTATCAAGCTATTCATTTACTCAAATGGTATACAGTCATGTGTCACTTAACAACAGAATGCGTTCTCAGAGATGCGTCATTAGGTGACTTCGTCATTATGTGAACATAGAATGTGCTTACACAAGCCTAGAGGGGACAGCCTACTACACACCCAGGCTCTGTGGTACTAATCTTATGGGACCACTGACGTATATGTGGTCTGTTGTTGACTGAAATGTTGTTATGCAGCACATGACGGTATTAGTTTGCTAGGGCTGCCATAACAAAAGACTTCAGGCTGGGTGGCTTACACGATAGAAATTTATTTCTCACAATTCTGAAGGCTGGAAGTCCAATATCAAGATGTCGAAGGTTTGACTTCTCCAGAGTCCTCTCTTCTTGGGTTGTAGATGGCTGCCTTCTCCCTGTGTCCTCACATGGTCTTTCCCTTTTGTGTGCATTCCTGGTGTCTCTGTGTGTCCAGAGTTCCTTGTCCGATAAGAACAGCAGTCAGATTGGGTGAGACCCCATTCTGATGGCCTCGCTGGTCACCTCTTTAAAGGCCTCAT
The DNA here is from genome assembly GCF_041296265.1 of Equus caballus. NCBI lineage: Eukaryota > Metazoa > Chordata > Mammalia > Perissodactyla > Equidae > Equus > Equus caballus. The sequence goes on from NC_091704.1 coordinate 28,336,081, forward strand.
CTCAGATGCAGTCATGTGCTGAGGTACTGAGTGTTAGGGCTTCGACATATGAATTTTGGGGTGACACAGTTCAGTGCACAGCATAGCAAGTTGTATCCACAGAAATGATTTGCTAGTAATGACTGTAGAGAGAAACAGGAATTGAGTTATGATTCCTGAAAAATCGATGACCTCATGTTCATAAAAATGTATTCCATCAATGAGTCTTAACCTGCAGGAGTGAGGCATTGTGGCGTATAAAAGAATACTTCCCACTTTCTATCCCAAAGGAAAACAGTTACACATTGTGAACAGTAAATCTTCATCAAATAGAACCTTTTTAATTTGGAATCTATAATCCTTCAAACAGGGCATAGGCTAATAGCTGCTTTTGTACAGTCTTTCTTTTTAAAGTGGGTATTAAATCAATTATCAGTGTAACAAGTGGTTCTCAACCGGGGCAACTTTGCCTCCTTTGGACATTTGACATTATGTAGGGGCATTTTTGATTTTCACAAGTTGTGGGGTAGCTAATGGTATCAAGTAGGTAGAGGACAGGGATGTTGTTAAACATCCTATAATACACAGGACAGCCCCTGCAATGAAGAATTATTTGACCCAAATTATCAATAGCGCCGAGACTGAGAAACCCTTAAGTAAACAAATTGCTTTGGAGAGGACTTTGAAGGCCTTTATTTATATCCAGACAATTGATATTTTTTATGTAATCATGAAAACACTTCCTCTTATCTTTCTCATGATAACCGCTAGGTAACAGTTTCTTAGCCTGGTTAAAAATAGACAACTGCCACACGTTTAAAATGATCTAAAATGTTCAGTGATTTGAACTGTCCTATCTTCTGATTTGTCTGAATTGGCGGCTTTATTGCATCATCAGGACCTAGCATTCTTTCGGTAGAGGTACTACTGAGATTTCACTATGGAAAGTTGAATACAGGATGTTGTACATTGTGGTAGCTCCAGGCTGGGTGCTGTACATTGATCTGCTTTTCAAGGTGAAGTGAAAAGTACTAGGTAAAATTACACAGAAGATAAAGAATATTAAGTGGGCATACCATTGGCCTGGTGTAATGAGGCTCTGCTAGGCCTTGTCACCTGTCCCCATGCCTACATGCATGGGCCCATTGATGGTGAACGTGTGAGCCACAAGTGTGTGTTTTCATTGTAACCAGCTCATCCTAATAGCAAAGAGCAAATTTCTTCAGGGGAAATCTCTGGGGGAAAAGGGAGTGCCTTCTTTGATGAGAGGCCCCTCTTTTCACTAAATAAAACTTCTAATTATCCTCAGGATTTCTTCTAACCACCCCCGTCCCCCCACACACACCCCTAGGTGAAAATGCTTGCAGTAACAGTTCAAGCTAGAAAGTGTATTTCCAGCTCTTCCTTCTCTCCTCAATTCAAGAACAGTATATCCAACTGTTGATTATCCAAGTGTCCTCCAGAAAACTCAAACTCAATATATTTGAAAGTAAAATGACCCAGGGACCCTCACTATCCTCCATTTCCTCAGTGATCCTTGGCACAGACCAAGAAGTCATCCTAATTGCTTCCTCTCCCTCAGCCTAACCACTCTGTTGCCATCTGGTGTCAAGTGCATTCTTCCTCCTTCCTTTGTTGCCATCCCTAGGACAGCATCCTAAGTCAAGCCCTCGTGCACTTTTGCCTGAAAGACTGCTAGTCTCATACTTGGGGTCTTTATTTTACTGTCATCCTCTTCCTGTCATCCACAGATTAATTTTCTAAACTTTCATCATGATACTTCTTTGCTTACAGCAGTAACTTTTGATTGCCTACAAAAGGTCTAAATTCCAAATGATCTTGAGCTACAGCCCCCCAACTTCCTATCCTTGTGAATTTCCCTTATCATCCACTGTTCTCTGCATTTTAGGTGTAAAGAACTACTAACTATATCTATTTTTTGCCTGGAGTTCCTTTCTCTCCCCATTTTGTGATGAACCCCAGCTCATCCTGCAGATCTTTTTCATTAAACCTTTCCTAATTCCCTGTTTCCAAATGGAAGTTTCTCCTTTGGTGAGCACTTGTTCCTCTTCTGATACGACTGTCATAGCATTATCATAATGAACCCCAATTATTTATATCTTTTCTATATTTCCTCTTCTTTAAGAATGGCGTGATGGAAACAGCTGTTTTAGAAGAATAATTTGGCAGTGGCATGCAACATGCATTGGAATGGAAAAGACTGAAACCCTAGCCTAGTAGAAGCAAGCCGTGTAAAATGTGGACAGGGATAATTTTGTTACACTTACGAAACACAGAAATATGTGATTACAAGTGTGAGAACTTGGAACTTGGAGAAGAGTATAGAACTAGGAACCTAACATAGTCTGGGCATTTGGAAAATGTTTCCCTCGGGATGGTGAGGCCTGAAGATGAGTAACATGGTCCGTAAAGAGCCCTGTGAATAAAGTCCTGATGGGAATGTTAATGAAACTCAAAGGATAAGCTGTCTGAAATATAATGAGAGAGGGAAGAGGGTGGCAAAAATAAAGCGGAGAAGGTAGGCAGAGACAGTGCTCCTTTTTAAAAGTGAATTGACCAAATAATTAGTCCTTTCCTTTTGGAGAGAAACATTAAATGATTATTTAATTTAATTTATTCGTTGGAAATGTAATTTAAGAACATTTTCTTAGTGTCTTATTTATCACTGAGGATTTTAAAACATAGAAATAAACGGTAGGTAATGTTTTCTAACTGAAGTCAAAAAAAGGTTAATTTTCCAATTTATTGCCAACTGCTAAGGATTAATAAAAACAGTCATAAATATTAACCTTTGTCCTTCTGCTTCAGTTCAGCATTCACCCATCACCTAATCATACAGCCTTTCCTTTGTCAAAAGGAGTGGAATGAGACTATTTAGAATACTTAGAGTGTTTACTGCCAGTGACAAACAGTAGACTCTATACCGTCACGATGACCTTCATGTGTTAGTCCCATTTCTACATCCAATTAGAGACATTAAATTGCTTAACCACCCTTGGAAGAATTTTTTTTTTGTTTTTTTTGTGGCTTTGCTCTTGCATTGGATGAGATTATGAACTTGCTACAAAGGGAAAGCTTCTATTATTACCTTTTATTTTACTTTGTGAACTGTGATAAGTGAAGTAGTGAATTCTGACAAAGTATTCTAGCCTTAGAATAGCACCTTGCTATAAACAGGTTATGTATTAATACAGAAGGTCTGAAAGACGCAAAGACAAAAAGGAGTGGTGGACAGTCAATCTACTGACAACCATTGAAACAAGAGTGATAACTTTGGACTTGATCCATAACACCCTGTTTTCTACCGCCCTAAGAGGAAGGAAGGCTGCTCCAGCAAAGATGATAGTTTTGCCAGTAGTAATAAAGAGTGGTACTCTACAGAGAAGTTTGATGAGCAGGAAGTTGTAGGTGTCCAGGGGAAAGATAATCAGCTTCCCAGACAAGATGGAATGTGTTCTGAATTTCGAAAGATGGTCAGGGCTTCGTGTATGTGGTTCTCGGTAGTACATGGTGTTACTCATCCTTTAGGCCTCATTATCCCCAGGGAAACATTTCCCAGATGCCTAGACTATGTTAGGTACCTGTTTATATAGTCTTATTGCACCATTAGCCTCTTGTTAGCAATTCTCCCATTTATAATCACATCTTTTTATATTTGTTGGCCTAAGAGCCTCCTTCCACATTCAGTTATGGGAACAAGGGAACAGGGTCGAAGCCTGTGTTTTGCTGTCTAGTGCTTTGTACAGGGCCTGGTGCATAACAGGCATTCAATCAATTCTTGTGAAATTCATTTTTCTAATAGGAATGAGAAAGTAATCAGAAACAGTAAGTAAATGTGTTCCTTTTGGAGAAACATATCAAATTCATTCCTGCACCTTCCAAACTTGTACCTCAAGCCCTGACCACTCTTCCTATTTAAACTTGTGTCATACTCAGTGTCTGAAATTTTTATCAGGGTGTTCTCATGGCCAAAATTGAACTCATTGTCTTACTCTTAAAATCTGTTCATTTTCTTCTATTCCTTAATTAGAAGGCCTAATTGATTACTACCCAGTTATAAAAACTAGAAACATGGGGGTCACCTTAGTTACCTCCCTTTATCTCAGTTCCCTCCCTCATCACCAAGTTCTCTTTCATCTGATGTTAAATTCTTATAGCAGTCACGTCCATTCTGTCTTAACTAGTATTCCCCATTAATGTTATCTCCTATAAGAGCCTCTTAACTGGTCTGCACATCATTGGTTACCATATCATTCACTAAGAAGGACTTTGTCTGTGTTTGTTGGTTTTCGTTGCTATGGTGGTATTTACTTTTCTGCAATTCTAATAAATTACACCAAAACCCTTTGGGTGGTAGATGCTCAGTTCCAAAGTTTTATAGTTGACCCCAAGTATAAAAATACAAGTTTTGTCTTTGTCGTATTTCTTTCTGAATAATGTTTGAGTCAGAAAATGATGAATTTCCTAATTTGCATGATTAAAACATTTAAAATTCCCCTAAAATGTCTTGGAATCCAAGCTTATGATTGTATGAGAATTCACAGTAAACCAGCTCCCAAAACACGAAGGCTCAGCTTATTATAATTTGTGAGGGATTACCGTAAATATGTGGCATTTAGTCATTGATTTTTAATCCAGGAAAAAGTTAGAAAAAAATGATATATATGTTTAGCTACAGAAGTCTCAAAGTCTGTTGAACATTAAAAACTATTCAACTTGCCTTATGATGGATATACAATTTTCCTAAATTTGCAATTGTCCTTCTTGTTCCTGCCACCATGACTGAAAATATATGCTCCTGTTTGTGCTGTTATTTCTGAACAATGTATACTGGTATCCAGAGTAAGATGAGTCATGTGATACTGGTGTTACCATGGTACTTCCTCATGTATATAACAAGAACATCAGGAATACCAGCAAGCTTTCTGTTCTCTTTCAGTTCCTCCTTTCTTTTCTTCCTTCCCTCCCTCCCTCCCTTGCTTCCTTCCTTCCCTCTCCTTGCCTTCCGTCCTTCCTTCTTTTCTATTTAAGGAATCCAGTGGCTACAAGACTAAGAGTAAGTAGCACATCCAGTTTTCTCTCTCTGTTTCTTGCGGCAGGAGTCCTCCTCTGCTAGTAAGGGAGTTCTTGGTCATTTTGACTTGCAAGGGATTTTGCTTCTCCCTGATGTTTCTTTTTTGTCAGTAAAGTTTTCTTTCCCCTGAGGGAAAAATAATTTGAATCTTAAGGCTGATAGATGCCATGAGTCCAGTATGATGAGTCCTGTGGAAGCAGAGCATTCCAGCCCTGGGGTTACTGTTGTCTCTGATTCCAGTGTATATTCAAAATCACCTCAAAACAAGAGTAGGAATATGAAAGTTAAACTTCACATCACTGGTAACTTTTAAAGCTAAATTGCTATTTTTGGCTATACCGCACTAGTCTCTCCATGTCAACCCAGATTTAAGTTTACTACAGGGATGATTGGGGTAAGTTACCCAGGGGCTAATGAGGTTTATACAGACCCATTCATCTTTCCAGGCTATTGAAAAATTTTACATGTACTGTGACTAAGAAGATACTGTAAAAGAACAGTTCAATAGAGTTGTACCATCCAAGCAGGTAATAATGCAAATTCAAATATACGTTCTAAGCAAAATGAGAGAGAGAGAGGAGAGAGAGAAATGGTAATTTAATAGGGCTATGCTACTTTCTCCACCTGCCGCCAAATTGAATGGGTCAGTGTCCACTAGTGAGTGTGAGGTAGGAGATGTGATTTTCTACTCTCTCCTCATCTCAGTTCCCACGGGCCTGCCATAGTGTGATTATCCTGCCTTACATCTGGGTGATTTAAGGGATTCTCCATTGTAATATTGACTATACTAGATTTTTGGCACAAAAGCTGATGTTAGAACTTAACCTAAGTAAAATATGACCCCACTGAAGTTTGTGTTACTGTACCATCAAAAGATGTATCTATGTTGATAGACATCCTTATATTCAATTTGAGAAGGAACTCTGATGTTGATAGTAAGTGTAATTAGCCTCATTTTCCGAGTTAAACAGGTATTAAGGTTGCATGCACACCAGGAAAAAACTATCATACGAGAAATCTCTATATGCATTGTCATCCCAGTTCATGATCCAGCTCGGCTATATTTTTCTATTCAACTTTCTGTAAATATGAATTCCATATCATGCACATGGAACTGTAAAGATATAAAGATGGATCACACAAAGAGCCTACCCTCATGGAGCTTACAATCTAGAGAGAGATGACAAGTACTAAACATAATTGTTCCACAAGATCCAGATATCAATAAATTGTTTCATTCATTTATTCATTCACTCATGAATTCACTCATTCAACAAATATCTACTGAACAGGAACTGAGTTCACACCTCTCAGCTAGGATTGAAAAACTGGGTGAGACAAATTCTCAGCCTTCAGAAAGGTCACAGTCTAACTTCTCAGGCAAAAATACAAACAAAAAATTAGATGATAGCCACATAAGGGCTTTAATTGTCCTCTATGTTGTCGAGGGAAGCTCTTACAAATGAGGTCATGCAAGAGGACGAGGTATTCTCCTGAAAGGCAGTGCATAAAAGGCGGCACCTGTCACCTGGCAGAGAATGAACTCACATTACGTTGCACTTTGTAGTTTACAAACTAGTTTTAGTATATTGTCTCCTTTGATTCTCACATCAACTGATAAGAAAACTGAGACCCCGAGAGTTCAAGGTCTTACTCAGTGCCATAGAGTTACTTAAATGCTAGAATTACGGCCCAAGCCCCAGTCATCTGTCTCTAAATTCTGTACAGACACCATAAGGGAAGCAGCAGTAGAAGCCTTTGGCAGCTCTGAGAAGGGAGAGTTTACTTCCAATTGAGTGACATCATAGAAAGCTTCATGGGCCAAATGGCTTTTGGTCCTGAAGTTTGCATTTAGTTATACAGAGTTAAGGATCTGGCAGAGACATGGATGTGGGAAAATAAGTGAGCATTTATAGGAAAAAAAATGAGTTTGGTCAAAGCTTAATTAACCCCGAGAGGTAATCATGGGAAATAAAATTGGAAAAGGAGAGTGAAACTATATTTTTAGGTCATGAAAACCAAGCGAAAGAATATTCCCTAAACCAAGGTGAGCTATGGAAGATGTTTGAACAGGACAGTCCAGTGACTTTAACTTTGCTTAGGAAAGAATGAAATGGCATCAATGAAGACATAGCTGGAGCAGCAGGAGTAAGGAGACTAGTGGGGGAAGTTAGAGCAATAATCTACTCTAGAGGTAATAAGGTGGTCATTAACACAAGAGGATGGATCTCAGTATTAATTTTTGTTATTCTTTTTGTACATTCTGTATAAAAATTTATTGGGAAAAGTAGTTTTAAGAGAACAGATCATTAGAGCCTAATGTGGAGTGGGCATGATCGTAATAGAATGGACGGGAGGGAGAATATGGAGGAAGGATTGGCAAGACTTGAAAAGTTGTGTAGGAAAGAAAAAGAGGATGCTGTTTCCATGATGATCCCTGGACACGACAATTAATCCTGGATTTCTAGCAGAAGCGCTGCATAGTTAACAGAAATAGGGACTAGGAAGAGGGGCAGCAGTTTTGAGAGTGAAGATAATGACTTATTGATGGATAAAGTGATTTTGAGGATTTGCCAGGACAAATAGATGGAGATGAGTAAACAAACATCAAACAAAGAGTAAGAAGAGGTCAGAGTTGGAGATATGAAAACCGAACAGGGCCAGGCAAAGATCCTTGGGTATGTCTACATTTGTGCATTAGACTTAAATTTAACAAAGCCTAATATTTTTCAAAGTCACAATCAATTCCTTTTTTATTTCTTTGTTTCCAATTCAGAACCTTATTTTCACCTTGCAATATATTGTGCAAACCTCTAAATGCACCTTGAATAGAAGATAAATAATTTACAGAAAAATCCAAAATACATCAGCCTTTGTTCCTAAATATTTTATTGCTCAGATCACTCAAACCTTGGCTAACTTGTAAGATCCATAAATTGCAGGTGCTTTGTGAAACGGCATTCATTTTTAAACTGACCGTTAATTTCAAATCAAATTTTCATATTGAATCCTGAAACTTTTTGTAACCAACAATTGCTTACAAAAAGTAAATATTAGCAAGACACAGATGATCCAGTACTGATCTGTTCTATTATTACATTCTCAGCAATAAATATTAAATGAGAATGTTTAAGTGGCACAATTGCCAGACATCAGCCAAAATTGACCTAATGGTTAGAGATTTGTTGACTATGGTTAGACTTCCATAATTTTGGAATTATAGAAGAGAACAGAGAAGGAACAACAACAAACAATGTCCCATTACCCAGCCACGGGAAAGAAGTACGCTGATGGCCACACAGAGAATTAACTATGAAATTGTGTTCTATCATTTTCTGTTGTGTGTTGCTTGTAAAAAAAATGTTAAAATAGCTTTTAACCAAACATTTCTTACTGGAACTTCAATAGGCACACTGTTGTTTTGTTTGGCTGGATGTGAGTATTTGTGTGTCATTCCCTTTTAGTAATTCTGAAAGCAGTTTTATCAGTAGTTAGATACATTATTTTCCCAGAAGCCTGGGTATTTTATTGAGGCTGTTTCAAATGCATTCAATGTCCTCTCTAATGGATTTGTTTATCTTTTTCCCAAAGCTCTCTTTTCTCTTAGCCAGGGAATTTACTTTTCATTTGCCTTATAATGTGAGGACCTCACTGCTGTAACCTCTAGTTTATGACACTTTGGTGTTCCGTACATACTTTTAATATGATACATACCATCTATAACTTGTACATAAAAATCTATGAAGAATTTATTGCTTAAGATCTCTTTTATAGAGAATTGTTACAAAAGAGGCATAGTCAATACTTTAAAATAACAATTAGGAATTAAAAAGGAGTGAAGTAGATCCGTTTATCCATCGCACAGACTTCATATACAATATTCGCAAAAACTGGAATTTCTCTTGGAAGTTGAAATATTTCATATATGTATCATATAAATATGGAAATATAATTTTATCAGAGTTTCTTATAATGGCTTTTGGCTGTAAATCCACTGACCTGAATTATTCTGTGGGTAGATACTAAGTATGTCAAAACAGCTGGCATAGAGAATGGAAAAAGCACTACACCCTTTAGCTTGCAAATAAATGTGAATGTCTTACTTCTGACTTTGGTGAATCTGAGATGAATCAAATGTTTACTCTGACCAATTTAAAACATCTGGATCATTCTAACTTTGGGAACATATTGCTTTATATGCAATGAATGCCTGAAAATTGGTAGAATTTTAGATTTCTTTTCTTGATAAATGACACTGCCTTAATTTTTGCGGTACTCAATGGTTCACAAGTGCTTAGCCATCACCCTTTTCTTCTTATCTAGTTAAAATCTTCTACCTTTTATCTAGCACATGTATAACTCTTAGAAGAGCAAACATCTGGCTTATTGTCAACAGTTCTCAAACACACCTTCTAGGTTTCACTATGAGACTGTAATCTCCCATTAAAAAAATCCAGGCTTACAAGTCTATACTTTGATATTGAACAACTCCTAGTTTTCTAGTTATTATTTGCTCAAAACAGCTCCAAGAAGCTCTTATTGGGCTCTCTGTGGTTCTCTGATAAATTGGCTCTAGATTGAGACTGACATGAAAATAGAGTTTGTGGTTGAAAGACAGAAAACAGTCGTGAGCAAAATAATTCTCCTTAGAGAGGTAAACAAATATAAGCTATACCAAGAAAAAGTAGTCAGAGTTGTCGTTTTCCCTGAAAACTGTGAAAGAGTTGACCAAAACAAAAGACTGGGAAGATTAACAATGCCTTCAGATTCAGGGCTCGCTGTCCCATTGAATTAAGACAATTTTTGTATTGTCTAGACATTCTCACAAAGTAAGGATCCAGATGGAAAAAGGAATGAACTCTGTTGACTATGTCATTTATCTCATCACACTGATGACCTCTCATTTATGTATTTCTCAATATTTGAACCTGCGCTGGCCAATAGAAATGTTACGTAAGCCACATCTGTAATTTAAAATTTTCTGGTACCACAATTAAAAGTAAAAAGAAATGTGTAAAATTAATTTCAGTAACATATTTTAGTTAACCCACTATATAAAAATATTATTGTTTCAATCTGTAATCAATATATAAAATTATTAATGAGATATTTAAAATTCTTTCCTCATTCTAAGTCTTTGAAATCGGGTATGTATTTTATATACATATCAATTGGAGTGCTAACTTTTCATTAATCATACTTGATCTGTATTTAGATTTCATACATTCTACAACTGGAAGTATAGATTCACGTACTCAAATTGTTCCAAATATGCTTAAAAGGTTTCCAATAACTGAATCAATTATTGGTTTTAAAATTTAAATATTAATTACTAAAAATTAAATAAGACTAAAAATTTAGTTCTTCAGTCTCACTAGGCCCCTTTCAAGTCTCCATAGTCTCCTGTGGCTGGTGGCTGCCATATTGAACACTCCATGTCTAGATTGTCTAGTTTTCTCAGACGGCCACTCATGGACTGTGTTGTCTTGGGCAAGTTGATTTCTCTTTTTGTGCCTTAGTTTCCTCATGTGCAAAATGGATATACTGATAGTACCTGCATCAGAAGGTTATTATGAGGATTAAATGAAATGATACTGATGATACATATAAAACACTTAGCACAGTGCCTGGTACATAATGAGCCCTCAACAAATAGTAGCCTTTACTGTTATTGTTGTGTTTTTAATCATGTATTTGCTTTTATAATTTGTAACATTATCAACTCTGAGTGTCTGGCAGGAACAAACTTCACATCTTTTGTGTTTGTAAAGCAGACAGATGTTGGACCAAATGCAGAGATGTAATTCTTCCTTCTCCAGATCTGTACATCTAACTGCCTAGATATCCTACTGTCCAAGTGTCAGCCTGGCTAGCCTGAACTTACCTTTCTTCTTGAATCAGTGATCCTGAACCGAACTCATGTATTTCTCTTCCATTTACCTAACTTAGAACCTTAGAGTCATCACTGAATCCTCTCTCTCATCACCCTTGTCAGTCACCATCAAGTCTCTCAGGATTTTCAGTGTAAAAACTCATACTTTCCTACCTTATCATTTCCACCGCCACTGCCCCCAACTCTTGCCAGGACAGCTGCAATGATCTCCTATTTAATGAGCCTGAGTTTCCATCACATTGTGATCTAACCATCACATTGGGGCCTGTTGTATGCTGCTGCTGAACTGATCTTCTGAAAGTGATATTTTTATCATATAATTCCACTGTTCAAATCCTTTCCTCATTGCCCATTACTTCTGGAATAAACCCATGTCCTCTGTGAAGCTTTTTTGGACAACTTCTATGCCTGTGATAGGAGGTCCAAATGGTAACGCTCTTCCTAGAGTCACTGTGTCCTCCACTCAGAGTTCTACCGTAGCCTTAGAGCATTATTCCACATACAGGGGTAAGTGGACTCTTAACTCCACAAAGACACATTCCATTTTGTTGCTAGTTTTGTTTTTTGGGGTTTTGGTTTCTTTCTTTCTTTTGTGTCTTGGTATCTCCATAATGCAGCACGGTGGTTTCCTGATAAATTCTTATTTTTTGTATGAGCTAGCAAATGGTACTTGTGTATTTGGCATTCAAGGCCTCCAAACTTAGCTTCAGTCTACTTTTCCAGTCCTATCTTCTGCTTCTCATCCACCTAGTTTATCTGTAGACAAACTGGCTTGTAGCTGTCGCACAGATGTGTCTTCTATGTTTCCATCTCCATGCCTTGCCTCACCATCCCCTCTCGTGAAGTATCCCACTCTTCTCTTGACCTGCACAAATTCTGCTCTTTTTTCAAGATCCGGTTCATCCCTCTGCTGTGATGACAGCCACAGAGCATCATGCACTCCACCATGTTGCAGAGTCAGGATTGTGTGACCTAATGAAAGGAGGCCAGGCTTGGGGCCCAAGCAGATCTGTGCATTTTCCTGACCAAGTTTCCTGACCAAGAGGCTCATTTCTGAGCCTCACATTCTTTCTCTATGTAATTAGAGTAACAAAACCTAAGTTTCAGCGTTGTCTGGAGTGTTAAGAATAGTGTATGTACTGGCATTCACTGAGGGTTCAGATAGAGTATGTGTGCTCTGTTATTTCAGTACAATCATAGGGCATCTAATCATGCAGCTTTTAAAATATCTTTTATTGTAAGATTTCATTGTCATTTGTATCACTCTACAATAAATGGTTTGTCCCAATACATTTCTGGGCTACAACTAGCACTTAGTTGCATTGTGGGCACAATACACAAACAGATTTATATGTGTATATTTATAGATATCAAAGAGAGAGAGGTGTTTTCATTGCCTCTTGATCCCCACAAGAAAGCACCATTCTATGAGGAAGTTGAGAATGTCTCTATTTTATCCATGAAGAACTAAGATTTGGAGACTGAGTTCCTCCCAGATCAGTCCAGATATTAAAGTGATAGAGGCAGGAAATTCAAACGATGTTTACACGTCTTTCCAAAATCTGTTCAGTTTTATTCTTTGCCACATTTCACATCTGTGAGATTCTCTGCCTAGGTCGATATATGCTAACCACCTGTCTATTTTGATCTACATGCAGTTGCGCCCAGGTTCAGGGATTGTGGGAGGGTGGGCGGCAGATAACTGTAGGAAGGATTCTGCGTAGCATGGAAGGCAAATGAAGGATACCTCTAACAAGAGAACCATGGCATTTTTTCTTAGGCCACTCAGCATTGCTGTCAGGAATGACAAATGACACTTGAATTCCTTTTTCCTGAAAAAGAGTAAAAATAATCCATTGGTAGATACGATTAATACATATATATAATATATAACAAGTCTTTGCTACAGGCAATAGCGTTCTGACTAGAAATGTCCTAAACTGTAGATTATTTTTCCCCCAAAGCTCTCTAGCATCAGCAAAGTTAAAGGTTGACTGAATTTCACATCTGGACCATAATACAGCAACAGTCATGCCAAAATATAGGAAATTGCTCATGAAAGACACAGAATAAAGAAAACCTTGTATAAATTATCTTAGGCTTAATCTTACACACATAGAAAATCCCCCATAACTAATAGAGGGGTAGGGAGATATATGCACAGAACATTCCAGAGATAGCAGGTTAAGACTTCTCATTGAGGAGTTCCAAGTTAGACCAAAATGAGTCCTTATATTTTGGTAAAGGACCAGGATAACTTACTAATAAATGAAATGATCATTTACTTATTGCTTTATACTCATTCTGCATTCAATTTGCATGATGATCAAGACAAAGATTGCCAGTACAAAGTAACAACTTCTCATTGCTTAAGTTTAGGTTAATTATTAATATTTTTCCATGGATCAATACCCCTTAGAAGCAAGAGATATAGCTGAGCTCTTTGGCTCCATGTTTGCTGGGTGAGAAGAGCCATGGGCCAGACCTGCTGGAGCTTTGTCGTGGGCTGCAGGCCCTTAATTCTTCTTTGTTCTTCTCTGCGAAATTCTTCCTCCACCCAAATGCTCGGCAGCTTGCCCCAAGGCGGGCGTAGATGTGGGTGTTTCAGTGTAGCAGAGGGGACAATCCTTCTAATGGTCTTTAATTCTTAACTTTCAATTCTTCTTCAATTGAAACATGAGCTGTTTGTTATATTCCCTGAAATGAAATGGGAGTAAGCAAAAGGAATACGAGGCAACCTTTATAAATTCCTGACTTCGGGGTAACAAAAGTGATTAAAAATAAATAAAGTGTGAAGTATTGCATTTAATGTAAAAGATGAGATATATTAATATCCCCCTTGAAAACGTTCTTTGAAGTTTTTTCAAAAGAATCACAATTAAGGCGTTGGTACATATTTTGAGTTTTAAAGCATCCTACAAAAATCCGTCGCAGAAAGATAAAGCCTCCTTCTCCTCCTCTTCCCCCTCTCAATGAAACTCTCTTGTGTTCAGAGATTGGGTCTGATTTACCTTTGTATTCCCTGTGCTGCTAACCCAAGAACTTTGCAAAAACAAATACCAAGCAATTGTTACTTCATGAGTGAGTAGATGAATTAAGGTGTGCTATTTCACAGAGAACTCTGTTACTTTGAATAGATGAGCCTGGTGTCTTTAAGTAAAAGAATAGAGGATACTTTCAAGATGCTTGGAGTAGTGTTAATAATTTTTAATAAAATTTTGAAACATGGCCTTTGTTATAGGATGAATTTTGTCCTGCCCCCAAATTCATATGTTAAAGTCCTAATCCTAGTACCTCAAAATGTAACTGTATTTGGAGGTAAGATCTTTAAAAATGGTTAAGTTAAAATGAGTTCTTTAGGTTGGTCCCTAATCCAGTATGACTAGTGTCTTTATAAGAAGAAGAAATTTGGATACACAAAGACACCAGACATACACAAGCACAAAGGGAAGACTATGTGAACACACAGCAAGAAGGCAGCCATCTGCAAGCCGAGGAGAGAAAAACCACACCTGCTGACTTGGACTTTCAGTCTCGAGAATGTGATCAAATAAATCTCTGTTTAAGTCACCCAATCTATTGTGTTTTGTTATGACAGCCTCAGCAAACTAATACAACATTTTTTTGTTGCTACCTTTGAGAGCCCTCTCTTAAAATGATGGTAAGGGAATAGGAGAGTGTAAAACCCCAAGAACAGAGGGAGGGGTGAGAGAGGGGACAACTAGGCATGACCGAGGAGTATTTTAGAAAATGGACAGCAGAGAAAGAAATTATCAAAGTTGAGAAAGCTAATTACAAAGTACCAGGAGAGGAGGTGTCAGGAAATACAAAAATTCCCTTTGTGGAAATCTGGAAAGACTTGGGAATTGAGGAACCAAGTACAAGTATGCTTAAAAAGAGATGAAGATATAAAATCTACATACAAAGTCGACTCTTCCAATATTCTCTTCTCATCCCTCATAGATAGGAGACCATTTCCACTCTATCCTCATCACAAGATTGGAAATTTCTTCCTTGAAAAAAATTAAAGAGTAGGGATTCAGACTTGGAGATACCAGGAACAGTGGAAGGTGGGAGATTAAAAAGAAGTCTAGTAATTGAATGGTGAAGTCCTGTCTTCTCTAGTAGCACTTAGGGATAAGAATTCTGTCATTCAGTCTTACGATGCCTATGCAAGAGGTTGAAAAATCCTTCTCTAGGAAAATGGAATCACGACCCAGAGAAAAGACCTACAGAAACTGGCATTATGTGTTTGTCAAGTGAAAAGGGCAAGATTCTTTATTGCCGATTCTCTACAGTGAATCCTGAGACTCTGCAAGCCCACTTAAGTCACGCAGAGCTCCTCCCAGCAGCATTTTAGCGCCTTCCTCTTTAATGTGAATGAACAACCAAGACCCCACAAACCATTAAGGAAACTCTCTAACATAAAGTCTAAAACAAACAAATAAAAACAGTAATAATTAGGAAGAAATAGAAACAATTTAAGAAACAGATGTTTCAGAAAAAATATAACATTCTCAGAGAGAGAAAAAATTATTACATTTATAAAACAAAATGATACCATATAAAATTAACAAGGAAGAACAAAAAAGAGTTTTTAAAATTTAAAACAGTGATAGGTAAAATTTAAAATTTCAATAGAAGAGCTGAAAGATAAAGTTCTAGAAATCTATCAATAAGTAAAACAAAGAGATAAAGAGATGAACAACAGAAGTTAAGAAAGTTATGAGAAAGAATTCCATGACTAAGATCTGACTACTAAGAGTTTGAGAAAAGAAAAAAGAAAGAGAAAATAAAGGGAATGAGCTTATCAAAGAAATAACACAAAACTTTCCTCAAATTGAAGAACGTTTTTCTTTTTTATAAAGCCCCATGAATACTCAGCACAATGAAGAGACCTATACAAAAGACACATCTAGACATTTCAGACTACCAGATATGAACAGAAGGTCCTAAAAGCTTTTAGAGATGAAGGAAAGACCCGCAAACTACATTTCTGATAAGAGTTCATGTAGTATTGATTTATTCTCTCAAAGGCACATCAATGCCTAGAAGACAATGGAGCAGTGCAGTGAAAATTCTAAGTGAAAATGATTTGTAACCTGCAATTCCAAACCCAGCTAAATCATCAATCAAATATAAGGGAACTGTTGAAATAATTGATGTGTTCGATCCAGGCAGAAAGTATTTTATAAAGCGCTTCTTAAAATTGTTTTGGAGAGTTCTGGAAGAATTAGTGACGATGCCACATAAAATTAAGCAAATAAAAAAGGAGGCAATTTATAACTCCAGAAAAAACAAATGGTTGTTCAATGCATGAAACATAATCATGGTACACTATTTGGCTTATAAGTAAACATTACTTCCCAGGGTTGATAGCATAAAACTGAATATCCATTTAACCAACAATTGTTATGTAACTCTATTGGAAGGATAGAAGACGGGGAGTAGGGAAGTGAGATGGTGAGTGTGAAATACTCATCATCTCTAATGGGAAGTCAGTTAGAAGTATGGGGTTAAATATCAGAAGAAAGGAATAAAAGAGTTTCAGAGACTCATAGTGAGAAGGGTGGCACAAAGGACCCAAGTTTCTTGTTCTAAGCTTGTGTAGTACAATTTTAGAGAATAATTTAGTTAAATAATTCCTTTGTAAATTTAAAAGAAACCAAAGCAACCAGATTTCCAAATATTATAAATGTCCTATGTTTATTAGCTTGATCACAGTTAAGGATCTTGGAATGGGATTGTTCAATATTTGAATGGAATATTCCATTTCTCCTTTAATACTTGATAGATTTAACATTGTCACTTAGCATAGAGCAGGGACTAGTGGTACTCTTTATTGGCAGAGATGAAGCTGGCTTACCCCTGACCTTTCAGGAGAGAGGAGATATGAACACCTGGCCAGTCAGACCAGCAGATTCATTGCTGGTTGATGAGTGAAGTTGCGGACATTGAAGGCAGTTGTGTTGTTTATGTATTAGGTTATCCTACTGTAGCTCTCACTCTAAAGATGATTTATAACTAGTACTATATTCATAGAGTCTTCTCACGAGTAAGCAGGATACATAAAATCATCAGGACAAAAAGAAGTCACTATATCACTGCGAGTTGTTGAATTCACCCTTAGATGAGATAAACCTCTTTACGAAGAGTAAAATAAAACCTATGATTTCCGTACCACTGTTGACCCTACTTGAGTGAAATGGTAGCGTAAAGAAGGTGTTTTTCTGTGCAGGGCTTTGCCGGATACATCTGACTCCTTTACAGTCAGACCTTCACCCTCAGAATTAGCATGACCCGGGCTGTTCTTTGCAGGTTTAGAATTCCCTTTGCTTCAACAGCATCTGGAAAAATTTTTGACCTTCAGCATGGTTGGCAGAATACATGCTCTGAGCGCTCCTTGATTCGACAGAAAAGTTCTGTGCTTGGTCCAAAGGAAGGGATCTCCAGCGAGAGTTTATTTGGCTTAGTGGACTGCCGGGCTTCCTGAAAGACAGGTGTATCGGGAATGGAGTAAACAAAAAGAATCTCCCAACATTCAGACCTTTCCCTCTGGAGCAGCACAATTCCATGGCTGAGCAGCAACAGCCAATGTCCTCATGCTGTTCCCTCTCTCTTTTCTGTTAGTTGAGAAAACCAGTAGCTACAAGAGCAACTTCAGCAGAGCTGAATGTAAATGGAGTCAATAGGGAGAGACAAATAGCCCAGTGAGAAGCTCGGATATTTCAATGTAATACCCCAGAGTTCCACACCATGAGCCTAATGTTCCAGCGTAGAGTTCACCTCTCACTTGCCTCCTTGCAGCTCTGCCCACCTCATTCACTCTCTTGCATTATTCATGTACGTATCTCCCTCCCCCATGGAACCACAAGTTCCTGCGAAGGTGGGGCCTGTGCATTACCTCGATCTTGCTTTTCTCCCACTGCTTAGTACACAGCTTTGCACATCGTGGACCCTCGCAAAAGAGATGTTAAATCACATTTTCCAATTGCTGTAATATGTTGTAAAACACACTTCACTTGGTATAAACTCCTTATGATCGCAACCTATGTCTCTCACCTGCATTTCCGGAATGTGTGTCTGTGATCTGGTGCACTGGTGAAGGGGCCAGGGTTTGGACTCAGTATCTGAGTTAAAAACCCAGGCCCCCGCTTACTAGCTATTTGTCCTTGGGTTCTTAGACTTTCACCATCTTAAAACCACAATGGTAATGTCAAACTTTGTGAAGACTAAATGAGATAATATCTGCATTGCACACATTAATATGCTGACATATATTAAACTTACAGTATTAGCTGTTATCACTATTATTAGCATTATCCATTATTACTATAATTAGTTTCCTCGTTTCTAAATGAAAATGATAATGCCAAACTCACAGGGCTATTGTGAGGATTAAGAGAATTAGTATATATACACTATCTATCTATGCATATATATATATGTATGCATACACACATCTATGTGTATTATACACATATACATGTATATGCACACACATACATATAATAGTACCTAACACATATAACACTCATGTTAGCTGTTATTGCTGTTAGTATCACTATGAGTAGTAACTATTATGGTTTTCTCTTCTATCTAAAGTGAGGATGGTAATGCTGAGCTCATGAGGTTGTTGTGAGGATTTAAAAAGTTTTATTTTAAAGCCTTGGAACTGTGCCTTGTTTATGGTAAGCACTATAAAAATGTTTGCTTTTATTATTTCTACTGATAGTAATAAAAACAGAGATTGTATAGTATAGCAAGCCTGTAATATAGCATATGCTCAGTAAATTGTTAATTCACTTTTATGTTCGTTTCCTAGTGCTTTGATAGTACTAACAGAATGAATATTAATGGCAACACATGCTTTCTTGATTATATTAATTACCTTTCTACACAGTGGGTTAAAAATTCTAGGATGGCAGGGGTGGGCCGCGTGGCTGAGTGGTTAAGTTCGTGCCCTCCGCTGCTGCGGCCGAGGGTTTCACTGGTTCGAATCCTGGGCACGGACATGGCACCGCCCATCAGACCACGCTGAGGCAGCGTCCCACGTGCCACGACTAGAAGGACCCACAGCTAAAAATACAAACTATGTACCGGGGGGCTTTGGGAGAAAAAGGAAAAATAAAATCTTTAAAAAAACCCAAAATTCTAGGATGGCAAAACATCTTGGCCCAGAAGCCTGCCCTCAGCAAAAAGACAAGATGTGAGTGAGAAAATATGCCTACAGGAACCGTGAGGGTGGCATTTTGCCTACTATGTATAGCGATTTGCCAATTTCCCTTTCCCCAACTGTGACAGTGAACTGATGCTAGTTGAACAACCTGCATAATGCTTCAGGGGCACATCCGTCTTCTGAGGCTGCAGGCTTGCGAATGAGACAGGATGCATTCTTGATTCCATCTGCTGTCATTTATCTGCCAATACAGATAGCAGGCCTCTCCGGGGCTGTTTGGAGCCAAAAGGACAGACTAGATTTTAGCAACTCAAAGGAAACCACTTCAGAGCATTAAAGGTGGAAAACGCCTTATGATGCCTTCAATCCAAAGAAATGAATATCCAAAATCTGAAACATTAGGCCCCACAGAGCAATGGCCCTTAATAACAGAAGAAAAAGAATACTTCCGACCTTTACAGACTGAACTTGTTTTAAGGAGCTTGAAGAAAACTTTTATCACATTTATCTTCCACTTTTAATTAAAGTACGTATTTTCTAGAATGATAAAACTTTAGTGTCATTCAAGTTGCAGAGGAAGGGAAAAGGAAATGATACCACCTGTTATATTCTTGGTGCTATGCTTGGTACGTGCCCTTTGTTGAAGAAGATGAATTTTGCATGGCGTTTGAATTAAAAATAACTATGGTCTTTTTTTTAAATTAACATTTTAAAAACCAGCAGATAGAACTATTTTCTCTGTACTCAGAGATTTCCACAGAGCATATATGGTTTGGAAATACAGGGTCAAGAAAGGAAAAAGAGGGAAACTTTTCAAATATCTGTGGTGTCCTTCATAATTTGTCTTCACTAGAATGGGATTACCTTAGATATGGAATGGGAAAAGGTGGGACACGCATAGAGTGTGAAAGCATGGAAATAGCCAGTTTCAAGACACTAAATCATTAAGACTTGTGTTTGTGTAGGTGTGTGGACTTTTGGTGGAGTGAGGAAAGGATTTTTGCCTTTAAACCTCATTTTAACCACTTGACCTATAATTTGGAATCTTCTCTTTCATACCCTATTTTTTTCTCTTGTTCTATGTATTCTGTTCTTGAGATGGTCTTCGTCATAATGTGCCTTTTCATAGGCAGTGTGTAAACAATGTGCAAAACTGAATCTTCACCTCAGGCATTGATCGCAAAGTCCTTTTTTGTTATCAAAATCCTTTTAAGGGGCTGGCCCCGTGGCCGAATGGTTAAGTTTGCGCGCTCTGCTGCAGGCGGCCCAGTGTTTCGTTGGTTTGAGTCCTGGGCGCGGACATGCCACTGCTCATCAGACCACGCTGAGGCAGCGTCCCACATGCCACAACTAGAAGAACCCACAACGAAGAATATACAACTATGTACTGGGGGGCTTTGGGGAGAAAAAGGAAATAATAAAATCTTTAAAAAAAAAAAATCCTTTTAAATGTGCCTCTTCAAACTCAATTTACATTCACTGAGATCAGTATATTTATTTCCATATGTAAGCCTTCTGATCTCTTAGGTTGACTTTTTCCCAAGTTCTCTTTTAACATCGGGAATTACCAATCTCCTAATCAACTAGTCTAGAAATTTCAGTCCTCATTACTCCTTCTTTACTCTCATTTCCAATATCCAGTCCAGCCTCAAGTTCTGTTAATCCTTCCTTCAAACTCTGCTTCCTTTGTCCTTCATTTTCTGGCATATTAACTTGACACAAGTCCTCATCTATTCATGCCTGAACTTAGACAACAGATACTAACTGGCATGTCTGCGTCTGGGCTCATTACATTGATCCTACCCACTGCTCCCAGATGACACAATGAACACCCTCATTTGATCCTGTCACTCTCTTTTAGGACTTTCCCAGCAGAGGTCAGAACTTACGCATTAACAGGGGTCAGGAAGGTAATGCAAATAGAGAAGACAGTGGTGATCCTGGCCAAAGCGGGAGTGCATCCTCATCTGCCTGGGCAGCTACTTCTAAGCTTCTAACAGTTGTTGCCAGGAGAAAACACAGGCCAGTATTGGCAGATTTTCTGATTTTTCAGGAGAATACAGAAACCAAGACAAAAAAAATGTTTTTCAATAAATATCTATTGAAGGCATACTGTGTTCTGAGCTTTATTCTATGTGATGGAGGAGATACAGCAGTGAATAAAACTGACAAAAATTCTACTGCCCTAATGCTTATATTCTTGTTGAGGGAAAAAGATAAGGAAAAATAATTTAAAGATAGATTGATAGATAGATAAATAGTTTTTGTGCTAAATACTATGAAGAAAAATGTATCTGGAAGAGATTAATGAGTATGTGTGCATGCTGTGGAATGTTAAGTAGAGTGGTTAGGAGAGATCTCATTGAAAAGGTGGCGTTTCAGTAATCGCGATGGCGGTGGATATGTGAGTGAAGAGTGTTCTAGGCAGAGGGAAACTAAGGAGTTTGCTGTCATGATTGGACTGTTGTAAGGGGGTCTCAATGGCTGGAGTGAAGGAGCAAAGTGGAGAATAAGAGGAGATGGAGTTGGAGATGAAACATTAGGGGCTAGGGAGTGGGAGTGGGGGCCAGTAAGTGTTAATTTATGTGGGGCTTTGTGGGTCTTCCTAATAACTTTGGCCTTCATTCTGAGTGAAACAGTAAGTCAGCAAGGACCTTTGAACAAATTTTAACAAGATCATTCTGACTGCTAATTTGGAAACAGACTTTAGAGAGATAAGGGAAGAAGCAAGGAGTGCTAATAGGAGACCACATCATGAGAAATGATGGTGGTTGACGAAGATTTTGGGCTGAGCAACTGGAAGGATGGAGTTGCAAAAAACTGAGGTGGACAAGGCAACAGAAAATGAAGGCTTGGGGAAGGAAGATTAGAAGCTCCATTATGAACATGTTAATTTGAGATGCTTATAAGAAATCCAAGTGGGTATGTTGAGTTGACAATTTCACTTATAAATTTGGAGTTCAAGTTTGGAATGAAAGGAAATTCTCAATTTGGAGTGAGGCAGCTAGACCATGTGCCTATACTCTCTTTGCCTTAAGATGGACTCTTTTTGCTGGGGTCTTTCTAATTTTTATTTTCATTGCCATCATCCTTTGGAGAGGCAGGGATGGCTCCTCTTAACCTAGTTTAGCCCAAATGTGGGTAAAAACCTCTCTTTTTCTTACTGTCAACAGCTAAGACAAAGCTGAAATTTTTAGGCATGTCTTTACTGACAAAAGGGAAAATATAAAATCAAAACAACATGAAACTAGCTAATTTGACTTATTATAAATGAGATATTTTACTCAAACTCAGTCCCCTGTGAGAAGCTTTCCTTCTGGCTCTTATTATACACCAGGCAGCAGAGGCCATCTTTAGTGCTACCACGAGAGAGCTCTAAAAGACATCATCTTCAGATTGAGAATTAAGACAGAGTCTCCTCTGAGATTTATTTATAGCACGTCTCCTCAATTCTGGTTTCCCCTTTGGGGCCCTTTCTCTTACCCTGGAGATTCTATACTGGATTTAGTCCAACAGTTGGGAAAGACCCACCTACCCTCAACATATCCAAATACAGCGCTACTATTCCAATCTGTTAATAAGAGGCATATACATATATTATCAAGGTAGAGGGGTCATTGAATCAGCATGAATCATAGTATGTCCCCAGTAAATATTAATTGCCTTTCCTTCCCCTTGGAATGACTTTCAACACTCTATAATTCATCTAGCCTTAACTACAGAGAGGCCATTTTCTTGCATGCCATGACCACATAATTCTAAGCTTTTCCTTGTGCTGTTTGCCCTTTCTGGAATTTTTTCTCCTTGCCTTCTTCTCATACAAAACTTACAGTTCTTTATAGGTCAAACAAACCTCATAAGATCTTCATCTAATTGAACCCCACATTGATGTCTCCTCTTCTTTGTACATTTATAATTTGTCTATACCAATCACTTTTCATTTAAATATATTCTGAATGCTTTGGTATGAAAATCTTGTCTTCCCGGAGAGATAAGAACTTGATTTTCTCTTTAAACTTTACCCCTTTTTTTTGTTTTTAATCTGCCACCATGCATACCACAGGGCTATGTATGTAGCAGACAAATAATAATGTAGTATTAATGCAGTAAATAATCGACAAATGTTTCAATCTGTTCGTTAATCCATTCATTCAAAAAAATATTAACAAGTCCTTTGTCGGCCATTGCTAGATATTCAATCGTGGAAGTAAAACAAAGATAGGGAATCATTTATTGTGAATATGAGATTTTTAAAGGAAGAGAAGATGTTAGAAATAGCTTTTTGAGAAATTGGTTTGGGAAACTCATCCATCCAAGATTATAGAGAGCCACCTTGTGGGCAGTTCAGTTTCTCACTCAAATAAGGTCTTTAGGGAAGTGGTTCACTCTGCCCTAGTTGCAGAATAAAAAACTATATTAAAACTTTATATAATTAAGCATATTTTAACCAATTCCCATAAACTAATTGCAGTATTTGTTTTTTTAAGTTTCCTGAATATCTAAAAATAAAGACCCCAGCAAAGAAATTACTAAATATCATCAACATGACTTAGGACACCTTCCATTAGGAAACCTTCTACAACAGTAATCAGAAACGAAAGCAAGTCTTTAGAGATGGTCTCCTCAAATGATCTATCACATTTTGGAGGTTTAAGGGTGCTTTGAAAATCTGATTAAATCTATGGTTCTGCTCCTTTGAGAAATGCAAATATGTACACAATTTTGTATATAATTTCAGGTGTTTCACCATCTCCCCGCACTCATGAACTTCTTCATGGCCTTCATACTTTAAACCCCTATAGTTTACATAATACACAAGGAACCTAATACACAAGGAAAGTCTGGAAGATTTTGGGATGAAAACTACGATTGATCTCATTATCTCTTCATCCCCAAAACCCATGCTCACACAGTTTCATAAAATAGATAGGTAAATAGATAGATAAATAAAATCATGATGAAACATTTTTGCTACTTTGTTTGAGTCCCTAAGCTAAATCTTAAAAATATTTATAATTTTAGTCTGTTAATATTCCTGACATCAGCAAAGATAAAATTTTAATAGTAGGTTCGTGTCATTCACGAGGGTCAAAGATCCTTGATGCTCCTTCTATAGAAAATAAAAGATGTATTTTGGAATTACAGTTTAGCCTTGAACCCACATCCATGGGTAAATGAAGGCATGATGGTATGAGGTTGATACGTTTGGGCAAAGGGTCCTGAACCATGTGCTACCCTAAGTATATAAATACAATTGAACCTATTTCCTCTTCTTTTCTCATTGAAAAATCAGGTGCCTTCACAAAAATCACCTTCTCTTGGTCATGACCATTGGATCTCTTTTTTTTCCCTTTAACATTTATAATAGTTTATGTCTTCTTCATCTCTTGCTGTTAAGAACCCTAGTAGCCTAAATCGGTATGTCCCAAAGTTGGTTCTGTGGACTGCTAGTTACATAAAATATCAACATGTGCTACATGAAAAACAATTCTGTGGTCAAATAAGATGTGATTCACAAAATTAAAATGATGTATTACTGTAAGATTCCCGACATCTTTAACACAATAAATAAATATTTTAAGTCTCCAAGAAAGAAATATCATATGTAGGTTATCCCAAACTGTATTAAATATGGAACTTTTTCATTTGTTTGTTTTCAGAGCATCTATTGGGGTTGGTGCTCCACAGAGAACAATTTGGCACAAGCTAAACTAGAGATACAAAGATGTTTAAAAATATGCACAGATTGCTGGAACAAATTTCAGGATGGTGAGAAACTGACTTCTAGTGTAGAATATTCCGGGAGAAGACATTTTACATTAAATGATCATAATTCAAATATTATGATTCATTTTAATTTAGCAGGCAATTTAATCTAATAGGTAAAGCACTCACCTAAAAGTGAGTTAACCTGTTTTATTCCTCAGTACAGTCATGCTCTTTTTCAAGTGATTAGCAATTCATTTTACCTCTCCCCTTAACGTAGAAGAATTCTTGTAGGAGTAATAGAAACACTGTGATTGATATAAAACTTAGTTGAAGATGCCTTGTGAAGCAATTCCCAGGTAGCATTCTAAAAGGTGGCTTACTCTGATATTAATGATGTCCAGGGAGGAGTGGCTTAATTATTCTGCAAATGTTCTCCATCTTCTAGAAGAGTCACATTCCAATTATTATATCCAAAGCTCCTAAAAGTCCTGCAATAAAAACATGTTTTTCCTTTAAATTTTCAAGCCAACAGTGTCCAAGTTATTTGCGTAGTTTTTTCCTTATTTTTCTTGTTGTAACAAACACTTAACATTGCAAAAATGAGTATTCCACTCAACAATTTGGGAAATGTTCTCATGCCCTTTTCTGCTTTTAATAGATAAAGTTGTTTTTGATTCATGTTAATAGAGAAGAGCAATTGCACCAGTAATCTAAAGACTGTGGACTTCTGATTAATGGTGGTGAATTGACTATAGTGCTTATATCTTCTTAATTAAATAGAAGGATTTAAAAAGAAGGGCGTGGGGATAGGAGAAAGGCTGCCTCCCTCTCCCACCCCCGATGATTCCCACCCTCAGCCCCGACCACAGAATACTCAAAGTTTATTTTCTGAAGAAATGTTATTGGAGAGGCTCAGGACTCAGGGAGCGGATGAAGCACACTGTAGGGCTGCAGTGTGGAGCTAGAACAAGGGATGAAGGGATTGCCTGTGTTGCGGTCAGATTCCCTGGGAAGGGGGCTGTGAGCTGGCGAGCAGGATGTTTATGGGGAAGTGCTCTTAGGATAGACTCCTCTGGAGGAAGGGGAGGGGGAGGAGTAAAGGCTCAGTGGAGGCCTCAGCTGACCCCTTGAGGCATCTGAAACTGAGAGGAAGGGTCTAGGCCCTTGTACCACCTCCCTCCTTCCATCAACCAGCCATTGCATGCAAGCTGCTCTGCATCAAGGGGGTTTGGTCTTGGATGAGAATGGTACGCCCTCTACTGGAGAAATACATGCTGAGAGGGATCTGGATGGTGCATTTCAGTATCCGGTACAGTTGGCCTCAGGAATGTTGAAACCTCACCCTCCTTCTTCACCCTCCACGTAAAATGAAAGCGGTCAGGTGTACTTTACCCCAGGCCAATGATTACCAGGCTTTTCTTAAAAGTAAACATGTCTCAGTGAGAAGATCTTCACATTCTGACATTTTGGTGTTTCCGATGCTGGCTGCTCATTCAGTCTCCCAATTTTGAAATCCAACACACAGTGAGCTCAGCCATGCTTTTTTGTGCTTCAATTAAAAATGTGAGTAGCTAACTAAGTGTCATCATAAGTTTTAGGACAACCACTTAAAGAGACCAAGGCAAATAACTAGAAAAAAATGGAACCCAGAGGAAACAGAGCCAATGTATGGGAGTGAAAAAATATGTCAATGCCAATCAGGAAACCAACTAAAGAATAAAATCTTCAGAAAGAAAAGAGAGGATATCATAGTCATAAAACAAGAACAGGGTGCTATGATAAAGGTAAAATCAAAGAATAAGAAAGGATTCTTGGAGATTAAAAATGTATGCTGCCAAAATGACAATATATAGTCAATCTTGGAAGAGAAGGTTAAAAAAAAAATCAGCAAGAAAAGACAAAGAGATGAAAAATAGGAGAGAAAATAGTAGTCAGAGAGAGAATTGATGTAGGAAGCACAACATCTTAATAAGAGTCATTCCAGAAGGAGAAAGCAGTAAGCAGTGAGGAGAAGCAGCTATTTTTAAAACAAACGTGAGTAAATTAAGAAAATTTCTCATAACTGAAAGAAATTAATTTTTCAGGTCAAAATGGAAGCTGGAGTGCTCAGTACAGGGAATGAAAAAAGACCCATAAAGGACACATGTTCAGAAAATTCTTAACTCCCAGTAAATAGATCCTAAAAGCTTCAAAAGAAAGAAAAGGAAAGACATCACATTCAAAAGAATGAAAATCAGATTGATGTCAGATTACTGAAAAATAATCAGAGATGCTGGAATACACTGGAGCCAGGACTTCAATATTTTGGAGGGATTTTATTTTCAACATTGAATCCTATAACAAGTGAAACCATCAACAAAGCTAAAGACAGAATAAAGCCATCTTTAGTCACACAGGATCTGAAAAAGTTAAATCCAATTCACGCTTTTGCCACTTAAGCTCATGTAAAATGTGACCCACCAGAGAAGGAGCAAAGTGTTAAAGAGGAAGTCATGGGGGGCAATAATCAACACAGGACACCATGGAGAGAAGTCAGGACGTCAGATTTCTGGAAGGCCTAGAAAGCAACTAGCTCCGAAATACTGATTGATTGAAGGAAGAGAGTAGAGGGCCCTGAGGAGGAGGCTGAAGAGGAGAAAATGGAATTGATAGATTATCCAATTTGATAGATCATCTGAGAGAGATGGCAAATATAAGCTACCATTTGGAGGAAATTTTTTTTTAATACAAAAGGAAATTGCACATGTGAAAAAAACAAGGCAATTAGTAACATCAAGCAAGACAAAAGTTATACCATAAGAGGAATATAATCATAGTATGTATGTAGTAATAAGTTTTATATAGTAAATATATGCAAATAGTGATTATAAATTTAACTAAAAATTATTATTTAACTAGATGAAAGAAAGGGAAGAGGGATCAGTATTAGAGAATTAAATCTTTCTCTAATATAACAAGAAATGAGTAGATAATGGCTAAAATTTTCAAAATGAAGAAACAACAATGTAAGCATATTACTTAGAATTACAGAGTTAAGTACCAGCAGTAACAAAATGATTTGGGAAAGGGCATTCAGAATGGATCCAGATAATAAAGGTTTTTTTGTAAGCCTTTGAATTTAACTTTTAAATTATATGTGGATAATTTCGTTTTTGTCACAATGGGTTGAATTAAGTTGCCCTAACAAGCAAGCTCCGAATCTTGTAGCAACAAAGGCTGGCCTTTTCCCCATGCTACATGTCATCAAATAGGGCTTTGCTCCACGGCAGCCAGGCTCCAGCACAGACGCTGACGGAGAGTCGTCATCTTGGACTTTGCTGGTCTCTCTGGCAGAGAGGGGAAGGGGTAGAGGGTCTCACACCAGCAATTCAGTGCTTGGCTGCTCATGATTCATGACGTTGGCCAGAACTGGTCACACGGCCCCATTCAATCACAAGAGGTTCATTAGGTGCCCCTCCATGTCCCTGGTAGGTGGACAGCTGGAAATAGTAGCCAACAGCTCTTAGGGACCGCCACAAATTCTGCCAGCAAAATGAAGTAAAAGTGAAATGATTTACTTCTAGCTAAAATTTTAATTCAGTATTAAATATTTATGTTAATAAATATGCAAGTACTTATTTGTATAATAAATATATGTATATAAATAAAACATTTAAGTAAATATATATGTAAATAAGTAAAAATACTTGTATTCATTCTTTAAGAAATGTGTTTTGAATACCTTCTACTTACCAGGCGTTGTTGTAGTTCCTGGGTATTCAACGGTGGACAATACACACAGAAACCCCTGTTTTTGTGTAGCTTATATAGGGTGTTAGGGGCAGGGAGACTCAGTAAACATCGTGGGTTGCATTACATTGTTTAATGTATTAGAAGGTTAGAAGTGCTGAGAAAAGCCAGCGCAAAGGAGGGGAGTTTGAAGTAGGTGGAGAGTCTGGTTGGAATTTTAAACAGAGAAGTCAGGTTAGTTCTCAGTGGAAGAGCCCCCTTGAGGCAAGCCTTGAAGAGGGAGAGGTCACAGCGTGGATTCCTGGGAAGAGGGAGCAGCAAATGCAAATGCCCCGAGGCTGGAGCATCCTTCCTGTTTCCAGGAGTGGAGAGAAGGCTGGTGAGACTGTGGTGAGAGAGTGATGGGGACAGTCATAGGGGATGCAGTGCATCCATGGGACATTGAGGCCATGCCAGAGACTGCTGTACTCTCAGTGAATTGTTGGAACTCGGAGCAAAATGCTTAAACTTACAGTGGAAAATAAATTGCTCAGCATTTAGAAGATGGCTAATATTTACTATAAACCAACTTGGTCACATTGTGAAGACAGGAAAATGCAGAATTTGTTTATCTTTTCTAGCCATTTTAAATTGCCTAAAGCTCTTCTGTGCTTTAAACACTACACTAAACACCTATTCTTCTCCAAGTATTGGGATGAAATGAAGCTTACAGGAAGGCAAGAAGGCAATTAATGTTAATTGAGCTTCTGCAACATGATCACACTTAATGCTTGGAATACTCTACCTAGGTAAATATAATGTCCTCATTTTACTGACGAGAATACTGAGTTTCAAGGGGTGTAGAATACTGAGTTTCAAGGGGTGTAGAATGACTTGAGTTATCAGGCTGTAGTAGAACTGAGATTTAACCTCAGGTGGTCTGACTCTGAAGCATTTTCCCTGTTGTTTGTATTTATTCCCCAAAATACGTTTTGTAATGCACAGACTTCCTGGGTCCAGGGAATTAAGTTTTAGATCTAAAAGCTCATCTACTAGGTTTAGACTATGTATGGAAAAGGACTCTATTCATGGTGAAAATTGGCCTTTAGAGGATTTCACTGCCAGCCCTATTGGCATCTACAAGAACTAGCATTATTTACAGAGAATGATCCACACGGTGATAATTAAGAATTGACTATGTTAGTACCACAGTTTTACTGACAAGTAATTAAAATGCACTCTGATTTGAGATTTATTGCTTTTTTTTTCTTTTCTTTTGCAGGTAAGTTTGGAAATAATTTATTTTGCTTATGGAATAGAGGTATGGTCTCACTTTTTTTCCTGAGTTCTATTTTAATTGCTTTTAACGTTGGGCATGAAAAATGATGTGTTTCACTGTGCATTTTGTTGTTGTTGTAATTCTTGTTGCAAATACGTGAAAGGTAACATTGCGGATTTAAGTTATTTGATTCAAGAGTTTTAAGTATGTGATTCCATAAAGTAAGTCCAAGCGGGGTGTGTATTTGGGTTTATGTTTAAATAATTTCTGCGTCAGACGCAAGGCAGCGGTTTGTATTGGGAGAGTGAGGGAAATACAAGGAGGATAGTGAAGAAGCCCTTAGTTTTGTGTTTTCTTCTGTTATTGTGCAAAATGTCTGCTGAGGTATTGCTGATGTGTATCTTTGAAAAAGGAATGGCTGTGACCATTTTGAACCAGAAGTCAAGTTTTATGTTAAAAAGCAATAAAATAGATCCACTTGCTGGAAACCACATTAAAAAAAGTTCTAATGAACTGTGTATCAACCATTTCACATAAGAAGGAAATTTGAATAAAGCTTCTAGATACACAAGAGAGAAGGTAAGATTTCAGAGGGGCTTAGGAAGAGGGGGTTTGTACTGAGGAAGAAAGATGGCCTGCTATGTTGCCCTCAGAGGACTATAGCCTCGTTATTGTGCACTGTGCTCTCATACATATATGAAAGAAGTGATTGTGTGAGATTTGAATCAAGCATAAAACTGAGGTAAACTCCATTTTATTTATAAATGGTATGTTTACTTTGTTCTATAAAGACTGTATGTGTTTATAAAAGTAATTGCAAACTTTATTATTAAATGTATAAAAAAAGAGAGCGATAGGGACACCAGATCTCCTCCTAGTCTAAGTTCTAGCTAATCAATAAGAGATGATGTAGGACAGGAGGCAAGAAATTTCTTGGTCCCCTGAACTTGATGGGTAAAGAACTTTGATCTCATTATGTTCTCTCCAATATATCAGATCAATATCAAGGTCATCAGGATGGAATCAGTATTATCGCCCTGAGTAGACACTACAAAAGTCAAAGGTTACAGATGTTTTCACTGAGAAAACATAAATTTGATGCTTGAACCACAAAACTGATCGTCTGGCCTACAACTCTCTTTGTTTTAAGTGGTATTCCAGTGGATGGTGGAAAGGAGTAGAATTAAAGGACATTGTAAAATGGTATGACCTCTTTAGAAAAATACTTGTATTTTATTTCCTCTTCCAGTCTAAGTACCAGAGAGATTCTTTGGCCCAGGGGTCAGCAAACTTTTTCTCTGATGGACCGGAGAGTAAATATTTTAGACTTTGCAGGACATAAAGTCTCTTGGCAGCCACTCAGCTCTGCAGTTGTAGACCAAATTCAGCTATCCATAGACAATATGTCGTAAATACACATGGCATGTTCCAATAAAACTTTATTTACAAAAACAGTTGTGGCTGGGATTTGCCCTATGGTAGTTTTCCAGTCCCTGCTGTAGCTACCTTTGAAATGAAAAAATTTAAGTAAACATTGACAATTTTGGAACAATATGTATGTTGGGCCCCTTCCGGTATAGATAAACACTTGGTATAAATGGGAATGCAGTGGTGTTCAACTGTAGTTTAGAAGAAATGAACTCAAAAGTTTTGATGAATTTAAACACTAGGGGGCACAAAAGGGTATTTTTAAGTAAAGGACTTTTTGTAAACAGAACACTATAATTATGAAAAACTGCCGCAAGTAGAGCAATGTGACTTCAATGTGCATAATTTGTCAGAAATGTCAGCCTGCAGCTTCAGTGACCTCACTGGCCACAAGAACTTGAAGTGGTTGACCAACTCTGTGTTACTATGATAATAGCCATATGGGTTTTTTTTTATGTCTGCTTTTGGCCTTTTCATAAAATGTGGCCAAAATTAAGGATTTATATGGTAGAGGTTTTTTTCCATCTTATAAAAGAAGAATCCCTTTTTTTTTGTTGCTCTAGGTTCTGACCAATTTTCGTGTGGTGGGAATTCTGTTTATAGTAAATAACAAGTTTTCAATTATCTTGTTTTACTAATCTTTAAAAAAGTCAAAATAATGCATGCAAGTATAGCTGTTACATTGATTTTTGAGCGGATTGAAGGCTTTATTTCATAAAAATGAGTAAAAGTCATCGTGAGCCTCAAGCCTCAAAAATACTCATACCCTTTAATTCAGTAATTCTATTTATAGATATTTGGATTAAGGAAGTAATTTGAGATATTAAAAAGATTTACTTTCAAAGATATTTGCTGCAAAAATACTTAGAATATTGAAAACCTACATATGTTCTAAATCTTCCACATAAGCTAATGTTTAAATAAATTTCGATATTAGACTCCACCATAGAATCTTATCAACATTAAAAATATTTTAAAATAACTTAAAATGATATGGGAAATTGCTTATAGTAAAACATGAAATGTGAAGCAGAATCCAAAATCATATGCCCTAAGATCCCAAATGAACGTTAAAGTTAGAGACATAAATATGTGTATATACCTATAAAAATAAGGAAGAAAATGAGCCAGAGGATTTACAATAGTCATCTCTGAGTGTAGATGATATTTCTTTTTACTTTTCTGCATTTCTAAAATATTATATAATGAATATTCATCATTTATATAGTCATAAAAAATAAATGTTACTCAAACAGAAAACTATATCAGCATTCTCACAGCAATTTTTTTTTGGTATGATTCTTAGGTCAGTGCTGGTAAAAGTCAGCAGGCTATAAGAAAAGTATCTTATTTTATGCATGGGAAAATCCATTTAAATGAATTATTGAGTGCTAGGCAGACACATGAGTAGAGGACTTTTCAGGCTTGTAGAATCGGCTGATGGGTCACGGCTTCAGTGTTGTGGCTGAGTTGCCTGGCACTTGGCAGGAAGAGGAGCACGCAGGCCAGGGAAGGGCAGGGAAGCAGCTGCCTGCTTGGAAGGCCGGCCGTGCTGAAATTTAGCACAGAGCTTCCCTGGAAGCTCCCTAGATTGTGGTAAATCAGGAGACATGCCACACGCACGCACGCACGGGCGCGCGCACACACACTCTCACTCAAACACTCAAACACACACACATACTTGCTCACTCCTCTAATCCTTTCTCTCTGCAAAGTCTGCCTTCTGCTACTGCCTTGCCCTGCAGATGGACCTCACCGAGTGTGTATGGATTGGGGCTGGAGACAGAAATAGGAGACTGAAGGACGCTCAAGTGGACTCTGCCCTGAGCATGGAACTCCTCAGGAATGGTCTTGCACAAGATATTGGAGGAAGTCCCATAAAGGATATAGGCAAAAGTGTCCCAATCGTGGGGCACAAAGCAAAAGCTTGTTACTAGTTTCGGTTCAGCTTTTCCTTGTGATTTTTGTAGCAGCATGAATTATCTACTAAAAATGTGGTTTTTCCTTTTCTACTTTGTAAAAAGATACCTGGTGTTAGCATGGGGGCTGTTGTTAATAATTCTGGGGAAAAAAGCTGTCTAAAAGGTGGACATAGCCTGAGCACAGGCACAGAGTCTGAGCAGTGTGGAGTAAGCTCTTTCATAATTCACTATGGATTTGTTAACAGTGTCCTCAGAGCTTCAATCCCAGTGCCTAAGAGATTGACTGTATCCATATGTTTACCTGGCAAAGAATTTGATGAATTGAGTGAAAAGATGGAACTGAGACTAGGCAATGCCATCAAAGTGCCCCAATGACTTAATTTTATCCTATACAACTTTCTCTTCATTTTTAACTTTTGAATCAAATTGGCTTTTTCAACAGGATCAATCAGTCATGTGCAATTGTTTGTAAAGATATGTCAGACATTCTAAAGTCAGCTAGCTTCTATTCTCAGATGATGCTTACTGGTTTATGTACATGAAATGTTCTCGATCGTATCAAGGTGCAAGTATAACCGTGACCATTTTAAGCCTTAGCAATTGTCCACTGGGCAGGTGGAGAGACAGATGATGTGGCTTGTTTACACTAATTACCAGAGGAAACAGAGAAGTCTTGAATCCTTTCTGGAACAAAACAGAATTAAATATTCATTACAAGAAGAAATAGCAGAATTTAGAGCAAAATAATGAAATTTCCCTGGAAGTGTGAGGGATTCATTTAGCACACATTTGCTTACTGCTACTCGCTCAGCAGTCACGGGGATCATGGCCTCAGGAAGCTCACAGCCCAGGAGAGCACCGACCGTACAGTGTTCTTGGTCTTCTCAAGACTTCTTCAGAGAAAGGGAGACTGCCATATGCACGATGCCCCACAGAGACACAAGGGAAAGAAGTGGAGAATGGTTGCAGGTCACTATGGATGCCTCTGACTTGTTTATTCCCATTTACTCATAACTGTTTCTCACCAGATAACCCAGAGCACATTTGTGTCCTACCTTATCCTTTTTCACTAATTTGTTTATTAGTTCTTAGATACCCTTAAGAGAGTGGATCTGAGGTTTTTGCACCTGTTGTGGGGTCACTTCCAATTCCAGAGAAACCATGGACAGACCTGTTTTCAGCTAAAGTGTGTTAGTTAACATTCCCAGGAAGGACAAAAAGCTTCCTGAGTTGGAAAAATAAGGAATGATACAGTAGTGTACAGAGTATGTTGAAAAGATGACTAAGTTCTAGAGGCCTCCTGTAGGACACAGTACCTACAGTTCACGGGACTCTATGGTGCACTCGAAACTTTGTCAAGAGGGTAGATCTTACGTTGTGTTATTACCACAGAAAAACAAAAACAAAATCCAAAAGCCAAAGAGACACAAAGAAACTTTTGGAGGTGATGGATGTGTCTATTACCTTGATTGTGGTGGTGGTTTCATGGGTATATACAAATGTGCAAACATTGAATGTATATATTAAATATGTGCAATTTTTTCTATCAATTATACCTCATTAAAGATGTGTGAAAAACCCAGTGTCTTGGATATTGAGAGAAAGGAAGATTTGAGGGGGAAAAATTCATGACGCTGTCTCCCTGGCTCCAGTCTTCCTTGCTCAAATCCTGGTGGACTAGAATCAAATAGGAATTGTTCTAAAATTCTGCTTTCATTGTTTCATTCCTTTGTTCAGAACCTTTGATGACTTTTCACTTTTAAATGGAACAAAGGACCTGCTCCTAACATAACATTGCAAGTTGTTCCCAGTCCAGTCTAAACCTTTCTTTTCCAACTACCACTGCTCATAAATCTCGGTCAGGGAACTGTACCACCCGTCTATCAGTTGTCATCCTGTAGTGCCTGCATGTTGCTGTGATGCTGAAAGCTATGCCACTGGTATTTCAAATACCAGCAGCGTCACCCATGGTGGACAGGTGTCAGGGGAGCTTCCAGGTTGGACAGACTAGGAAGAAGGAGCTGGGCGCTTCTGAAAAAATTGGCCATAAGGGGCTGGCCCCGTGGCCGAGTGGTTAAGTTCGCGCGCTCCGCTACAGGCAGCCCAGTGTTTCGTTGGTTCGAATCCTGGGCGCGGACATGGCACTGCTCATCAGACCACGCTGAGGCAGCGTCCCACATGCCACAACTAGAAGAACCCACAACGAAGAATATACAACTATGTACTGGGGGGCTTTGGGGAGAAAAAGGAAATAATAAAATCTTTAAAAAAAAAAAAATTGGCCATGAAAACCCTATGAATAGCAGTGGAGCATTCTCTGAGCTAGCCCTGGAAGGTGAAAGGGTGGCACAAAAAGACCAGGCAGGGTTCCGCCCTGCTGTCCACAGGGTCGCTAGGAGTCAGAATCGACTCCCCAGCACTAACAAACAAAGCCGTTCATAATAATCTCCCCTCTGAACTCCAGCGATTGCACCATGCAGTGGACACAGTTTCTCTCCTCCTCATCGGATATATAGTGCTGCTGAAGAGCAGCAGCTGCTGATACTTGTTACAGGACAATACTAGTCACAGTATTTAGTAAATATTTGATTAGTAAGTATCAACGTTTATCTCTTAAGGCTGTTAGACCAGTGAATTCATCCACTTAGCAAATATGAATTGAACCTCTGCCACTAACAGACCCTATTCTAGTTGCTAGTATACAGCAGTGAACAAAACAGTCTCTGTTCTAATGGAACTTCATTTTTTTTCTATTTATTTTTTTTATTGAGGTAACATTGGTTTATAACCTTATAGAAATTTCAAGTGTACATCATCATATTTTGATTTCTGTGAAGACTACGTCGTGTTCACCATCCAAAGTCTAATTGCCATCTGTCACTGTACACGTGTGCCCTTTTACCCCTTTTGCCCTCCCCACATCCCCTCTGGTAACCACCAATCTGTTCTCTGTATCTACATTTTTGTTGTTGTTTTTACTTTTTTCTTTTTTTTATCTTCCACATATGAATGAAGTCATGTGGTATTTGACTTTCTCTGTCTGACTTATTTCACTTAGCGTGATATCCTCAAGGCCAAGAAATAGAATGATGGCAGTGCTATTTTAGATTGATTAGTCAGAATAGGTAGCCCTCTCTATTAAACTGACATTTGAGTCTTAACAAAATGAAAGGACCATGAAGATATCTGAAGGAAGAGCATTTCAGGAAGAGGAATAGCAAGTGCAAAGGTCCTGAGGTAGGAGCAGGCACATTGCATTCAAGGAACAGGAAGAAGAGCAGTATGGAGGGAACTGAGTAAGCAAGGGGGGAGGGGAGAAGGAAAACAGGTCAGGGAGATAGGAAAGGACTTTTATAAGCTATGGTAAGGAGATTGGATTTTATCCCAAGTGAAGTAGGAAACTAGTAGAGGGTTTTGAGTAGAGAAATGAAGTACATTTTCAAAGGATCATTCTGAGTATTCTGTAAAGAACGACCTTGGAGTGAAGGCAGAAGCAGGGAAAATGGTTAAGAAGCCACTGCAATAGTCTGGGCAACAGACAGTGGTGACCTGGACCAGGGTGGCAGTGGAAGTGTTGAGAAGTGACCAGATTCTGGCTGCAATTTGAAAACAGAGCTAACAGTATTTGATGATGGATTTTCATATGGGGTATGAAAAAGAAATGAGTCAAAGATGACTCAAGCGTTTTGGTCTGAAAAAATTAAAAACTTGTGTTTTCATTTGCTGAGTTGGGGAAAGACAAGGGAAGAGTAGATTTAGGGGTAGGGTGATGGAGACGTGAAGCAAAAGTTCAGTTCAAGCATCTGAAGTTTGAGAGGCCTATTTGTGGCAAAGGCTTCAAACCCCACCCCATTTCCCCTTGACCCACTACAGAGTTCATGGGTGACCGTAGTGGACAATTCCTGTGTGCTCAGTCACCTTCTCATCTGAAGCACCTAGAGGCCTCCTCTGTAGAAAGGAGCTCACTAGACTGTGTGTAGGCCGCCCAGAAGGGCTTGTGACTTAAAACTTCCCGGGGCAATCCTCAAACATTGAGGGACCCGGGTGTGCTCGCACGCTCTACATTCCACATTCTTCAGGCGGACAATCCCGAGCCATGTGTATGTGGTCCCTCAAAGGGTCCCCAAGAAGACTGAGTTCCATTTGCTCACCGTGGTCACCTGCTTATTTATGCACACACTTTATTGACTTTTCTCCCTTCTTGCCCCACTTCCCAAATCCTAACTTCCTACAGTTTCCTTCCTGCCTCCTCTCCAAATAAAGTACCCACGCCAAAACTTTGCAGAGTCTTCCTGGGAGGAATTCAACCTAAGACAGCATAGATATCCAAATGCTGATGTCCAAGAAGGAGGTGGCTATGCTATTTTGGAAATCAGGGAAAATGTCAGGGCTGGAGATTTAACTGGGAGGTGTCAGTCTCTTACAAGCCTATGTGAAAGCACAAGATCTAAATATGGGTTGGTTCCTACACGTACTCGTTCCTTCCTTCTCTGCCTCACGTTCTCTTTTCCCCAT
Organism: Equus caballus; assembly: GCF_041296265.1. Lineage (NCBI taxonomy): Eukaryota > Metazoa > Chordata > Mammalia > Perissodactyla > Equidae > Equus > Equus caballus. Next base: position 28,373,788 of record NC_091704.1, read on the forward strand.
GGACACAATGATGCTTATCAATGAACAGTGTGAACTTTTGGTAGAGGCCACAGCAGAATTTCTAGATGGTAGTCGCTTGAGTAGTGATGACAGTTTGATTGGAACAAAGGGGATCTTGGAGACTTGTCTTGAATCTGCGTTTGCAATGAAAGCACATTGTTTTTACTTTCCCTAGAGAGTCATGTGTTGCTTAACAAACAGGAGTGTGTTCTGAGAGATGCGTCATTAGGCGATTTTGTCGTCGTGCTAACATCATAGAGTATACTTAGACAAACCTAGGCAGTGTAACCTACCATATGCCTTGGCTGTATGGTACTAATCTTATGGGACCATCATTGTGTATGAGGTCCATCATTGACCAAAATGTCGTTATGCGGTACATGGCTGTATGTTTATTTGGAGTGATTTTGGAAAAACTGGTGGAGAATATGGAGGGCCACCCAAGCCATGCTTTCGTGTTGTCATTGCTTTTTAATAATGGTTTGTGCTCAGCTGTACCTTTTTGCTCACCTGACTCAGAGTTCACAAGCATGTTTTGTGTGAGAGCTTGAGGAAGAAAGTGAGTAGAGATGAATGATCCTCATTAGCTAGGTCGTATAGCCAGCAAGAGGCAAAGTGAAGACTGCACTCACTTCCAATCAGCTGTTCAACTGAACGTGAAAACAAGTCATCCTCTCTCAGGTTTGGAATCAGAATGTCAGGTACTGCACAACTCTTCTTGCATACTTTGTAGTACATTTCAGAGTAATTTCACCTTTGCAGGAAGCATCCAGAATTTAATTTTTCCTGCTGAGCAGTTTTCCAGATAATTGTAAATCAGTGGAATCATTTACGTAAGATTTTTATTCTAATTAAAGAGCTAGTTCAAACACATAAAAATTCCACTAGTTCTCACATTGTTAACATGGTGATATTTTTATCAGTGGCCGTCATTTGAAGTTTCAGGTGACTAACACATTTCCAAATGGCACTCATAATTATACTGACGTTTTATAAATAAATGGTTCTATATTTTTAAGGTGAATGGACAATATTTGACTTTTAATATATTCTCCCATTTTCAGTAGTCAATTTTATTTTGTCTAATGGAGAAGCAGTGTCCATCAGAACAAGAGAGCAAGTTTCTGAGGGAAGGGGGGGACAAAAATAGATACCGGTTTCCTATTCTGAGAAATTCTTTTTAAAACATTACCATTAAGAAATACAACCCCGTGAAATATTTACGTACACCTTTAATAATGGAGAAGTACCATACCAAGTCTGTGCGTTGCTCACACTCACATATGCATCCTCTGTCAGGTTTGGATGTCAGTCATCAGATGATGCAGGCTAAGCAAAGTCCCTGTATGGCTGGTGGAAGCTGTTGGCTGTTTCTTTGGGTGAAGGTACAGTCCCGAAAACCTTTCTTCACAAGGGGGCGCTGTGCAAACATCTAGCTCTTACACCATTTTCTTGCAGACTGGCATGAAGTGGGGCTCTCAGTCTATAAAGAGCTTGGCTTCTTTCTCTTTTGGCTTTTTTTCTGGCCATGGCTCTTCTGCCTCTGGGAGGCAGACTGCTCTGTCCTCTCTAGGTAAGTTTCTGCAGGCTGCATCACACTTCTTTTAATTTGATTTTAAATCCTATCATCATAGGCATTAAATGATGTGTATGCGTATCTGCCTTCCCAGCACTTCTCTCTGACCCTTTAACAAATCAGCAATGTGTAAACTCTCTATGAGGCATGTTTAATTTAATAGGAATTCGAAAGTTTTTATTCGTGACCTTTGGTTGAAATCTACTCAAACTGAAAATCTAAAACGCCTGGTGGGAAAAAAGAAACTCGACTACTCAAGTTTTTTAGTAACACATATTTAGATTTATCTGACTATAAAAGGAATCCCTATTTGTGGTAGAAAATTTGAAAATTACAGAAAAGACGGTTTACAAATGCCTATGATCCTACTACCCAGAGATAACACTGTCACCATTTTTGTGCATATTTTTATGAATTGGATTGAATTAATAAATGCTTTTTGGGAGTAATTAGATTCTACTTAGTATTAGCAATTTTATAATGCACTTCTTTTTTTGTTTTGAGGAAGATTAGCCCTGAGCTAACATCTGCCGCCTATCCTCCTCTTTTTGCTGAGGAAGACTGGCTCTGAGCTAATATCCGTGCCCATCTTCCTGTACTTTATATGTAGGACAGCTGCCACAGTGTGGCATGCCAAGCAGTGCCGTGTCTGCACCCGGAATCCGAACTGGTGAACCCCGGGCCGCCAAAGTGGAAGGTGTGGAATTAACCACTGCACCACTGGGCTGGCTCCTCACTTCTTTTTTTATTGAAGTGTATTTGACACATAACATTGTGTAAGTTTAAGGTGGACAATATATTGATTTGATACATTTGTATATTGTGGTATGATTGCCCTTGTAGCAATCAGCTAACACCTCTATCATGTTACATAGTTATTCCTTCTTTTTTATAGTGGGAATAATTAGTATCTAGTCTCTTAGCAAGTTTGATCTTCATAATACAATATTGTTGTCCATAGTCACTAACCTGTGCATTATGTCTCCAGGAATTATTTACCTACTAGTCGCAAGTTTCTACCCTTAAACAACATCTCTCTTATTCCTCTACCCTGCAGCTCCTGGGAACCCCCATTTTACTCTGTTTTTATAAGTTTGGCTTTTTCAGATTCCACATGTAAGGGAGATCATACAGTATTTGTCTTTCTTTGTCTGACTTATCTCACTTAGCATCATGCCCTAACGTCCATCCATGTTGTCACAAATGGCACGATTCCTTTCTTTCTCGTGACTGAGTAATATTCCCACGTATATATAGAGCACTTTATAATGGACTTTTTAACAAATTATTGACACTAACATCTTAAAAATGCCACTCTATGCTTCTATAGCTGTATGTGCTATTTTCACTGAACTGCCGCAGTGAAGCTGTGCTAGAGTGGCAAACACACGTCCTTAAATGTACCTGAAGAGTCGTTCTCTGAAGCTGAGATGCTCCCGGTCCTTGGAGCACCTGAGAGCCCAGGCTTCTGATGTGACGGTGGGGTGCCTGCTCCTCCTTGTCTGGGTTCCTTTTCAAGTATCCGACTCCAACCGTGAGCTGAGAATGTTCAGTCATTATTTTTATGAGTTCTTCAGTTTCATGGAGACTAAAGTTAGGTTTCCTCTGTCACTCTTGTGATGTCATTTGACTTTGACCTGCATCTCAAATAGCTCAGAAGGTAGCAGGCTGACTTTTCCACAGGCACATCAGAAACAGCAGAGGAAGAATAGCTTCATTGATGTTAGGATTTTTTTTCATTTATTACAAAACAGAGTCTCTTTCTTGTCCATAACACACTATGCCTAACATTTATATAATATTCATTTAAAAAATAGCAGAAGGAAATAAAAATTAAACCCACAGAAAAACCAAAGTTCCGTTTATTGCAACATCTTCTGATTCATAGATTTTACAGCATATTTTGTACCATATCAGTAACTGTGGAATATTCCCAATCATCTCATTCCTAACCACCTGACTGAACTCATAATTTACTGAGAATTAGCCAGTATGAAACAATTCAGAAAACATATTACCTAAGACTAAAGTGGAATAAATCCTCATGGTTGACAGTTGTATCACTTAAATGGATATTGATTTTGATAATTCATAATCTTTGAATGTATCTTTAATATTTACTTTTTACATTAAGTATTTTTGTTAGTAAGATTTAGGAATTCATATTTATTATGTTATTTACATCACATAGAAAAAATACATTGTCTTTGCCTGTACAAAGCCTACCTTTTACAACCGACTCAACAGGAAAGCACAGAGACTTATAATTTAGGTTCAACATTAGGTACAATCTACAAATATTATTCAAATGAATCTCATTCTAACCCGACAGTTCTCATTGCTCAAGTCCAATGTGATAATCACCTGTTAAGAAGTAACCTCTTAAATATTACTGGACGAATCTGGTGGTAGATATACAGGGGTTCACTGTAAAAGTCTTTCAACTTTTCTGAATTTCTCAAAATTGCCATAATACTATTTTGGAAGAAAGTTTCTTGTTGATATGGCCAGAAACACATTCTACATCTTTTTCTGAAACAAGTTTTATAGGCCCCATCCAGTTTATGTTTTAGACATCTGTAATTCAGCTCATTCTGGACCGTTCCAGGGCTGATTGCCCTATTTATGGCATGCTTATTTTTTTATTTGTAAAAGAAAAATGCCAAGGGATGGTTTGTCAGGTTTAATGTTGTGAGCACTATTGATACATTTTATTGAGAAAACACTGACCGCCCTAGGTGACACAGATGTTCTCACAAGGTGAGATGTCTTCCCAGTTGCAAGTCTCTGTAAGGAGGGGCCAGGTCCCATTTTTCTTTCATATCCTCAGCCACCTAGCACTGATTTAGACCCTCCCTCGCCATGAGGCATGAAATAAGAACTTCTTCATAGATCTCTCCCTCCTGGGTGCTCTTGTTTTAACATGAGATTAAGAACGGACTGCTAGAGGAGACGTGCCTCCCCTGGGCCAGGCGCAATGAAAGGTGTTTTACCAAAAATGTTTTATTTCTAATGTTAATCATCTGAAAAATCACCTTCTCCTTCATTACATGCATTTTTTCGTAAACAAGACCTCAAGTCATTTTCCATTTCTATAAATATTTTCTATCCGTTCTCTTCCTACTACCCTGATACTTTTTTAAAAATGTAAGCCCAGTCCAGTAATCCAATTTCTTATAAGCCTGGAGTCTCAGTTTTCATTCAGCTCTAAGCTCTCCTTGGGCATGACTATGTTCACCATTGACCACTAGCATGCCTCTGGCACCAGAGCTGGCACATGGTGGATGCCTAATATATATTGTTGAGTGGATGGGAGGGCAGAAGGAAAAAAGAAGGGAGGGAGCAAGGGGGAGAAGGAAGGATGGATTAGCTGTTGAATAAAATTTCATATGGAGACTGGCTTATGAGGCCATATCTTTCAGGATTTTGTGAGTTAGGGTCGCTCCTAGAATGTCTAGAAAAATACCTCCTGCCCCAAGTATTTCATTATCTGGTGTCCAACAGTGCTTAAAAATCCACAGTTGTGATTTTTTTTGAGAGCAATTTATTTTATTTTCAAATGTAAATTCAGTCCCTTGAGTATTCGTAACTTATATATCAAACAAAAATAGGTCCAGTTTAAGTCAGAATTTGCTATAAATAAAGGATTGTACTTGGTATCACCTGACCAATGAAATAACAGCTGTGTCTTCTCAAATTTACTTCTGCATTTTATTTTTATTTATTTATTTTTTTGCTGAGGAAGATTTGCCCTGAGCTAATATCTGTGCAGGTCTTCCTTTATTTCGTGTGTGGGTCACCACCACAGCATGGCTGACTAGTGGTGTAGGTCTCTGCCTGGGATCTGAACCTGTGAACCCGGGCTGCCGAAGCAGAGAGTGCTGAACTTAACTGCTAGGCCACAGGCCAGCCCCTACTTCTACATTTTAAAGGCAATCGGTTTAATTGAGGAACTCTCTAATTTAGAAATTGCTTATTCTCTAAAAGTTAGAGGTAAGCCAGAGTTTTAATCAAGGCCACATTATGTACCACTTACCAAACTTAGGAAAGTCATTTAACTCCACTGAACCAATAGAAGTAAAATTAGTGATAGCCCTGGAAGCAGGAGCCAGAACCAGCCCTGCTGCCTTGTTAATGACCCAATTGTGTAAATGTCTGTTATAAATTTCTTAAGTGGTCTTGAGAGAGATAGCTAGAAAATGGTGCCTTAAGTTATATGTATCCTGTTACAAAACAAACAAAAAATAACAAAAATAAACTTTCTTTCACTGGTATGCAAATACCCAGATTTCTATTTTAGCTCCCAGTGAATTGCTGCCATGGGTAAGATGGATGTTTATATTTCTCTTCTATGTGAAATATACAGAGGGAAGAAGCAGAGAAATACACAGCGCTTACGAATACTGACATTATCACTTTTCCTCAAGCCTTGCGGACTCGGCCAGCTCTCCTCTCTCTGCCACAGTTGAGCCCACAGAACCCTGTTACAGCCTCAGTCCTACCCCAGCCCCACAAACCAACCTTGTCCTTAGAATTAGGAATGGAAAAGAGCTTGGGAAAGCCAGCTGCAGTGGAGACAAGATCTGAGACAGGCAAAACTGACTTGAATCACATCTCCGTAATGTATCAGCTTTGTGGTGTCAATCAAGTTACTGAACGTCTCTGAACCTCAGATTTCTCGTGTATAAAATGGTGATAATAATGTCTACCTGTAAATTGGTTAAGATGAAATAAGATTATGTAACTATTGTACCTGTTATCTGTTCCTTCTGAGAAAATCCAAAACTTCCCCCCTCAGTTAACTCTCCAAAGGAAGAGACCTGCCCCCATTCATCCCTTCACTCACGTATATTCTACATGTATATTGGTCACAAGCTTAGGTTTTACAGTTGGAGAGACCTCGGTTTTGGTCTTAGATATGCCACTCGTTGACTGTATGATCATAGGAAGTTACTTCAACTTTCTAAGCCCCCATTTCTGCAGTTGTAAAACAGAGTAAAAATAAGGCTAAGCTTGTAGATGTATTATTGTAAGGATAATATAACATATGTTAAGCCCTTATTGCAAATAAATACCAACTAAGTGCTTGATAACATCGTAGTAAAATAAGAAATTAGAAAAATACTCTCATAGTGATGTTTGCTTCACAGATTCAGTCAATGCACAGGAGTGTCAGGAGTAGGAAGGGGCTCTGGGTGACTGGTCAGCAGTAAGTGCCCAGGAATGGGAAAAGTTTACAAATGTTGACTCCAATAAATGGATATCCAGATTTAGTGACATATTGAACACTGTCGTGGGAAAAATTCATGGTGCCAAAGTTGAATGCATGAGATTCTTGTTACTTAGAGATTCTTGGTGTTTGGGGTCCTTTTTCTTTCTCCCGAGGGAGGAGTTTTATTTCTCAGTCTGGTAATTCCATCACTGCTTTTGCTTGTTTGTTAACATAGTTCTCAAAAACTGAGAGGCCATTACGGTCCTTATTTGGTGTGTGGTCAACAAGGAAGGCAGCATGAGTTGGAGTCAGCGGTGCAAATGCTTTTCCAATTAAACAACCTGTCTTCCGGATCCCATAAGTTTCCAAAAAATAAATTAAAATGTTTCTATATTTAGGTGAAGCCCGGAATCTTGAATAATTGAGAAAAATTCCATCAGCTAATTTTGGTAGAATTCCTTGCCACTTAGTTTTTTTGTTCTAGTAAACAGAACCAATAGAGGGTTTTTAATCTGCAAATAAAACATCACGGTTTTGTTATAGGATTAACCTTTAAAACATAACAACTTGATATTCTATCCTTACACACTTAGGATGAAAAGATTTCAAATAGAGAAAAAAAGTTAGCCGTCAAAACTGAAGACTGATATCCTTTTTGAAGCCGGATAAATAGTATGCCTACTTATCGAGCTCATGAGGTGACCCATTTTAGAGGACAATTTTTAAAACTGGAAATGTGTGTAACAGTCTAAAAATAGTCTCCTAGCTCCCCCAAAATCTTACCAACACAATCAGAAGTAGTGCCTAAAATTTCGCGTGGCATTTTCAAACTGCTTTCATGTAATTTAGCCTATTAATTCCTCTGAAAAACTCTTTGCAGTAGTTCTCATTTGAATAAGACATTGAAACTCAGCAAGGTCAGGCCAACCGAGCTCAAGGTCACATGGCAAGTTCGTGGCATAACTGTGGCTCTAATCCCTTCTACCAGGACTGCCCTGAGTATTTGCCCAATGATGATTCATCAAAAAAACAACTATTCTGGGGACAGACTGTAATTCATTTGGTCACAACAGTGACAGTGGTTTTTCTGGTTTTGTTATTGTATTCATTTATTTATTGCTACAATTGTGCCTTTGTCAGAGGGAGCATCTAAGGAAAGAGAAAATAAATTAGTCCTACCATGGCAAAATTTTTTTGTCCCTCCTTAGGAACATAAAAGAATATAATGCGGGTGATGCATATTATTTTCAAAAGGCCCTGAGATTATTGGTTTGTTCCTTCATTAAACAAACATTAGGGTGACTTACTTTTCCCAGGTCATTTGATAGGCACTGGAGATCCAATGGGAAAGCAGACATGGTCTATGTCCTTATGATGTTTGGGTCCATCAAGGAAGCCAGATGTTGAAGAAGTAATTACAAATGTGCTGACAGTGACAAAGAGAAAGTGCAGAGTGTTGAGAAGAGGTCCCTTGGTCTGGGAAAGCAGGGAAGGCTTCTCGGAGGAAGTGGCTGTCAAGGTGAAATTCTATATCCACTCTTTCACTCACCACCAGCTAACTATCACCAATAGCTAAGGTGGATTCTTTTCAGTCTGAGGTCATGAATTCAATATTGAAAAGAAAAAATTTTGCTGACTTTTAAAATCTCTGTATACAGAAGATTAATTACTGACCTTGAAGACTTGTATATGCCTTAAAAACATCATGTTTAGTTCTCTATTTCAGGTGACTATATTAACTTGAAAACTTTTGAAGAATTTGTCTAGAAATATTTCATGTTGACTACTTAGAAAAATCTCCTGGGAGTTTGTCAACCATTTAGTAAATACTCAATACACATAAGATGTATTTTCCTTCTCTCCAGTTTTTTCTTTCTTTGTCTTTCCTTCAACCCCCATTTATCCAAGGGTTTATAAAGAGCTCAGTGCCTCATTGGATAGAAAGGGCTGGACTTAATTATCTTCCAAATTGCTAAAAAAATTCCTAAAAGTACTGTAAAGTTGATGGAAACCTTAAGTGCACAGCAAAGCATTTTGATTCACAATCCGCAGTTTTATTTATCTTTCATTCTTATCTTTAATCGTGCCTCTTGTCAGTTGTTTTCTTGTGTCTTAATAATTTTAGCTCTTTAATTATGTTTGATTTCTGTTTGTGTCCTTTATGAATTTATGAATTAAGGAGGCATTTGTGGCAGCTTAAAACACAGAGCATGCTTTCCTTGTGCCCTTAAGACTATAGGGTACTGTCGATTCTGTTAGCATCCCACTGTGTTACAGCTTACAAAATAATCGTCCTCCATTTCAGAATGTGGAAAAATTGACCTCGAAATGAAGTAGACATAGGTAAGGCTTAGAATGACTATTCTAAAGCAGTTTAAAGAAAATGCTAGCATTATTTTGCAGCATTTCCATTTGGAGTAATAATTGGTAGTTGATTATGATAAATTAATGTAACAAAAAGCCTTGTTTAAACCATAATTATACTGAATGTGTACTAGTTTTTGGAAATGCACGAGTCTGGTTGTTAAATTTCCTTTTGGCACACTCTTTTGCAATGGATCACCTCAAAAATAGAATTATTGCAATGAAACTCCTATCAGAGGTAGCTGATAAATAAAAATGAAATGAAATAGTTTGCTTCCACAGTTAACTTCTGCTGCCTTTGAGCCTGTGACCAGTGAGTGTTTCAAAATACAGCACTGTCCTGAACCCGTCTCTCTGCCTGAGCCAGTTTCCTGAGGCGATGTATTTCAACATAACACGAGACCACTAATGTAACGCTTTGTTTCTCTGAAGTGTAGCTCCCAACCCCCGACCTGTCAAGTCGTGACTTAGTGTGTAAGGAAATGCCTATGTGGATTATGTTTAAATTCTCTCACTTTTAAATTAGGAGTTTCAGTTTGATTCCTGGTAGCTGTCTCTGATAAAGGAAATTCTGAGTTTCTGTCAGACACCAAACCCCAAATTTACTTTTCCTATCATCTGGAATCTTGGAACCGAAATCCCAGAAACATTCAAGAGGCAAACAGGATTTCTTATTTAGAGCTCTGAAGAACATAAGATCTGAGCTGTTGGCGGGAGGTGGCATTTTGTTGGGGTTTTGGGGGGGTTAGGAATTATGCAGATAACAATTGGCATTTAGCAAAGTTTATTATTTGGCAATTAGCAAAGGTTAGATTTCAGAATCTGGTTTTCCCTGGCACATAAGTTCACTTTCCAACTTGTAAAGAAGAGTTTGTCTTAGGGATGGAACTTCTCTCCTTGCCACTCAATCATGCTTCTACTAATATTCTTCTGGATAAATAAATGCTTAATAATGACAAATTAAAATATTAAAGAGATTACCACTTCATTTCCTTTTCTACTCTTTAGTACATGTAGGTGAAAGTTATAAACAGCTGTTTAAAATATAAATGACAGCAAAAGTTCGTCCTAGCAAACATCTCATTTAATTTTTAATTTTTTTTCAATTGTCTAAATTCTTAAGTTTATGAAGTACTAGCCAATTCTACAAAACAATATTGATATTTATATTTGAAATCAAGGCTTAACTTTGCTCATGATTAACCTCAGAAATAAGTAGCTTATTACTATGAGGGGGATTATATGTAACTGTCTGGAAGAGATGGGAAGAAGACAGTAAGTAATTATTTAAAGAAAAAATAACTAATTTGGCAGATACTTCTTGCATCTTTATCCAGTTTCACATTAGGGAAAAGGACCAGAGTTTCCATTTTCCTGGTCATAATTTCACATCAATAGTTCCGTTGTTTTTATACGTCTTAACTGTTTTAGAGGTCTCCTTTCAAGAAGCAGGGGGAAAAAGGAAGAAGGAAATGGTTTGGCAATCGTGAAAAAGACAACTTTGCATCTCCTTCATTGTACATTTCTTTTAGAAAATAGTAGACATTCTATAGTATCTTCATTCAGCATTATTCTTATGCTGTTATATTTTGTCAATTAAATATCAATTAATAGAACATTCTTTCAAGATGTAATGGATATGGAGACCAAGACAGGTGTTAGTCAAAATGCCTGTTCCCGGCTTTAGCTTGGATGGGAAGACAGAGTCCATCTTGCCATGACAAGTACAATTGGGACAACAAAAGTAATATTTTTCTGCTTCCAAAGTTGTATAAATGGACCTCAGCTTTCATTTTCATAAACCAATGGTGCTGTTTCACCTACAAAATTTAAAACGTCACCGGATGGAATGAGAGCTTTGGATGCGTGCAAGGTCAAAGAAGTAAATCTTCGCTGGTACTTCCCCTTCTGCTCTCTACTTGTCTTTAACTCCTCCCAGCTCCCTCCCTTCACACCTCTCCTCCTCACCCCACCAGCTCTCAGGGCATCCCTGCTCCTCACCCAGACTCCAAGTTCTCTTACACTGTCTGGCTTCGGTCTCAGATGAAGTCATCCTACTCAACACCGAGTTGTTCACTCTCGGTGTTAACTCTGCCAGGAATGTTTGCATTTCCCGAGTGCTGTCCTGACATGGAAATTAAATAGTATAAAGGAATGAGATGATAATAGTAGTGGGATTTCATACAGCAAGAAGAGTAGGTTGGAGTAGGTTTAGGCACCATCGCATTCCTTCTCAAAGAATACTGTGAAGGTGACAACCGATTTTGCTCTTGTGAAATGCAAATGCATAGACAAAAGCAAAACGTTACAGTTTGGGAAGCATTCGGATATTGCTAGTTGATTCAGCGAGAATGTGTTTATTTTTGAACTCTCGGCTCCTTCAAGATTGTTGCTGTTCAGTCAGCTATCACTCACCCACTCTTTCAGCCTGTCTGTCAGATAACACAGAGGTGAAACCGGAAAAATGTTTTCTGTTACTCATTCCCAAAGCTGATATGGAACCTGTGGTGTTCTCCAGAACCCCTGGTGTGCTGGATGCTGTGGTGAAAATGTGTCATATTTACTGTCTTGAGCCTTTCTAGAAACTACGTGAATATTTTGGACCCCTTGGCTATGTAAGAAATCGATTGGGCTGGAGAGAGGGTCTCAAAATTTAGCAGATATGGTAACACCCTCTTAGCTCAACCATTGCTCAGTTTTGTCCAGTTCAGGGTGGGTTAAATTCACTTGGGCTCTCCAAGCCTCTCTAAGCTTATCCTGGAGAAGTGAGGTTCTGCCTTGGTTTACAGTTGAGGTCATCCTCGGGGCAGTGTTTGGACAAGGACTGATGAAATTATGCTGCATTGTTAACATTAAATACCACTTGGTGGTGAGGACCGATGACGGCGTTGGGGTCCTTTGACTCCTTGAGTACCATATCATAAAATATATGCCTCCCTGACATGAGCTGCCTCATAAAACATGTGAAGGGCTCTATTTGGCTTTCATCATTTATTTAATTTGAAAGGAAGTTGTTTTAAGAGATTTAACAGAAACTTAGGAAATGTTTCTAGGGAAAAGAAAATGAACAAGAAAATTGATCTTTGTTGTCCAAGTCATGCATTATAATTCCCTCTCCAAGGTGACGCAGTATCTCCTTGAGGGAAAAGCTGCCAAAAGCTTTGAAAGTGATCTGCCTGTTTTCTTCTCACGCTGACTTGCAGAGAGAGGCTGGTATTTCAACGATTAAATCCTTGTGGAAGCTTTGCTAATAATAATGTTCGTCCCTGTTTCTAAGAGAAGTTGAAATAAGGAAAACGATATGTGGCAGCTAGTTGTGTGAAATTTGGTAATCTCTGTTGAATTTCCCAGTCGTAGGCATTTACTTACTTTCTTTTTTTAACAAAAGCCCTCTATTTGCTTTTTTTTTAAACTTCACCCTTGATATAAAGGTTCCCCCACTTCAATCATACCTTTCACAATGTGTGAGTGTGTGTGCATGTATTGTGCTTTTCAGGAGTGGCATTTCACTATGCTGTTTAATCAGGGCTATATTTAAAAACAAATTCGCAAGGGAGTATTTCTCACGTTCTTAGTGAGATATGGTCTGAGTGAAGCAAGCTCTGTCGCAAAGGGCAAGTGTCAGGCAGCAGGAAGTCCTGGCCATTCCTTACACCCCTGCTTCAGCCAGCCTGCCACTTCCCTGTCAGCGTGTACTACCACACGGGGGAAATGCCCTCACTCAGCCACGAGCGCCTCCTGCTCAGCAAGGGACCCTCTGGCCCCAGGGCCCTGCACCAACTCTAACTTCCCGCTGTTTTCAGCTATCCTGGCAGCTTCTTGACAAATGGCTTTTGTTTGGGATCTTCAGGGAGTCCCAGTGCCACGACCATCTCTCAGAGCCAAATCAAGATTACGTTTCTCAAAGTCCTACAGGTATCGCTCTTACTTTTCATGAATGGGAAGAATTATTTTTCATCGGCCTCTGTAGCTTTGGGCCTCCTGCAGATAAACCTTTGCTTGTGTTGATCTATTTAACTCATAGTGTGCTTTACATTGGCAGTATGCGAAATACGAGCTGAGAGAGCATGAACCTTAACGATAGTCAAGGGTTTGTGGGAACCTGCAGAAACAGAAGGAAGTTGACTAAGGCTAAAAGCCGATTTTGAGAGTTAAGTGGGGAACTTAAAAAAGCGTTCTTATTACTGGCGTCTGGAAAACAGTGTATTAGCGTGCCTAATGAGCTTAATACAGCCCAAATTGGTCATACTAACTTTGTTAAATCTTTAAATGTCAGGAAAGGGCTCTTGTTTCATTAAGCAAGCAAATAGTCAAGAGCTACAACAATGGAACACTACAGTGCTGTTGCGAAGTGTTTCAGGGCACATTCACATGGAAAAGTGGAAACTATCTCTGTGTCTAGGTGGTAATTCAGAGTTTTAATCTTGTCCAGAAGAATGAGACACCATGAAATCAAAGTCAACATTTTGTTAATCTTTTATTTCTAAAGATTTCTGTAGAAATCATATGAAAAATCTTGACCTCGCGACCTCAATAAATTGTCAATGACACCTTTGTTTTATGTCCAAGTTAGCTTATTTTAACCAAATAACCAGGAATAAAAGAAAAGAAGATGCTGAAAAAAGCCTTTGACTTCCTTCTTTGCTTGAGTATTCTAGATATTTACAAGGAAAAGATTGATTCTTCACACAATTTTTTGTTTCTGTAGCATTGAACGCTATTTCAGCAAGAGCAAAATTGTGAAATTGTTTGCAAAATCTCAAAAATAAGGTCTTTCTTTCTATTTAGACCACATGCAACATACCTGGAAACTACCAGGCCTGTATAGAAGTATGCATTAAATTTGCATTAAAATGTGTTCTAATTTGCCTGCATAGAAAACATTCAAAATTTGGATTAAAATAATTCATAAGAATTATTTATTTGCTGTAGACAGTATGGAAGATAGTGCCCTTGTAATTCTTTAGGGAAGTATAAAATTGTAGAAATCAAATTATAAACTTCATTGATAACAATGCATAAGCAAACTTTGAAGGCGATAAATAAAAGTTGGCAGCTAAAAGTGTAAGTAGTACCTCCATTTGTTTCTGTTTAAAAACAAATACCATTTATTTTTATTAATTATGTTAATTTGTTACAGTTAGGAATATGGCTCAACATTAGAAATTATATGCCTACTATATGCTTTGCATTCTACTGAATGCGCATCTCATTGTGCTTATTATTTGCATCTCATGGTTATTATGTGCTGAGTTATACGCTCATCAAAGATTTGGAAACATCACTTGCGTATTTCCAATAGGTGGTGGCTTCTAGATTCTCCTCATCATTGAGATCTGATAACAAGTTCCTAAATATCATAAACATCTAACTGCTACGTAGAGTGACAGCAATAGCATGTTGGGCTAAAGAATTTCAGAAATCTTCAGAAAAGCAGTTTAACCTCTACTATATGATTTGCAGATATATCATGAAACTTGCCTGATATACTATGACACTTGCTTTGGTCTGACAAAGATATTTTCGTTTTACGTTGGTCAAGTTCCGATCCTTTCCAGAATCTTACAAGCACTGGAATATCTAGGGATGAGTTTTCCATGTATTGAAATGCCCCCTATGTGGTTCTAACAAGCCTCTTTCACAACAACTTTAAAAGGTGAGAATGACACCCCAAATAGCCATCCTGGGCTGATCTCTTTTGAAACTTGAGATATTTCGTCCCTGGTTCATTTGCTTTTAATTTGAATATTAATTACCCATGTAATAATTAATTTAACTATTTATTTGTACTGTCTTCACTGTTCTTTGGGTCGTACTTTGTCTTTCCATTTGGTCCACAAATTCTTTGAGGCCAGAGGTTCCCTTATATGCAAGAGCAGTGCCATTAATGCAGAGTCGATGAAGCATCTTGCCACACTCTCCTGATTGGTTTCACCCCTTTATTCGAAAAATCAACTTAGTGATGTGATCAGGGCCTATCACAGGCCCCAAGTCCAGTGGAAGGTTAGGGGGCTGGGAGGGCAATCGGTCACTCTGGTCTCACATTTCAGAGATCTCTCAGGGCTCAAAAGGAGATTATGCATTCAGCCACAGCAATATACTGACAATAATGAAAAAAGGAGTTTGTCATATAGCTTTAAACTTTTGACAAACCACACCACTTCAAATGCACTGTGAGTCAATATATGTGTGTATATACACACGCTCAGGCATGGACGCATGCATGCAGGCATGTTCACACTTAAATTCTGCAATTAATTTCTGAACGACACAGTTTCATGGCATAACATTCCTAAAGTTAAAGGTGTTTAACTGTTTAATGTAAACACTTAAAATACCCCTCAATTTTGCGGACCTGTTTTTGCATTTCTTCGTCTTTTTTTTAATATATGAGATCCTTAAAACACGGAAGTAGCGTAAGCTTATCTTGACCTTTGAAGGGCTTTGGATATGAATCCACTATTGAAGCAACTGAAATAACTGGGTGTTAGCCAACATTTCTTCATTGAATTTCTCCTTTACGAGGTTGTTTAAGAACGATATTTTATATTCTGTAAAATCCTCAAATGTGTCTAGCATAGTGTCATTCTCTTCTTCGAAAATTGAATGGATGTTAATGCATGATACTGGTGATACACTTAGCTTTAAACTGAAATATTTTTCTTTGGCATTGTTTTCAGTTCCTGGTAGCATTCGGGGTAAAAGAAAGGCAAGTCTGTAAGATGTGAACTTGAATTAAAGAGTCTAAATTGTTAAAGTCATAGCAGATCATATACATTTGATGAGTTGATCCCTGAGAAATGCTTGGAGACCTTATACAATGCTTAAAATAGATTTGAAAGTAGTTTTTCAGTGGTGACAAATTTTTCTCTTTTGTGAGGAAAGTACATTTTTGAAAGAAGCAGCATATGATTAATATATAGCTTATTAAGCCAAATTTGATTTGATGCAGAAAGAGGGGGTATTACTTAATAAGGAGGCTAATTTTCTCCCGTGGACCTGGAATGAGTGCCACTCATTACTTTAGAGACACACTTCTCATATCTATTTCAGAGGAGAAAGAAAAGGGAATGATATGGTCATGTTAGATTTGAGAAAACAATGTAAGTGAGTGAATTTATGTTGGAGGTTTAGACATAGTACCTAAAAAAGAAGCAAAGAAAGGATGAGGAGCTAAGACTTGGCAGGTTGGTGGACTCTGACACCTCCCCAAGAGAACACTAGGACATTTTGATTTTTTAAAAAAATGTTATTGTTTAAGATTATAGTAAAGTTCAAGGAAACTTTAAATAGAAAGTTGCTCTTCTGGAGATGGTCTTGTCTGCCAACCAGAACAAATCACAAAACTTTCTACTGTCTCTCTTCTCAAAAAGGGATGTCAAAAGGAACATCTTAAGTGGTGACTATGGGGTGGGTGCCATGCAAATTGAAGAAAAAATCATCCAAGTTGCATTTAAGTTGAGGACAGAGATGATTCCACCAGCATCCCACAGACCAGAAACAAAAAGTATGTTCTAGTTTTCTTACCCCTTATGCTAATAGGGGTCATGTGATAAACCACATAATTGGAATTCTCAGAAAATCTCCCAATCTCATTTTTGCCAATAGTTTCAACATCTTTCTCTCCGCTAGTATGTCATCAGAGCTGCCAAATGGGTGATTGATTAAATTCGTTTGAGCATACTCTTGTAGAAAGGGGAACAAGTAAAATTTTTTAAAGTGAAGTAGACTGAATCGTAGATAGAAGGACTAGAAATCAGATGGAGAGACAAAAGCACAAGTGATATTCAGGCCATGAAAAGATAAAGCAATATTTGCTGGAAACAAAAAACCCTAGATTATCTTAAATCATCCCCAGTGCTCTGAGAAAGTTATGCTGAAATCTGCAACTTTGATCTGTAGATTTCGCAGTAGCAGATATGAGCAGGGACCAGGGAGAACATGACCTCTTAGCTACTCCTTGTCACCACCAAAACCTAAGGAGTAGTGCATCAAATTAAACCTCACGATAGCCACTAGAAAATGCTGGCTGAAGCCCAAGTCTTAGAAAGGGAAATGAGTGCCACCAACAAATCAGTACCCTGGGATGTGACTTTCTAACTACCACATTAATACCTCCTATTGAGTAGCATTTTCTTATTTTTTAAAGATTTTTTCAGATGTAACAGATATGACAACTATTGTTTCCAGTGCCCCACAGCTCATCTCATTTAATTCTTTAGGGTAAATGAAGAGGATGCGTATAATTACCACCAAATAAGAGAAGAAGAATGGGGGGTTCAGGGAACAGAGGTCACACACTCATGTGGTCAGAAAGTCTGGAGTTTGAATAACAGGATATGATTTGCATTGGGCACCCACTGTGTGCTGGGCAGTGTCTCAGTGCTGGACATGCATTATGTCTTTGCATCCCACAGAACAACCCCACAAGGGCATTGCCTTTATTTTACAGATGAGGAAACTAGGCAGAGAGAATTTAAGAAACTTGCCCAAATTTGAACCCTGGCAGTCTGTCCTAGAGCATGGACTCCTCACTAGTCACTCTCCTACCTCCCATTTCCTGACCAGATCCTCATCACAACCCAAGGAGAAGTTCCATAACGAGAGGTGTGATCCCAATAGACTTAACTATCCTCATTTACTCAACTCAGAGTCTTTCTCCGAAGAAAGAACACCCTGTAATGTGATACAGAATAGGGCTTAGTGCTCAGTTAAAATATAAACTTATTAAATAATATCTAAACTTGTCCTCTAAGCCAGTTGATACTGGTTTAAAGTAGTGCTAAGCAAAAGCATCAAAATATGTGTTTCTTATGCGAAAAAAAAAAAGAAAACGAATCCGTGGTTTTACATGGCGTGCTTCTGTGCTCTCCCTGGATTTGCTCCGTGGGCTTCCATCTGGCTCATTTCATCTGGCCAAAAACATTGGTCATGTGGTTGCATTTCACTGCCAAAGTGTTGCTCCTTGGTCAGCTGTTCGGAGGAGCCAGAAGATTCTCTGAGCTGGAGAGGTCAACTTCATCCTGTGTCATGCCTGTTTATTCTACCGGCATTGTCTTGAATATTAAACTGGCTTCTTAATGATAGGCCAAATTGTGAGTAATACTAGCTAAATTGAAAATGAGAAAAATCGTTACCTTACAGGCAGCATAACAGTCATTATAAGAATAACAATATGGCTAACAATCTTTGCACCTTGTGGGAGAGGTAGCGTAGCGTGGTGTAAGAGGGAGACTATGGATTTAGAGCCCAACAGACCAAGCTTGAATGCCAGCTCTGCTGCTTTCTTGACTGAGCAATTCCCTAACCTCCATTAGCAGATTCCATGTCTGTAAATGGGAAATAAAAATGCCAACTTCAAAGAGCCACTGTGCCCTTAAGTGAAACATGTACATAAAAGTAGGCTTGCCTACCACCACTTTTATAGCATTTTCTACATTTCCTTTTTTGATGCTTCTGTTGTCGAATACGTTTAGGGGTTAACTGTTATCATCGGGAGCACTCTTGGTTACAGAACAGTGCCATACAGCTGGCTTCTGAACAGTCGCCGTATAAGCAGCTTGCATGTACAAACAGCCTCCCCTTCAGAAGGTGGTGTGGAGTAGTGGTTGAGAGCTGTGAGTCATTGATAGGTTTCTTAACTTCGATGTGCCTTAGTTTTCTCATCTGTGAAATGGGGCATTGTGAGGATTAAGTGTTTTAGCCATATTTAATGCCAGGCACATAGACAGCACTAAAATAAATGTTAACTATTATTAATACTAAAGTGTAAGCCCCATGTGGCAGCAATTTTTGTCTGTTTTTTCCACCTCTGTATCGCCAGTGCCTGGAAGGCTGTGTGGCATATAGTAGGTACTTGATGTCTATGTATTGAATGAATGAGCCCATCAGCAAATTTTTTTGATCTCTGACAAGAGTGGAAACACTCTGCTTCCTTTCCCCATGTTCATGGAACAGAGAGTCCAAGCTGAAGATACCCAAGAGTTCATCTGCTCAAACCCATCATCTTACATTGAAAAACCTGAAGACCCCTCTAGGTCCTAATTATGTGAAGTCAATCTAATGCGAAAGACAGACATGTCAAGAGCAACAAGTGGGTAAGCCACATTCCAAAAAGAAAGCTTGAGAGTGAACCTGAAAAAGATAAGCTTTGTGCTGGGCTGAAGGAATAAACTTTGTAAAAATAATGTGTAACGGGAAGTTGCACGTTGTTGTTACACTTTTGTGTAACCTTTGCACACGTGTAATGTAGAAGAAAGTAACGTGACCATGAATAAAACACTCAAATGCCATTAGGCTTCATATAAAAGATGAATGCATTCATTCAGAGAGTATTTTGTTAAATGCTATGATAAGCCTGGTCAGTAGTGTGCTGGTAAATGTTAAGAGTCAGCTCTCTGTGAAGACACCAGAAAAAGCCAATCTGTAGTGTTTGCTGATTTCTGTGGCAAAATATTTCCCGCCAATCCATTTCAAGCTGCAGAGGTCACTAAATGTGGAATTGGCAAGAGATGCATAGTAGCACATACAGATACAATAGATGTAAATGACCTCAAAATGTAGACAATAGTAAAATGTAGTCAAATTATTAGGAAGTGATGAGTTTTGAGTATTTATTGCCATTCTTTTAAGCAGAGTTTATTTAATGGTAAGGTTATGTAATTCAATTTTTAATAATCATTAATAATAACAACCGACCTATAAATACTCCTGAAAATTTCACGGTCCGCTTTTGCCAACTGGTATGGGTGTCTCCAGCACACTCCTGTGCCTGGTGCCTTATTAGCCACCTAAAAATATTTACCTCGTATTAGGTATATAATGAGGAGTAAAATGGATGAGGTCTCTGCTCTAGGAAAGCTTACATTCTAGTATAGGAAGGCAGAAAATAAACAAGTTGACAACTAAGTAAAATAAAATAGGGAGCAGGATAGGAAATTCTGGAAGTCAAGGAAGTCTTCATCAAGAAAATGACAGTTTGTTTACATCTAAGTTGAAACATCTCCCTTCCATACCTCCATGAGTGCACCTGCAGTCCTAGGCGGACAAGGCGTAACTCAGAATTGCACTGAGTCAATGGAACCATATGGATATTGACCTCCTTACTGACTGGGTCCTTGGTCAGATCAGACTCCAGTTTCTTGTGTGAATTTGCCTTTGCTTCACCTTTATTGTAAGAAGATAAGGAGGAGGAGCAAAAGGAGGAGCGATTTACAATATACTTTCTATTACATTCTTTCAAATAACCCTCAAAAAGTTTCATATGTAGAAAATATTAAAGTGAAAAAAATTAGAAGTTAAAAGTCAATAGCAGTAGTATGTTCTATGATTGTACCTTATTTCTTTTTTGACTCGACATCTGCCCCCAAAACATAGATGTCATGACCTAAGAGTAATTATGTGATGAGTTTTTGATTTTCAGAAGTAGTCATACACATTTAAAATCTTGGATTAGAAGGAAAGCTAGCCAGACCAAACTTTCCTCTAACACATAAATTTTTAGGATGGGGCCTGTAAATATTATGCTTCTAATGCTTGTTGCTTGATCCCTTTTGGCAATTAACTTGTCTTTAATTGATTTGTGGATTATCCACTGGAAGTTGCTATGGGTAAAGGAATGTAATGGCAGAATTTGTTTATCTAGGATAGCAAAATAGATCGGCTGGGAGGAGAGGTTTGACTCTGTAAAATATCCTTGGTTTTCATGGACTTTCTTTTTTTCGCGTAATGGCAGTGTTTAGATAGATAGAGAATGAAAAACTAGCTGAACCTGATTAGTGTTCTTCTCCAAAGGGAAGATTTACATCCTGTTTAAGCATCACATTAATTTGATGACGTGAGTACATTCTCTAGTGAAAGGGTGGTCACTTTAGGAGAGAGAAAAACATAACAAAAAAATCCTGCTGCCATCTTTGGATTGTAGTTGACAAAAGCTCTCATCAGTGGGTTCCACCAAGTATGCTGCCCTGATCTCAGATGAACTAGACGATGAAAACATTTCATTGCTCATATAACTCTTTTATTTCTATATCTTGCCATTTCTGAGAAAATTGCGAGATATTTTCCCAACATAAGTTTCCTTAGCTCTTTGTCATAAAGTTCAAAATGTCTTGAGCAAACTCACTTGCCAGTTGCCAGTGGTACTGCTGCTGGTGGGCATGTTTTTGTCCTGCCTTCTCTTGTCGAGGAGGAGAATGACCCTGTGCAACTCTTGTTATATGTGCTTCTTTCCTAACTCTTGGCTGAGACACTCAGGGGCAAGAAACATTAACTTTCTCCTCCTAAAGAAATACACGTGGGCTGAGACAACAAAAATCAGGGAGATCTGACTTGCAAAAGTGCCAAGAAAGGGAAAGAAGAAATTATTGGCTGGGGAGAAAAATTATCTTGTGTTTTGAAATGAACTTAAAAGGCTTACCGTTTGTGTTAGCCCTGTATGACTTGAAAAAAAAAAGATCTTGCCTTCCCCGTGTTATAAGAAAGGAAAGGACTCTCTTTCTTTGTTAAATTATTTTTACGTAACCCTTGGCAATCTGTGAGAATCTAATTGGTATGCGATGATAGATGTGAACGTGCAGCTAGGTGATAAAAAATGCTTAGTCATTTTTACTTACATACCTAGCACTCAGATTGAGAAATTAAACATTACCACCTCCCAAGGATTCCCCCTCCTGAACCCTTCCAGTTAACTATGATACCAAAGATAACCCCCATCTTGACTTCCAAGAGCATAGATATATTTTGCCTGCTTTTGAACTTTCTATGAATGGAATTATGCAATATAAACTCTTCTGTTTTGGCTTCTTTAGGTCAACATTTTGATAGTGAGATTCATCCATATTATTTTATGCGGTTGTAGATTGTTCATTCTCATTGCTATAGTATTGCATCAAGCGAATATACTTCAAGTTACTTATTAATTCTATTGTTGATGGATACTTGGGTATTCCAGTTTGCAGCTGTTATGAATAGAGCTGCTATGAACATTCTAGGATATGTCATTTGCTAAACAAATGTACGCTTAGTGTGTAAGTTTGCATACATACACATATGTTGGGTTTATCCCAAAGAGTAAAATTTCTGGGTTGTAGCTTATGCATATGTTTTCAGATACTGCCAAATAGGTTTCCAAAGTGATTGTACCATTTATATAATCCCCAAAGCAGTGTTTCAGTTTTCCACATCCTCACCAAAGTGTAGGCCACCTAGATAGTCCATTTTCAATGACAGCATCTTAATAAATGATTGCTTAGTAACAGCAATGTCATATGATGCCTTTTATTTATGGAGATGGATCTTCTGATCTATAGGACCTGCTTTTTCAGGAATAGTTTGGGTAATGGTGAACCATTCTCACTCTATTTCTCCTCATGTTGAATAGTACATAACTGTGAAATAAGTGACTATAGTAGAAAACTTGGCCTGTTGTGCAGAAACAGAATTTTCCCTCTTTTTGACCCATATTCGGTTTAAATCTATGATCTTATTCTTGCATTTTACCCAGATTCATTTGTCAACCCAACAATAATCATTGTTAGCAAAACCAATTAAAATGTTTTATTCTATTTTAAAATTTCCGTCTCCAACTTTTAGTTCTAGTTATATAGCCTGTGCTCACTTCAACTCAAATTTTCTCTTCTCTAAATTATTTCTTGGAAAAGTTGTTTTGGGGGGCTGGCCCCGTGGCCGAGTGGTTAAGTTCGCGCGCTCCGCTGCAGGCGGCCCAGTGTTTCGTCGGTTCGAATCCTGGGCGCGGACATGGCACTGCTCGTCAGACCACGCTGAGGCAGCGTCCCACATGCCACAACTAGAGGAACCCACAATGAAGAATACACAACTATGTACCGGGGGGCTTTGGGGAGAAAAAGGAAAAAATAAAATCTTTAAAAAAAAAAAAAAAAAAAAAGAAAAGTTGTTTTGGGCTTTTTGTAAGCCAAAGTAATCTGTTTAAACACACCAGCAAATACATAGGCAATGTAAGTCATAAACAATAAATGTGTATGGATTTTTCAAAGATTTTTTTCACCCATGCATTTAAAGCAGTTTTTTCCTTTATTCTCTTTTTTCTTTCTTTGTCATTATTGTCTATTTTTTTTAATGTCAAGATTCTGGTAACATATAATCCTCTTTTATGTGCCATGGCCTCTAAGGCTCATCATAAGCTGATGGATGATATCAGGCTGACTTCTGGTACATCAAGTAAGTAACCTGACCCTGGTTCAGTTTGTACTATGTCAGAATGTGATCATTAGTTTCTAGATGATGACTGGAGAAATTTCACACATGTAACAACTGTGGGTCCTATTTCTTGAAGTTTTCAAAGTCCAGTCCTAACCCTCTCTCGTTGGTAGCATATTAGGTAAAACAAAAAGGAAAGTTAAGGTAGTATACATGTAGTCTAGGAGTTTCACAATATGAAAAAATATACACTTTTTTACCAGACAGATACTTCAAATCATGAACTTTGAAAACTAAGAGCCAGAAATTGGGAAAGGAATTAAGGATTTATGAAGTTTTCTTTTAAAGTTTAATCTCTACCTTATTGGGCCCTGCAAGTTGTTATATTTGAGTTTTGCTTTTAGATTCCTCAGAAATGAGCTTTTCCTAAAAATACAATCTTCAGAACCAACAGTTCACAGTGCCTAAATAACTCCCTGGGTCCTGCCGGAAGTTGTACTAATTCTTTCGGGTCACTAAAATATTGTTTCCAGTATATACCAAATAGCGATGTAGAATAGCTAATTGTTTTATCAGTAGTAAATTAAAATTTGTCCCTGTGGCATGGTAAATTAAAGTCCACAGAATTCATTTTAACCAACATTTCAAACTATCAAATCTTTTAGCAAAACTACTAAAGAAAAGCAGAATGGCTTATCTTTGTTTTCAACTCTCTGTCATCCTGCCTGCTGCCAGGGGTGACAGCAAGATATGAAATATACAAATTCAAAGCTAAAGGGGATCCCTGGGGCCAAGGATTACCCTCTAATAGATGATCAGCCCTGTGTTCATTGAATACAGATTGATCCACTTGGTGAGAGAGACTTCGATCTCCACTGGGGGACCCTATTCGGAGATGGTACTCTATAGAAGAATCTGACAGCAAAATAAAACTTTGGAAAATAGAGTAAACAAAGGACATGGTGTTTTTCAGGCTTTATTTTTACCTCATAAACGTTTTTCTTTTCTTCTGTTTTTTTCAATTATTTCATTATAATTAAATGAGTAGCTGGCTTAGGCCCAGCAACAGCGACTGAAGAGGAACTTACACTTTTGCTGAAGAGAACAAGGCAGTTTAGAATTAAATACTCAATTTTGTGGCTTAAGCCAGTGCCTCGCAAAACTGGATATGCACACTTACCTCCTGGGGATATTGTTAAGATGCAGAAGCTGATTGAGTGGGTCGACCATAGGGGCTGAGATTCCACATCTCTAATGAGCTCCAAGATGGTGCTGATGCTGCCGGTCCTTGGAGCTCAGTTTGAGTAGAAAGTTTAGGAGATAGATATTAGAGTAAATTTTTCAGATAGAGTAAATTTTGCAAATGAGATGCAAATATGTGGCTCCATTTGAAATCAGCCAAAAATTGTCATCCTTTTAGTAGAATCCAAAAGTAAACCTAGTTCTTAGTAGTATAGTAGAGACTTCATAATATAATACACTGATGCACTAACAAAATATTTAGGCACCGAAAATAAATCATGGGGACTTTTGTAAATGCTTAATATAAATACATATCTGCAGCTTTTAATGGTTTACTGCTGGTTCTGTTGACAGAAACAGTCTGGAGATGACACTATTGAGAGGGAAGATGGGTGTGAAAGATAGAGAATGTAAGCTTTTTCTTTTTGAGCTGTTCCGCATGAAGTTGCCGGAACATCTGCTTTTGTGTCAAAATGTTAATGAATCTTTGTTTTCCGTGAATGATTTGAACCACTGAAAAAGAGCCCTGAGACATATCTAAAGTAAGAATTTAAGAGACAGAGTCTGAAAGCTGGCCCCATCCACCAACATTGTTTCCATTCTCAGAGAAGAATTTGTGGTGCTTCTGAAAAAGCTATCACCCTTTGCCGCTGGAAATATCGGGAAGTTTGTGTTAACAATTTATTGATCACTGGCCAGTTTTCAAGCATTTTTACTCATCTTTTGCTATCAGTGGCAGTGAACTGTGGAGAGAGGAGAAAGCATGGGACAGTACATCTTTTAGTTTTCCTTGGTTTACAATGAAAACTAAGAGATGACTGAATAAATTGAAAGTATTTTTGTTATAACATCTGTGAAGTTCTTCCCATAAACCATTTTGTATATTGTATAAAGACAATATAGTTCTTAATATTCAAATCCAATCTCAGACTTCATTTATTTACCATTTATTATATAACTCACCACACAAAATATAATTTCTTAGTTTTTTGTTTTGTTTTTTGTTTGTGAGGAAGATTGTCCCTGAGCTAACATCTGTGCCAATCTTTCTCTATTTTATGTGGGATGCTGCCACAGTGTGGCTTGATGAATGGTACTAGGTCTGTGCTTGGGATCCGAACCTGTGAACCCTGGGCCACCAAAGTGGAGTGGGTGAACTTAACCACTCTGCCAACAGGCTGACCCATAATTTCTTATTTTTAATATAAACTTTCTTTATTATCTTAGTGATGATGTCCTGGCACACAGTAGTTGTTTAGGTTACATTTATATGGAAAGCCAAATATGAACTATACCAGTTTTTGCCTGGAAGAGCAGCAGACCGCTGGACCAGATTTTCACTCTTATTTGCCTCATTATACAACATCAGGCATGTTACTTCTCTGCACCTTGGCCTTTTCGTGTGAAACTGAGTGTAGAGACTATATAATTACTATATCCCTATTAGTTTATAGAATAGCATTATGGAGGTGTAAGAAAACTCTAAATGAGCCAGGATATAGGCCTAAATATTTCTCCATAATCAAACGCGTATTCTGTAATGCCAACACCAAGCCCAGGAAAGATCAAAGAATAGTTCAGTGTCCCTATGGACTTATATGCAATTGATTCATTCAACAAATATATCTTAAGTACATATAATCTGCTAGAAATATGAAGCCCCAAAAGTTTATGTTTTCAATTCTGATATATGTTCTTTAAATCAGGGGTTGGCAGACTTTCAAAAGTGACCCTATTGCTGACATTGTTCTTCTGAATAATAATAATTATTCTTTTGAATATGCTAGTAAGTATAAACAAGAGGATGGATATGAAAGTGAAAACAAACTCTTACCCTTATATTGTGTATTCCAGAGTTCCAAGAAAGAGACCTCCCCAATGCCTACTCTCAATGAATTAATGTGAAATTAATGGGCTATTTACTTGCCCAGTCGATTCAACTGGTTTATCGGCAACTATTAGTAATTTAAACCCTGTCACATTACCAAAGCAAAAATTTAGATGCTATTAAGATAAATTTAATTATTTTAAAGTTTCAATTTAATAAAGGAGAGAAATAAAAAGGACTAGTTAAAATTATATGAAGAAGCAAGTCCAAACATGGTAATTTGCAGTTCAAAGGAGAAAGGCATTTGTCTTCTCTCAAGAGCCACTAGACCACAAAATATCAAAGTTAAAGATGAACGCCAGCACTGGGAGAAACGATGCAGATAAGAGGCTCTGTATGTAGACTCTGGTATTTGTCAGAGATAAAGAGTGAAGCTGAGTCTGTTCCTAGATGATGGGTCTTGGAGTAAATAAAATGGGAGGTTATGCTAAGTATAAAACTATGCATTTACAAAAGTCTTGCCCATTAAGATCTTCAGAGATGTTTAAAGTCATGAGAAATAACAGCATTGCTTTTAAGTACCTGATTCAAGTTAGATAACAAATCACTATCTAGAGACTGTTTAGAACATCATGCATTTAAAGTGAGTAGTTGGCTTCATGATTGAGCAGAGAGTCCTGACTTCACATTGTGGTGTTTCATTTGTGGGTTGTATGACGTTTATTAAATTTCTTAAATGCACTCTGCTTGGTTGCCTCTGCCCCTCCATCATTAGCTGCTGTGAGTGTTAAGAGAGAGAATGCAGATACAGCCCTTAGACCAGTGCTTGGCATCTGGTAAGCAGTCAACTTGTGTTAGTTATTATTTGCAAAAATAGGCTACAGATTTCTTTCCATTGAAGGTATGTTTAAGTATGAATAGGAAGCTTGTTTATGGAACAGGACTGATTCTCTGCCTTCTCTTCTATAGTGCCCAGTATTGAAAAGAAAAGAAAATAACAATCCAACCACTGACCATTTTAAAATAGATGGGATTTATGCCATACATACGTATGTGTATATATGTGGGAATTTGGAGAGATGGGTCTGCGTTGGTGTGTGTGTGTGGTTCCCACTGCCGGGATAATTGGATTTCTCACACCTAGTAACTATTCCAAAAAGTCCAGACCTAGCCAACTGTCATTTACACAATTGGTATTCAACATATATTTACGGAATTTAATTCTTTTTATATTTCAAATCATTATTAGTGCCTTTTCTACTTGCAAAACAATTACAATAACCTTTTGGCTTCTGTGATTTGGGCTATTCTGAGGGACTCTGGGGCACCATGATGCAGTAATTTGATCCCGTGTACAACTAAGCTCTTATGGATTTAAATTACTTAACTGTTGAATAAACCTGTAAATCACCCAGTATCCACGTCACAATATGGTTTTCTCGTTCTCCATTCTTCCTTGCAAATGCAGTAACTCTGAAGTGATAAACACGTTGTATCTGTGTAGAAAAATAGCCCCCAGAAGAAAGCCGACTGCTGACCTAGGTCTGTGCTGGCCGACGAGACAGACCCTAGCCAGAGAGCATTTGAGCTGTGGCTAATCCAAGTGGATGTGCTTTAAGTGTAGAATGCACAGAAGATTTCAAATGCTTAGTATGAAAAAAAGTCTCATTAGTAATTTTTATATTGATTATATGAATAAATAGTAATATTTTTCGTATGTTGGGTTAAATAAAATATATTATTAAAATTAATTTCACATGGTTTTTAAAAACAGTTTTGTGATGTGGCTTTTAGAAAATTTAAAATTACATGCATGCCCCCATTCATGATTCACATTATATTTCTATTGGACAGCACTGATCTAGACAGAAGTGACAAGAAAGAAAACAGGTAAGGAGATGATAATTCTTAGAAAAATAATGAAAAGTATGAAATTTTAAAGTGATAAATGAGGTCGGAGTCTATAAACAAGTCCACCATATAGTCCACCATATGCTTATTTTCAGGGGAAAAAGAAGATTTTGAAATGTTTCATAGTATGTTCCAGTCAGTGTGAAATTGCTCATCAAGTGAGAGTTAAAACATTAGCAAACCGGGGCTGTTGCTGGAAGTGGGATTCCAGAAAAGGCAAGAAGGCTGTAAACATTTCTATAAAGTAACAGGTGGTGAAGGCACCAATAGGAGTATTTCTTTATTTTACTAAATTTTCTAAGGGAGTGGATTTGGGGATTTGTGAAGATGTGAAATGTGTTTGAATGTCAAGGGTATAATGCAATTTTCCCCGGTATTTTTTAATTTAATGACCTTTTGTTAACCTCAGGATATTGAGGCTTAGAGTATTTCAATAATTCTTTCAAGGTTGCACAGCAATTCTGGGCTGGAATAGGAATTCAGATCTGTGTGACTCCAAAGCTCGTGTGACAGAGTGTACCCATGAGACCTTGGTCCCTGGAACCACTCTGCAAAACAATGCTTCTGTGATCAAATAGTTTTTAGAATATTCTGTTTCCCTCTGGAACATTATTCATTCATTAGCATATTAAAGGCAATGGTAGGTACTGAAGAACTGTTTAGCTTTGTTTTATTTTTTTCTCAAACTTATTTTACCACAGGCCACGTCTTCCCCTTCAGGTGCATCTGTATATCATAGATCACCTATTATGCTGGAAGTAATCTTCTAGAGAACACTATTTGGAAATGCTGAAATATGTTCAACTGCCTCCTATCATCTCTCATTATTGGCTACCAGAGAAAATGACTGAGAAAATATAAAATATGCAGGAAAATAGATAATTTGATGTTAAGATGGCTCACTTCTAACTTGACCAGAGAATCAAACCCAGGATTTCAAAATACACTTGGGTGCATTTCTTGGTTATTCTTATATCCGTGGTGCGTGATCCAGAGAGATTCAAAGAAGGCTATCTTTAGACTGATGACTGTCTAGGAGTCTGTTTGCATTGGACAGATAGTAAGCCTTGCTTCTAATGAAGCTACGCTTCTAAGTAAGAACTCCTTGGGATTTGGAAAAGCATTGTCAAGATGCAAATATATCATCACCATCAGAATTGTAAATGGTTACACAGTGGTGCTGGTTACATCATGGACAAAAGTTTTATAACGTATTTCTTAGTTTACATTTTTTATTTTCTGACTTTTTCTATAAATTGTGCTAAAAATGCCACTGGGGATCATGAAAACAGACTGTCATTAATAGTTGCTACAGCACTGAGAAATTTGTAAGAGTTTAAGTAAAAAGAAAACCTTGTTATTTAGCTATTCTATATTCTGAGATTGAACATTTCTCACGGGTGCTTCTGTCCTCAACCCTGGGGCCTTGGAAGCTGTATACTTCCCATTGGAGCTACTGACTGGTATCCTCATCACATCTTTTCTTGTCTACCATACTGCCGTTATCTTGGATTCAAAATATGATCCTCTACATTCTCACAGAAAGCAACAATTTAAGAGCATGAATTTAGTGGTAACAAGTTTCAAGGGCTAATGTCATGCAGTCTCTCAGCCCTGCTTAGCCAGACTCTCCTTTGAGATATCCAGCTCCTTTAGATTTGACACTTCAATGAATCCTAAAGTACACCAGACAAGGATATTAGGTTGTTGAGCCATTTGTTTCTTCGTGCAAAATTTAGTTCACCGAGACTGTTTTCACCAAGCTATAGGCTATATAAAGCAGAAGCCCTTTGCATTTACGAAAGTTATTAACTGGGACTGAAGGCCTCGATGCTGGCTGTAGGTTCTGCTTCTACTGTGCCATATAGCCTTGGATTCCTATCTTTGCCTTGTAAAGTAGGGCTATTTTTTCTCTTTCCTAGTCATTGTACAATTTTCTGTGAGAATCAAATGAGTTGCTATTTGTGAAATAACATAGGAATGTAAAGTATTATCATGGATGCAACATTTGCTGGTGGGCATCATAGAGTAATGGAACCTTAAAGAATACTTGAGAGATTACGTTAAACATTCACATGAAATCATATATAAAACCAGTGGTTCTTGTGATTTTTAATCTATAAACTTTCCTGAGTCTCTTCCCCACAACATCGCTCCCCATTACCAAAGAAAAACAGTTTACGGTCATGCGTTTAGTAACATGAATGAAGATGGCAGTGCAGGTGGTTGGTAAGAGGGTCACAAGATGGAGAGGGATTCCCATGCTATTCCTACCTTTAAGCTAATGCCCCCATAACCTCTTAAAATTTGTCCATGTCTCCTCGAAATCCCCCAAGAATCACTTTGGAGATAGGGGAAGTGACCTTATGAAATCATTCCAAATGTTCCTGTAGAACTGTGTGCACGTCCTATTGAGTTCAATTGCTCTTTCAAGAGAGGCATAGTCCTGGTGTCTGGAGTCAGACCAGGTTGGTCTATTGCCTACTAGTTGATTCTACCACCTTATCTGTAAGTGGAAATAATAATAGGACCGAACTCATAAGGTTTCTGTGGGAATTAGTGAGATAAGCATGTAAAGTGCTTAGTACAGTGCCTGGCATATGGGAAGTACCCCATAAATGTTAGATGTTTACTGTTGCTGCTGCTGTTTGCAACTATCATCATTAAAGACGGAGATTTATGAATGCCTTTCGCTTGTACTAATACCTTTAAAGATATATCAATAGTGCCGCTGGAGAATATAAAAGGGCTAATAACGGCAAGCTACAGTAGGCTCCTGGCTACCAAATTCTGTTCTGGCAACTTGTTTTAAATGGTTCTTTGTTTTATAAAAATAAATATAGAATGAATAGATGCTATGATTCCTTTTTTTGGGCAAGCAAACACTTCTGTATTCAGGGTTAAGAGACGTTTATGTAGATGTTAGCTTTTCAAGATACTGTTTAGGAAACAAAACAATTAGCTTTAGCTAAACTCAGTGTACTAATCCCCAAGTCTGTGAGTGTGCTTGAAGAGGCTAACTTAGATTCTGAAGGTCCTAAACCTCTTTTATGTTTTCTTTTTATTCAGAGAATAGTGGTGAAATTCATACTTTCTTGTTTACTTTTCAGATTATTAAGATTAGTTTTCTGGATGATTAAAAGTGCAGTTTTAACAGCATTTTAGGATTTTAAAATTTTCCTTAAATAACACTATTGTTTGAATATGTAATCTTAAATAAAATTTCTATGGAAAGCGTTAAATATAGTCAGTCAGTATCAGGAAAATATTTAGCATAAGTAATGCAACACTTAGCATAGATTATATTCTCACTTCAAATACATAACAAAGGTTAGCCACATTTTAAGGATGGAGAAAATGAGGCACTTAGAATCTGTAAACCTCAGCAATCAAGTCATTGATCGGCTTGGCCACATATAGGTGTAACTTACTCTAAACATACTGGAGGTAACCGTCCACTAATACTCTTTTGTTTTAACAAAAAGGGAAAACATTTCACGTCAACAGTGTTTTTCTGAGTAATTTAATCTCAGTGTAGGACATTCTAGACTCCGACTTCAGATAAACTGCTAGATTTCTTTAAATAAGTTTCTTATGGTTTTATATGGATATATTTGAAAGATCCAACTTACTGCCCCTACTTCACGTTTCTGATTTTTAATATAGCTGCCCATCGACCTAATCCAATGTAAATCTACTGATCTATGAAATGAAGTTTCAAAGAATCCCATAGGTAAGAGCTTTGATAATGGATCAGATTACTGTGACAGGCAGGATTGAGGATTAATTTTTGATTGATTGTTTGTAAAATATCCCCTGTAAAACGAAACACTACCATTTACAAGTATTATTCCTAAATATTTTGGCTATAAAACATGAAAAGCTAACAGTAGACGATTTAAGAACCCTACCGGCTTAGTGATTGAAGAATTGGCAGGGTCAGGGTGGGCTGGTTCAGTAGAGTCGGCTGCTGTAGGCAGCTTATCTTTGAGATCTCCCTTCATCCTCTCCCCTTCCTGTGTCCGTCCCCTCCACAGGCCCTTTTGCCTCAAAGCCGAAGCCTCGTTCTTTCTGTATTCTCCTTAGCAGAATCTGCTCACAGTAAATTGTAAAAAATAAAGAAGACTTAAAAGTGTAAATAAGTAATTAGACATGAATCAATGTTATTTTCCCCTCGAGGACATTTGCATTCTAACGTGAACTGAGCATTGAGTAACCAGAGCACATCCCTTATGGGGCTGTGTCCTGCACCAGGCACACAGAGCTTCTTGGTGGGCAGTGGGCTGGGCAGGCACTCCAGGCAATCATCGACTGCTAAGGCTGATTCTCTGACGATGGAGAAGGGGAGGAAGAAGAAAAGGCCGAAAAAGAGGAAATGAATGAGATGTAGATGTATTAAGTCCATGCTTTAGGCCTGGCCTTGTGCTGGGCATTATGATGACACACACACCCTCTTTTGTTAACAGCTGTGAAAACAGAAGTCAGGTGGGTAAGTGGCTTGCTGAAGGTCATGTTGCTAGTAAGTAGCTAGTTAGCTGAGGTTTGAACTCTGGGCTGCCTCGCTCTGCAGCTAAACTTTTATTAACTATACCTGCTTCCAACAACACCAACTAAAAATACATTTCCGAAAATATGCTAATAGTCATAAATAGGAATAGACAAAAGTAATCCACAAATACTTTGGCTGAGGTTACTGATGGATGGGGGAAGGGAAGTGCACAGTGTATTCTGCAAGGGTTCCACCTGGGGCTCACTTTCCCTGGCGGTCCGACCTTGGGAAACTAAACCTTCTCTGACGGCTTGGAGCTGAGCGTGTCCTTCTTGCTGTCAAGGGCAGTTTAAATTTCATAGAATAGTTTATTTGAAGCTTGTGGGTACCAATTCCAGGCAGCAAGATACTACTTTCAGAGACTAAATTACCTTTCTTCAGAGTCACAGCAAAAAGCGATACAGCTAAATTGATTACCTTGAAGGGCTGTCCCAGTTTTTTTATTGCTTCTTGAGCCAATTTGTTCTCCCACCGGTGTTGCTATTACAGAAGTTAGTCTATTCTAGATTATCATTTTATGAATAAGAATCATCCGAATAGTCATAGATATCTAGTCTAGACTATTTTTCTCAGAATTACAAAGATGGGGAAAATTGTTCCAAATGGCAGAGAGTGGCTTAAGAACTTACTTCTGGAATCTTTTGAACTATTTATATTATTTATATAAATACTGCTGTTGATTGTAAGCATGCTTGTGTCTGTTCATTGATAAGAGCATGGAAAGTTTGTGATAAAACCAAGGCTGTCTGCTGCTATCTAGCTTTTTCTGTTTCTGTCTTCAGGAGTTTCCCCCATCATTTTACAGAAAGATATTTTTTAAAGAAGCAATTCTTCTTTTATCTCTGAGAGGGAGACACTTGTAATGGTACCACAGAATCTTCAAAAAAAAACCAAAAACAAACAAAAACAAACCCTCATCATTATTTTACATATGTATTTCTTTATTTTAAGTTGATCCTTGGGTAAAAATGATGAATTCAGGTTATATGGGTCAAATCCATTACAATAAATAAACACTGGTCCCATCCCCCTTTATAGGGACAGGTATATACATATATTCTAGGCAAGGAGGAAGGATTTCTAGGTTCCTCCAGCTGACCTAAGAATTAAATTGACATGAGACAGAATGACAGGGGAAAATGAAACAAAAGTTTCATAACATGTGTACATGGAAGAAACCTGGAAAAACTGAGTAACTTACCAAAGTGGCTGAAGCTACCACCTTAAATATCATCTTCAGCTAAAGACAAAATGTTGGAGGTAGTAGTTTTGGACTTCAAAGGGGAGGAAGGCAATTCACATGGAGATGGGAAAATAAATGTTTGGTAAACAAATGTTTGTCATACCTTGCAGAGACAGTGGGACATGGAGCGGACTTTGATCAAATGGGCCTTTCTAGGTTCCTCCCCGTCTACCACACCTGGTTCATATTAGCCTATAGTTATCTGTGGTGATAACTCCTTCCTGGAACAGGCCTTCTATCTTAAATTATTTCAGGCAGTTAGGGTGAAAGTCAAAGTTTCTTCCTGAGTCTTTTGTTCTCAAAAATAATCAAGCCAAAAAGACACTTTTTAGGGTAGCAAATTCTGTTCCCCTACAGTATATGTTTTCAGTAGCAAAGATTAATAGCGACTGCCCTAACTCTGAGCAAGACCATGAAATAGATGCAATTCTTCTTTGTCATCCTCCTTTTTTCCAGAGTTAGAACACTTTCTAATCTTTACAACTGTCTCCTCTGCAAAATGGGCATTTCACGGTCTAAAGACTCCTCCTGTTGCCACTCTTCAGGGCTAGTTCCCATGCTCTGAGCCCAGGAAGGCAATCTGAGCTCTTTACTACTGATAAATTTAGTAAGCACCTATACTATACCGGGTAGGGTGGGCTTTGACAAAACAGAGGTGAGTTAAACAGACATGTTTCCTACCGTTGCAAGGCTGACAAACAAGTGGGGGAGACAAACATTAAACACGTGCTCCCCAAATTAAATGCATAATTAGATAAAGTGCATCGCAGGAGAAGTAAGGATCCCAAGAAGGTACTATAAAGGGAGAACCAATTAATGTGGGGGTGGAAAATCAAAGCTTCTGGAAGGAAACAATATACAAGCTGAGAAATGAAGAGTGAATAGGAATTAGCCAAGTGGGAAACAGAGGAAAGAGTATTTTAAGAAGAGGGAAAAACATGTACCAATAACATTTCAAGAAAAGCTTGGAAAAGCCAGGTGATGTATATCATTTTTACTAAGGAGTGACTGATTAATTAGTTTATCTCTTCCAAGGATGATGTAATACCATGTGATCAATTAATAGAATATAAGAAGAAATTTATTTTCAGGAATGGGGAGGTGAGGAGACGGCCTGATTAATGTTGTGTGTCCATGTTAATATAGTTCTCCTTTCCCTGTAAGCCTCAGTAAAACAATGGTGCGACCAAGGGGTGGTTGGAGGCATTAGTTTTCCCAAGGTACTCACAACTAACATCAAATCTACATACTGTGTAACCAATGTGCTTCCCATGCAAACACAGCTTCCAGAAAAGTCCTCCAGACCACCTCCTCCAACTTGTTTCCCCTAATTCCCTCCTATATAGCTGCTTTGGTTGGACAGGTTGCCAATCCTGTAAAGACTATCAGACCTATGCAGAAAGGATGCTATTATGTTTGGAACTGCTCATAGATAGAAGGATTCTGAACATTATACATGTAAACTTTGTACCTAAAAGAGAACTCTATAACTTACCATTAAACCTATGAGGTTATCTGTTATTCAGATAAGCAGCAATATTATTCTATTTAAAGACTTTTCAGCTTTGGATCAGTATAAACAAGACCTGCAGGTTTAAAGATTTGCATACATCCTTCAACAATGTATTGTTTTCATTATAAGATATTACATACAATTTTGTATTTATTTAATGAGATTACTGTCCTGGGGTTTCAGGATGTGTATAAAATAAATTTAAGGCATTAAAATTCAAGATAAATTATCCCCACCAGAAATAATCCTAACAGGTTATTTACTAAAGAGTCTTGAATCCAGCAGATCAAGGAAAACTCCCCAAGGAGTCTCTAACTAGAACTCTTTAAGACTTGGCAGGAGTGGGACCAATAGCTCTCCATAAAAATGAATAATACCTTGGGCTACGTAAATTATAAAATCTGACGCCCTATAAGCAGCATTACAACAGCCAATTTTAATTGCTCTGATAATGAGCTGGAGAGAGGCACACTCAGCTTCCTGAATTTTGGTTGCAAATGAATGGGATTCTTGCCAGCTATGGATCACAGTTATGAGGTATTCTGCACAAGGAATGTAAAAACAAAAAACAAAAAAACCCCCCTGAAAACAGATTGATAGCAACATTCCATGCCACTCTACCTTCTTCATGAGAAGTAGATTATAAGAATCTTTATGTGAAGGCTATCAATAGATTTCTCATAAACTCCCTCCTTCACATCTCATTTTTAGTTTAACTTTCTCCCTTTGAAATATGCAGAAAAATAGCAAATTCCTGAGGAAAAAGAAAGACGATAACAGACATCCCTTTACTGGTGGGTGATTTAGGTGAAAATAGCCAATTCTCTCTCCCTTGCCTTCTTTTGACCAAGGGAACTGCATTTGTGGGTTTGTAACTGGATTTTGATTGAGAAGAGCATTCTATAACCATAGAAGGGTTTTTCTTTCTGGAATACTCAAACTGTCAATTTTGGTGTATTAGTTTTAAATGCTTTCAGCTATAAATAACAAGAAATCTGGACCTACGGTGACTTGAACAAATAGGGGTTACTTTTAAGCAAGTGGCCCCTGGAGGCATTTCAGCTGATGTATGATGTTATCACCATTTGTAGAAAGCCAGCATCTATGCTAGTTTCTAGGGTTTTCTTCCCTCATGATGGCAAGATGGCTGCTGCAGCTACAGACGTCATGTCTGTATTACATGCAGTGATGGGAGAGGGAAGAGGAAAGGTGGGGAAGGGCAGCTCTAGTTGTCTTTATCCCATTTATCAGAACACAGAAGACTTCCCTGAAGCCCTCAAAAGACTTGAGCTTTCAGCCCATTAGCCAGAACTCTGCCATATGGCCTTCTCTAATGGGAAGGAGGTTGGAAAGTTAATATTTGCCTTCTAGTCTCTATAATAAATGCAGCAAGGATGAAGGGAGCTGGAAAAGGCTATGAGCAAGACTATCAAAGGGTTGGCCACATTTGGCCTTTTTAATGTATTGTTTTAAAAGCCTTAAGTTAATTTGTTAAGGTTTCTCAAGGACAACAGGCTAGGGAAGAACTAAGATCTTTGTGCCAAATACAGAGTAAACCTTGGAAAGAGTGAGTAGAATGGAAAATAAATTAGAAATGATCTAAAAGTGCCTTGAAGCCAGATCTCACAGAACTCTAGGCAAGCTAATCACTAATAATGGATCTAAGTTTCTCTAACACGTAGTGTGGAAATGCTAGCATTTGATTAGAGTCTTGAAGGTTGATGCCATTCTTAGAACAAGGTAAGAAGATACAACAGCAGCAGGAAATTGAGGCCAGTGTTTGAGTAATCCAGGAGGCAGTATTTTACTGGAATCATAGGAGAGGAAATTTGAAAAGAGAAATTTGGATGGTAGAGGGCCTTGAATGAGGGAACAGGGAAATTAATAGGGGACAGTGGGACTTTGAATTCTGAAGAGAGGGGCTTTGTTTAAGGATGTGTCTGTGGCCATGGACAACAGTTTTTCTAAGGACTATCAAAATGGTTCTGGGAAAAAATATTATGACATTATAGGAGGAGAGCATGTGGTATAGGAAAAATATGAGTGTTACGGACTTAATTGGGTCCTCTCAAAATTCGTGTTGAAGTTCTAACTCCAGTAGCTCAAGATGTAACTGTATTTGGAGATAGGGCATTTAAAGAGGTGATTAAGGTAAAATGAGGTCATATCAATGGGCCCTAATCCAATAGGGCTGGTGTCTTCATAAGAAGAGGAGATTAGAACACAGGCAGGCACAAATAGACAATGTGAAGACAAAGAGAGAAGATAGCCATCTACAAGACAAAAAGAGAGCCCTCCAGAAGAAACCAATTCTGCCAACACCTTCATCTTGGACTTCTAGACTCCAGAGCTGTGAGAAAATAAATTTCTATTGTTTAAGCCACCCAGTCTGTGGTATTTGTTATGGCAGCCCTAGCAAACTCATACAATGAGCAAATAATTATTTTTGTTAAGAAAAAGTAATGAGGCCCCGTGGCCGAGTGGTTGAGTTCATGTGCTCCACTTTGGTGGCCCCAGCTTTCACCACTTCAGATCCCAGGTGCAGACCCAGCACTGCTCATCAAGCCATGCTGAGGCAGCGTCCCACATAGGACAACCAGAAGGACCTACAACTACAATATACAACTATGTTGTACTGGGGGGCTTTGGGGAGAAGAAGAAGAAAAATAAAAGAAGACTGGCAACAGATGTTAGCTCAGTGCCAATCTTTAAAAAAAAATAAAAGAGTAACAAGATAAACTAAATTGATGGAAGTGGAAATAGAAAGAAGGTAGTTTCTGGAAACATGGTATAGGTATAACATCACTGTAATTTGCAACTAATGCAGTGGGGTGTCGAGATGCATCGTCAGTCGTGGCTGAGCTCTAAAGACTGGGAAATGGGCAAGTCTGGAAGGACACTGGGTTGCTGGAAGAAAAGGATGGATATGGTTTTGGCCATGTTCCCATTGAAGAGGTGCTGAGTCTTCAGGGAAGTGGCAACCATCAAGAACTGAGAAATGTGTGTCAGACCTTAAGACACTGATGAGATGGCCAAGGAAGCCAGTGTTGAGCATAAACAGAGGAGCACCACAGCATGAACAACCAATGAGTGAACTGTGCAGTTCCTTTTAAGTAGCTGAAACAGAATGACCAAATTCCTGTATGTGTAATTTCAGTGACAGACAAAAGTCTTTTATCTTAAAACCAAATAAACAAACTAAGAGACTTTATCTTCCTGGTATCCAATGCTTAAAATTTCTTTTGAAAAGGAGAAAACAATTTTTGTGTGCTTTGGTCTTTTTACACAGTGGTAAGACCAGAAGGCAAATACCTCATGGAAAGGTAAAATGAAGACTTGAAGTCATACAAGTGTGCATATGGAAGATTAGATTCTTTCCCAAGAACGGATTTTAACTGGCATGACTGAGAGTGGTAGAGCATTAAGACGTGCTCTGCCTGCTTCTGCAAGAGAGCGTGGTGCAGGAAGAAGAGACACGAGTGCTACAAAGAACAAGTTCCCTGGGGACAGTTTGGGGACAGCGTCCAAACCATCTCACAATAGTGAGAGGATCATATTTCCCTTACTAAGGGAAAGTTGGCCTCAATTATATATTTCACTTCTGTGCCGGGGTTTGCTTGAACACCACCCACTGGAAAATCAAGAAATTTAGAATTAGTTTTCCAAATCAACAGAGAGCTCCTTGCTTTTAGCTCTTGGTACTAAAATGTCCCGCTGGTCCCCAAGAGTAATGCTTGGCTGACGTGCTTGCATGAATTGTTTGTATTTTCATTAATTAATGTGACGAATGTATTAAAAATAGCACTCTCAGTTTTCATCCTGAAGGCTTATACTTAATGGCAACAACCTTTACCAAAGTATCATGTTGTTTATTTCTAAGATGGCTTTGACTCATTTAATAATGCTCTGTAATTAATTTGTAGATTACTTTTTGACTTCGCACAATTATAATTTAGCATTATGTTCCTGCAAAGGAAAAGGTTTCTGCTGTAGTTGTTTAATATTGATCAGTTTCTTTTAATGCGTTTGAGACTATTATGTCTATAGAGAAATAAAAATATTGGTGTGGTTAGAATGACTCAAACTTCCGAGATATTCATTTATTTTATCATTATTTTTTAGTAAGTACTATGTTTCAAGCAGTGCTCTAGGTGGTGGGGGAAAATGATGTTGAATAAGTTGACAAGGAGAACCTGCCATTAGTCGTTTTACATTTTTTTACATTCTTGTTTAACGCTTAAAGTTTTAAGTTCAAATTATAGGAGGAAGGACCACACTCAAAGAACATGAGATGATGAAAAAACATTTCTGTCTTGTTTTATCCTAGAGTGAATACAGATGTGCTCAATTTTATAGTCAATACTTAAAGTCTTATTGTAATTGTTGATCTAAATCATTACCTTCAGAATGTAGGTAAGCTTAATGATACGCTATGCTTAATGATAAAAGAGTAACCTTTGTTTAGTATATTTTGTTGTCATAATATGTTTAAAGATTTCACTAAATATTTAGACATAAGAGAGAAACTTAATCAGACAATGTAATTTCTGAGAACAATTTCTTTCTGAAGCAAGAATTCTGATTAGATTTAACTGGGGCCTTACAAGATGGTATGTCAATGATTTTCGCTGTGAGGGGGAATTTCCTAACTAATGACTCCACAAAAACATTTGCGTGGAACTCCCATCTCTGCCATATTTGCCTGATCTTGGACGATAAATCAACAATGCTGATGTAACAATTGGTCAAGTCATATAAGAAACAGCCCAAGACTTTCCTTTCCAGGAGGTATAGTCTCATGGAAAATCACCTTTGAGTCTGGCAAATGGAATGATGCAACTGGGTGTAGCCAAAGGGAAAATCCTAGAGGAAGTCCCCGACTAGTCAGCCTCCTTTGCCTCCCACTCTTGAACTTGAAGCATCCAAAGTGACCTTCCTCTAGAGGGAAATGCAGTTAATGATTCACTTACCGACAGACATCTGCTTGTAGAAGGTATAGTCCAGCCACAGTACAGGGGCAGTGAGGTCTGGTGAGCAGCTGAGTGCCCCTCTGGATCCTTCCAGGCCTGCACTTGGCTCAGAGGAAACGCTCAGACTTAGTAGTTGCCAGAAAGTATTTGGCAAAAAGCCCACCTTTTTCCTCAAGTACAAGTAGTCTATTGACTTGATTCCTCAAAGAGATACGTGAGGGTGAAAGTAAGTTCATTATTAACCTTTTATAGCCCTGACTGCTAACGAGGTAATGGCTGTGAAAGTGATTTTTAAAATCACAATGCAAATATAAGGCACTTTTAGTTGTTATTTTGGTACCTGAGGAAAATGTGAAAATAAAGAGAGCCACAAGTTTTATGAAGGTCCCACATGAGTGCACTTTGTTTCACCGTCTATCTCAGACCTCTAAAAAATATAGCTCGTCTAGGCTGTGGTTTGTGAGTTATGTACTAAAGTTGCTTTTCTTTGTTTTCCCAGCATGCACTTGTGATACTTCGAACGTATGATGTGCATGCGGGAAATCTATGCTGTTTTCCCCAGCATATGTAAAACAAATGCTGGCTAGGAAGTTAGCCTGGAGTTTAAAGCATCATAGAATGAACTAAATAACAGTTACAGTTACATAATACCTACTATGTGTCAGCATCATTCTAATGTTTTGTATATATTAAGTACTTTATTCCTCACAGTAAACATATGAGGTATATACTATTATTACTCTCTTTTTACAGATGTGAGAATTAAAGAATAGAGAGATGGGTTGCTGTATTCCAAATCACACAGCTAATGAATGGCAAAGTCAGACTTCACATCCTACTAGTCTGTCTCAAGAGTCTGTACAATTAACACTGTGCCAGAAGCTTTTAAATATTAGTTTTATGAATATTGTACTATTTCTAATAGTAGATATA
Organism: Equus caballus; assembly: GCF_041296265.1. Taxonomy (NCBI): domain Eukaryota; kingdom Metazoa; phylum Chordata; class Mammalia; order Perissodactyla; family Equidae; genus Equus; species Equus caballus. Next base: position 28,415,307 of record NC_091704.1, read on the forward strand.
GTATTTTTGTTACATATATTTCTTCTTTGTCTTCCTCCCTTTGGATCTAGGACTACACATAATATTAGCCGATTTCAACTCATAAGAGACTTCTCTGATGTTTATGTATGAAATAGTTTACATTTATAGAACATTTATATATTGTTAAGTGTTTTCCCTTACCATTTATTGTTTCATTTGATCCCCTTACTAACCTTTAGAATATGTGGGATTTCTGTCCTTCTTCAGATGAAGAAACAGATCACAAAGATTAAACACTTTGTTCAGTTTCGCATCACCAGTTGGCAGCAGTTCCAAGACTAGACATCAAGTTTACTAGCTTTTGGTCTCCAGCACTCTTTCTAGTGTGTCAGACTGTTTCCTCTCTTCCTTTGGAAAAAAAAATTGAAAAGAAGTTTAAGAATCCAAGTAAAATTGGGAAACCATTTTTGGAGTTACATTTAGAATAATTTTAGAAGTCCTCACTAAAGTAGGAGGTGAAAATGCATTGCATTAACAGTGGACTTGGTAAGTGCACACAGTGGGGTGCTGGTTTTTTAATTTTCTGTTTCGCATTTCTTGCTGCCTAATATGAACACCTTGACAAGACAAAGTCTTAAGTGCTCTCTTGCTTTATGCTCTTGCTTTTTTAGCACAGCTCATTTGCACTTGTTCATCATCCTCTTCCTTGACTCAGTCCCAGAAGCTGTGTTGCTAATTATTGACCCAGGCAAGCCTCAAAGAGGACAAAGGCAGCTAAAACTGGAGTGCTCTTTACGTAGAATCACAATGCACTTTCCATTTTTCAGAAGGAGCAAGGCATTTTTAGCTCTAGGGTTTGGAGGCCATTCAGTTATATGGGCACTTGAGTTTCTGCTAAAGAATCATAACTCAGTTTTTCAAAATAAACTTTTTTTGGCATTTCATTCATAGCCACTTTCTTGGAGTCTGTGTGTGTGTGTGAGAGAGAGAGAGAGAGAATTTTTCCTTTCTGTATTAACATGTAAGACAGAGCAGAATAATAATGCATTCATTCATTCCATAAATAGTTCTCAAAGAGTTACCAAGGATGCCTGAAACCACGGATAGTACTGAATTGTATTCACACTATGTCTTTCCTATACATAAACATTTGAGGTGACACAACGAAACCAGCATGAATTTCTTTTTCTTTCTTCACAATTTCGTGGATAGAAGACTCATTCTTACTGTAGATTTTAACAATCTCAGCATACAATTTTTTCTTTCTTTCTTAAGTTGAGAACTTTCACCTTTTCGCTTAAAGGAAGCCCTTTAGGGCTTCTCTTTGGCATATCCAAATTGCCAGCATCCTTGCTTTTGCTCTTTTGGGCCATTGTTAAGTAAAATAAGTGTTACCTGAACACAAACACCGTGATAGCACAACAGTTAATCTGATAACTGAGGCGGCTACTAAGTGTTTAACGGGCAGGTGGCGTATACAATGGGGACACACTGGACAAAGGGGTGGTTCACATCCTGGGCAGTGTGCAGTGGGACAGCGTGAGATTTGCCATACTACTCAGAAGGGCACACAATTTTAAACTTATGAATTGTTTAATTCTGGAATTTTCCATTTAATATTTTCAGACCAGGGTTGACCGTGGATAACTGAAACCACAGAAAATAAAACTGCTGATAAAGGGGACTCTTGTAGGGCTAAATACAATAGCAGATATTTAGACATAGAATTACCTTATTACAGGAACAGACACACGATAGATGCTCTGGAAATATTTGTTAAACTGAAATGAGCTATCACATGAACTGTATCCCACGGCCTTAGAATCTGTTCTGGAAATTATGAAATCATTAAATAGATGGGAATTGGAAAGGAATTGAAGAATCAACTCATGCAGCCCTTTTATTCTGAGGTGAAGCTAGGGAGACCCAGACAAATTATGTGACTTTTCCAAGAATACACATCTATTCGTTTCTCATCATAACATGTGTCAGAGATTACACATGTCAGTTATCTACAATGCAGCATGTCATACGAGAGGAGCTGATGTTCCAGAACAGTGCTACCCAATGGAAATATAATGCGTACCGCACATATAATTTTCAATTTTTTACTAGCCACATTTAAAAAGTAAAAAAAAAAGTGAACTTAATTTTAAGAATGTATTTTAACTCAATATATCCAAAATATTATAATCTCAGCATGTAATCGATATAAAAATTGTTAATGAGTTAGTTATCTTACATTTTTTTTTCATACTAAGCCTTCAAAATCCAGAGTTTGTATTATACTTTTGACACATTCCAGTTGGGCTAGCTATATTTCAAGTACTTCATAGCTACATGGGGCTTAAGGCTACCCTATTAGACAGCATGGGCTCTAGAATCACAGGGGAAAAGATGATTATGCATTTTTAAAGCTGTGGTATTGGTTTTGTTGCATTTTTTTGAGGAAGATTGGCCCTGACCTAACATCTGCTGCTAATCTTCCTCTTTGTTGCTGAGGAAGACTGGCCCTGAACTAACATCTGTGCCCATATTCCTTTATTTTATTTGTGGGATGCTGCCACAGCATGGCTTGATAAGTGGTGGGTAGGTCCTTGCCCAGGATCCAAACCCTTGAACCCTAGGCTGCCGAAGCAGAGCACGTGTGAACTTAACCACTACACCAGCAGGCTGGCCCCTAAAGCTGTAGTATTTTTATTATTGCTTATTTTTAAAGTTTGATTTCAACATGCAAGCACAAAAATAAAACTTAACCCAAACTGATTCAACAAGATGTAAACAAAACTGGAATAGACCTATCACCATTAGAGAAGTTGAATCGATAGTTACAATTTTAACCTCCCCCCAAAATTACTAAATGAACAAACCATCAAAAGTCTTGGCTCAGATGGTTCTACATATTACTACCAAAATTTCAAGGAACAGAGAACTTCTACCTTATACACATTGTCTCATTTTACAAGAAACTGCCTACAAGTATAGAATCAGTTCCATTTGCGGCATTAGTAGAAGCTTAAACTGTCAACCAGGTTTTTCTTAGTGTGATGAAACAATAATCTTAGCTATCCATATAACCTGTCATTTTTTTTCATTTCTTTATGACAATGGAGAGTTGTCATTGTTTATTATTGATAAATGTTGGGGTGCTTCTATTTAACAGACTGCTTCATGGGCCCTCCCTGCCATGCACTTAACATTAAATGCATAAACATGAGGATAGGAAGAAGTTACCTATCATAGGCATCTAAGCTCGCCAATTATTTTCAGAGGCGCTAGACCAAAAATAGAGGATTTCACTTTCTTGCTGTATTCAAATTCCTGTTTCTGACAAGAAATTCTGCAGAAGCAAAGAGACTACTGCGTTGTTCACTGTTCAAATCTGCGAAAGGTTAATGTAATTGTGGGTTTGGCTGTCACCTCGTCCTTTTCCTGGATCTTTGTTCAGAGCTTAGGTGAATTTGTTGGTGGGGGCTTCCCCTTTTAAGTTCTTCAGCTTTTGAAGTAAAAGAAAGGGAAACGCAAGGCGTGGAACAGAAAAGAAACTGAAATAGGTCACGTCTCTGGAGGCTTCTGAATTTGGTGCAGTACTAACCCTGTGATCATTTCATACCCACCTTTTCAAAGGGCTTCTTATAATTTCATTTTGTTCTCTAGCCTAGAGAATAAAGTAGACTTCTATAGCCTTTTCCTCAAAAGCTGATTCTGATTCTCTATAAGGTACCACATTAATAATAGTTTTTCTTTTTGATTACCATAAGGCCATGCAGCCTTCTAAGCTGTTGTCTTTAAATTCCTAGTTCTTTTATAGTTCCTATGTACAAGCATAAATTCTTATTAATATCATTGCAGTGAGGAAGATAGAAAAGTGTGTTAGAGTGCTTATAGCTGTATCAGGAAGTTATAACTCCACTGGCTTAAACCACAAGCAATCCTGAGGTGGGATGTTCGAGTCACTCAGTGACGCAGTAACGTAACCAAAGAACTGAGACCTGTCCATCTTTTTTTTTTTTTTCTCACTATCTTCAAGTGTTGGTGATTTTTCTGGCTTATTCCCGCACGATCTCAAGATGTCTGTCACAATTCTAGCTATCAAATGCAGATGTCTATGACTAGTGAAAAAAAAAAGGATTATCTTTTCTTTATGTCTTCTTTTAAGATCTTTCCCAAACAGACTCCCCAGTCTGACTTCTCTCCAATGTCTCGTTGATCGAAGTTGCATCACATGCCAATGTCTTAACCATTCACCACCACAGAAGTGGCGCCTCCATAGTTAGTGGAGATAATCGTGGGAGCTGGGGCTGACGCCATCTCCCCACAGGTACCTGGCTGCTGTAGAAACGCACAAGAAGGACACCTAGCCAGGCTTACCAGAGCAAGGGAGAGAGGAGTGTCAGAGTGGATTTCCAAAGAAAATGTTATCCAACCTGAGATAGAAGGGCAAGAGGAGATAATCAAGGGAAGGGTGGTGGGAGGAGAGGACGGTATCAGGTGGACAGCATATCATGTGCAAATGACTGAGGATAAGAGAGAATGTAGTGGGTTTGGGGGCATGCAAAAAATTCACTTTGCCGAAGATATAGAGCACAGGAGGCATCAATCAGAAATAAGGTGGAGAAGTATCCTGGGATGGATAATAAAAGATCTGATAAATCATATGGAAGTTTATACTTCATTCTGCTGCAGTAGGGAGCCAATGCAATATTTTAAGCCGCAAATGACATAATTAAATCTGCACCTCAAAAAAAAATCTATGACTCTCTGGGAAGTTGGTTTATATATGGTCAATACTGGAGGTAGATGGAACAGGTGAGACTCAATTGCAGTAATCCAGGGGAAAATGGTGACGGGCTGCATTAAGATAATATCATTGGGGTTGGAAAAAGGTGAATAGATTTGATTGGTATTTAGGAGTTTTGACTAAACAGAGCTTGGTTAATAGGAGGTGAGAGAAGTAGAGATCAATAATCACTCAGATTTCCGGATTGGGCAGCTAGGAGGATGGCAGTGACGTTTATTAGTTAGGATATACAAAGGAGAAGCTGAATTGGCAGGGAAGTGGATTGAGTTAAATTGTATCTAATGAGTTTGAGGAGCTTGCTCTGTCTGAAGTTCATGAGAGATATTCTTGTTCTTAAACTTTTAGATGCTAAGGGATATATTAACCAATAAATTATATAAGACAGTACTAGAGGTACTCTTAATTTATTGCAGAAGATGATAAGTAAAACAAGAGAGGGATAAAGGAGTTCAGAGAAGTAAGTGTTTCTTCCTGAGGACCAAAGAGTGGGAGAATCAGAAATTTCTCATGAAAGAGAAAAGTCTTAGTTGAATCTTGCCTGGAAAGATTAGACAGATGGGAATTGTAGAGGCGTGGGGGCACTGTGCTCTAATTAAGGCAGATTTGAAGAATGGCAATTGATTGTGTTGGTAGGGCAAGTTTGAATGGATATAATAAAATATAACGTTTGTGGACTAGTTGAATTGATCAGAATCCTTGGGATCCCAAAGGGAAAAAGATTATACATATTCCCTCTATTGACCTTTTATTGCAAGATGTATTAGCTACTGATACAGGAGTGCTATGTAACAACCAACCACAAAATATCAGTAGCATGTAACAATAAGCATTTGTTTCTTGCTCATAGGTCTGCTCTTGGGCTGGGATGTCTACGCTTCAGGCTACAGGTTGCTTTCGTGTTTGTTCCTCATGTTTCTTTCTCCTTCTTCCTGGACCAGTGGTTTCTCAGGGCCTGTTCTTATCACGACTTACTTGACAACTCCCAGAGTGGAAAGTGGACACACTTCATAACTCATAAGGCCTCGTATTGGGACAGGCAGTAGAATTTGTGCCCAGATTCTGTTGGTCAAAACACATAATATGGCCTAGCCCAATATCAGTGAGAAAGAGGGGAGGGATGAACAGAAGGCCAGGGAAGGCAGTGAATATTGGCTGAACATATTCTAATCCATGACATAAAGATAGATAGAAACTTAAGATATCATAGAATTTGACCCATCAACCACAAAGCTAGAACACTAAGGTTCTCAACTGTGGAGGGTCCAGTGGGCTTCTTAGACAGACTCAGGAGAGCAACCCAATCTGAGTGACCTCCTTTTTTGCCCTATACTTGTGCTTTCCAGAGGGATAACATGGGCCCATAAACTGCTCATTGAGCTCATTAATTATTGGTCAGAATCAGAACCAGCTACTTCAGGACCAGCTCATGGTCATGACTACTTTCCTTTGGTTTCATGCAGAGGAAAGTCCATTCCTAGTCCATTCCTTCAGGGCTAGTTAGAGGTCGATATTACCTCCCCCAGCAGCACTACTAAATGAGTGATAAGAACTAAAACAATAAAAAATAATTGCACTATTTTCCTTAACATGTAGTTTTTGGACTTCTTCCAAAAATCCAGTACATTTATGAAAGCCAAGCTAAGGCATTGTGCTGGTTATTGTACCAATAATGTGTCTCAGTTATCTCTGAGAAAATGTATGATCCATGGAAATGACATAATTTTCCCATCATTGTACAGCTAAGTTGCATACCTGAGACTTGAAGACATCGTCAAACTATGTTATCTCTAAATCTCTACTTAATTGCCACATAAGCAAAGGATTTTAACCATTTTTGAGTTCCTGAATTGAAGATATATAATTGTATTAATTGATCCAGAAATTCTCAAGCCCAAACAGTCTCATGGTACTTGAGTAGAACCTATAGTGTGTGTGTGTGTGTGTGTGTGTGTGTCCTGTTTTTAGAGGATCATCTTTTAGTGTGGATACCTGTGACAGGGTCATGTAATACGTCAGGGTAGCTCACGTCCTGTTTCACTATACTTTCCAAACTCCCCTCAGCACTTTTTCTCACTTCATTCCGTGGCTTCTGTACTCCTAGCAATGGCCAGTGCCTCAAGAAGTCCCCATACAGGGAAGAAAGAGATGCCTTCACAGGCACAGTTCTGCTTGAGGTTCTTTTTCACGTCACCAAGAAGAAAATGCGTGACTACTCCTCTTCTCTTGAGCCCAAAGACATTTCAGAGCAAAGCTCTTGCTTCTCTTTTATGACTGCTTTTCCACTGCAGACTCTCCTTGAAGGTGGCCTTTGAGAGAGAGGAGAAAAAAGCAGGAGGAACATGAAGACAAGAAGATGAATAAGAGATGAGATTTAAGAAATATATTCATGTTTAATCCTTTACAAATTAAATCCTACTGAGACCCTTAAATAATAGCTCTCACAGGGATTGTGCTTAAAAAATCTGATTCCAGCCCTGAGCATATGTATCTTGTCCAAGAAGGACAGTACATCTGAGGTTTCATCACTACAGCTGTCATAGGAGAAAGGTCCCCATTCAAGGCCAGTTTCCCCAAGTGCCCTCCCAGGGAGAGAGAGAAAACATAGTCTGGGTAACATAGCAGGTGTGTTGTGAGAACCTATGAGGGGGCCGAGTTGGAGGAACAGGAGTAGAAGGGAAATCAGAGAGAGGGTATGAAAGCTCAATAGATGCCTAGCAAACTGAGACTGAAAAAGGTACCGATAGAGTCAGGTCAAGTTGAGCATGAATGTTACTGGACCCTGGGTTAAGTACTTTCTAGCTTGGATGGGTTCTTCAAGCAGCAGACTTTGAAAATTGAACAGCTTTAAATTATTCTATTATTTGCTACAAATAAATTTATCACTTGAAAAAACAGTAGACTATTTAACTGGTTTGTATTAAAGAAAAAATAAAGTCTTCAAGGAGTCATTGTTGCTTGATTCGTTGATGGGCTGCTTGATGAATGAATGAACTTGAAGAGGAAGGAAGGGAGAGAGGGAGGGAAGGAGGCAAGGGAGGGAAATCAGAAAGGGAAATATGTGCTCTGATTTCACTGTTTTAAAAAGTCAATATTTATTATTAATAAGCTATACCGTCTCTTTATCAAATTTTATACCATTTTTTTCTTTATCTTCACGACTCAGATTTGTCATATCTCAATGTGCTGTGTTCATAAAATGGTTTTTGGATTTTAAAGAGCTGATTAACAATGTTAGAAGCTCATTTTAAGGTTTTTTTTCCTACAGATTACTGGAGACAAAATATGGATAATGACATGTCAAATAACTATAATTACAAGGAAATGCCTTTAAGTTGAAATTCAATAAGTTGTTATGGTTTCACCCTATTTTTCACCTGTAGAAAGGTTTCTCATAAATAATAGTTTATACTTATAGAGTATACGTAAAGTCTGGAAGCATAGACAATGTTTTATATTTTATTAGATGAAGATGTCCTTTTTGATATTATACGTAGTCACCTGTGCTTCCAGACTAAGTGGCAGACACTGTTCTAAGTGCTTTACGTGGATTAATTCATTTCGGCTGCTGGGTTAGTATTTCTCTCACCTTATCAGCACCTCACCCCATCAAGTGAGTTTGCCTATACACACACGCACTTTTGCACTTGGAATTCTGGGTACAATAGAATTGTAGAGCACAAGAGCTGCTGCAGAGACTCAGAAGGGTGTGGCTGGGGATGTGACCAGGACTATCTTGCAGTGATGGGTGTGGACCGCGTGGCTCCTCCACTGAGCCTGGGCAGTGTTTTTGCTTTAGGAATGATGTGGAGAGTTTTATTTTATTTGACTTTTTGGTATTTCTCTTGGTTCCTGCCGAACTGGCTCAAGGTTTAGAAGGTATCCTCCCACCTGCATTTGGAAAAATACATTTTTAAAACTCCTCCGGATATGAAAATGTTAATGTCATTGAAAAGCTTTTAATATAGCATTTGTAGAAATAGTTTCAGAACAGAGAACTTTATTGCTTTTCCCAGCAGAATTTTAATTGTGCTTGTATAAGTGTTACAAATGCAAAAAATATATAGCTGATAAATCTAAGAGACAAAATTGTATCAGATATTGTAATTATAGGACACCTCAAAAATATGTTAGTAACATCTTTTTATACAGATGTGGTTGATATTTTACCCCCACAAAATTAAAAATGCAGAATCGTGGCTGAAGTTTATATCGGACCAGTCTAAAGCCAGCCACAACTATGTAATTTCCATGATTTTCTCCCCATCAATGGAAAATTACTGTCAGCTTAGCCAGAGTCTACAGACTGAGCAAACGTCTGTTTCCTTTCCAGAACTGAGTGTTTCAAACTTTTTTCAATAGGTAAAATTACCATTAAAGGTCAGAGATTTGTTTTTCATGCATGATGGATTTCATTTGCTTTAGAAGTATTATACCAGGAGGGTAGGCTTTTTTTCTGACTTTAGAACTAAATTAGAATTGAAATATTCACGGTTTTGAATCAACCCCAAACAATTTCCTTTTGTTTATTTTCCCTTGGCAAAATGATATATTTTTTTTTAATGGAGAAGAAAGTCTTCTGGAAATAAAATATATATGTATGTACATTCCCCCATATTTGAGGTTAGCAGGCAGACTAAGCATACTGAACACCAGTTCTACGATTGGGCTTAACTTGTCTTTCGTCAGATTCTAGGCACTTTGAATGCAAGGACTTTGTTTTTTGAATAAATACCCTTCATAGTTGATAACCTGTTCTTTTTCCCGTATATTGTCTTAACTAATGACTGCCCAAAATGGACATAAAGGCTGTATTTTTCCTTCTTCTTAATGTAAAGGAAAGAGTTTCCAACTCCATGATTGGAGATAAAAGATCATAAAAATTAGTCTTCACATGGATTAAGCTAAAACGCTTTGACATCGGGAACCATCTTGTGCAGAAAGAGACTGCACTTACACAGTTTGTTTCTTTAGCACACTGCTGTTAGTTACAAAAATAATGCGTGCAGGAATTGTGGAACAAGAAGTAAAAATCTTGTCTATCATTCTACCACCCTAACAAATTATATTTAACATTTTTTCCGTATTTCTTTATATATTTTAACCTTCCATAAGTTGGAGTCAATCTGTAAATGTACTTTTTGCTCTGCTTCATTGACTACAAGAGAATATCCCCCCCCCCTTTTCTTTTTTAAATGACTTCTTTCGTGTGTCTGAAGCGATTTCAACTTAACTCTATTGCGTATGTGCTACAAGTAGCTGCCCTTCGGAAAAAAGGCACCTTTTTCTTTCAAAATAAAAAAGAATGCAGAGAACTTTGTGATTGTAATTACTTACTGCATGTCAAAAAAATTCAGTCTCATATCCTTGCCAGTTAATAAGTATGTGTCCCTAGCTATGGGACCTAAGGAGGTTATTCAGCTGTACTCTGCCTCAATTTTCTCATCTATAAAATGTCGATAATATACAGAGTACGTAATGGCTAAATACTGTATTTCTATTGTTAGTGTTATATTTGGCCTAAAACTTCCTCTAATCTGACAGAAAAGATCAATTTGAACCGATCACTAGGTTTCTCAATAAACCATGTTACATTTATTGAAATGCCTCCAGTATACCCCAGACAGGAAGAAACTGTGGCTTATACTCAAACGTTCATGTATTCCTTCTTAAGGTATATGCCATCAGTTAATTTAGGAATTCATCCTTTTCTCTGTCATTTGTCAAAACTCAATTACTGCAGGCTTATTTTGCGTAAAAAGGAGAACCATCTCTAAAGGAGGAAATAAGGTCAGTGACAACCAAAATTCTACACATTCTTTAATCTTGCTGCCTTGCAAGATGTTAAGATTGGACACCTTAGACACACATCTGCTTTGGTTGAGGAATAACTGAGTACTGAGTCAACTGTCCTAACAGCGCCTGGAAATATCACAAGGTAGAATGAATCGTTTATAATAAGCCAGTCGCCTCTCAGCTCTGAGAATATCCAGCTGCATAACCTCAGGGGAACTAAATGGAAAAAATGAAGGGAAATGCTTTGGGCTTTAGAGCTTTTCATTTCCTATGAACAACGCATCTCCTGCTCTTTTCTCCCCCATGTCCCCACTGTCCTCATATCGGGTCTTCCTGTTAATTCACTGCTGTGCCTGGTGAGCCGGGATCTTAAGTCGTTTATAAATGTAAAAAGCAGTTAAAGTCAGACATGAGTTGTCTGAAGGGGGAGTGGCCCTTGGTTAGAGAGACTAATAGACCAGTAATTCGGGTGTCATGTTATACTGCAGAGACGTAAAGTGGAATGGACCTAAAATATGTCTTCTTAAGAAAAAAGCCGTTGGGGGAGCCTGCTGGTCCCCCGTCTAGGTATCTATCTAAGTGTAGCAAGGAGTTAATTGATTTTGATAAAGAGTTGAAAACATTGTTAACTTGCCTCCCTCCCACTGCCTGAAGAAGGCAGATAACACATGCACACTGGCCCCCTTGGTCTCCTCCAGTGAGTGGTATGAATGCAGCTGCTTCCTAGGAAGGGCCACAACAGGGCCTTCTCAAAACTTTCCTGGGCTGGGGTTCTCCCTTCTCACCACTTGCTGCCCACCGAGCCAGCAGGTGCTTTCAAAGTCCAGGCAAGTACAAGAAACTTCTTGGCTCAGATGTGCATGGTCTGCTAGAGGCAGCTGGTATGTGAAGAGGGAATGTCATCAGATGCTAGGTCTCAAATTATCAGCATGGCTCGACAGCTGAGGGGATGGTGCATGCCTGTCCTGTAGCACTGAGGCCGTGACCAGCGTTTCTTGAGTGACCACAGTGTCAATCCCTAGAGTAGACTTGGAAACACTCCACTGCGACAGGAAGGCAGCACTTGAACTTGGCATCGGGTTTTGGAGTTAACTGTCTAAGGACAGGCTTTCTCATTTCTCTACCTCTGCTCATGTGCAAGGTAGCAGATGTTTTCGTAGAGCTGAGAAAGGCAAGTGTCCGGTGGTTATTATGGCATCTGTTTACCTCAGTCCAGTCACCATGCCAAGTTCCACAGCCACCGACAATTAAGTTTGATGAAGATTGCTTCCTCCATCCGCAACTGGAACTGACACTAACCACATGCTAGAATTCATTATGCAGATCTGTGTCTGTGGATAGTTAATAGGTAGTTTTAAAAAATTAACTGAATGTAGCCTTTTCCTCTCCACGTAAGCCAAGATGATTGCCCCATTTGTTCTTCTGCCCATCTGAGTATAGTTTATGTATAAATCAGCAGCAAGATGGAAGTTTACTCTGGACTTTAGGATGTTTTAACCTGCAGAAGTATCTCATCTTTTGTACATTTCCCTCTTCCCCGTTTCTAACCCAAAATACACCTGCATTCCCTTGCTCTAGAATATGAGCATCGATTTTTTTCCAACTATATTGAAGTATAATTGACAAAAATTGTATATATTTAAGCTGTGCAGTGTAGTGGCTTGATGTACATATATGTTGTGAAATGATTACATAGTCAAGTTGATGAACACATCCATCACCTCACATAGTTACCATTTTTTTGGTGTGTGTGGTAAGATGACTTAAGTTCTACTCTCTTAGCAACTTTCAGGTGTGCAATACAGCATTATCAGCTATAGTCACCATACTGTACATTAGATCTCCAGAACTCATTCATCCTATAACTGAAAGTTTGACCAACATCTCTCCATTTTCCCCGCCCCTCACTCCTGGTAATTACTATTCTACTCTCTGCTTCTCTGAGTGTGTCTTTTTTAGAGTCCACATGTAAGTGAGATTATACAATATTTGTCATTCTCTGTCTGGCTTATTTCATTTAGCATAATGTCCTCCAGGATCACTAATGTTGCTGCAAATGGGAGACTTCCTGTTTTCTCATGGCTGCATAATATTCCATTGTGCTTATGTGCCACGTTTTCTTTATCCATTCATGTATCAGCAGACATTTAGGTTGTTTCCATATTTTGGCTATGTGAATACTGCTGCGGTGCACTTGTGTTTGCAGGTATCTCTTCAAGGTAGTGATTTTTTCCCCCTTTGGATATATACCCAGTAGTGGGATTGCTGGATCACATGACAGTTGCAGTTTTCGAGGAACCTCTATACTGTTTTCCATAGTGGCTGCAACAATTTATGTCCCCACCAACAGTGCACAAGGGTTTCCTTTTCTTCACATCCTCTCCAACATTTATCTCTTGCTTTTTTGATAAAGGCCCTCCTAACAGGTGTGAGGTGATATCTTACTGTGATTTTGATTTGCATTTCCCTGGTAATTAGTGATGTTGAGCACCTTTTCACGTCCGTTGGCCATTTGTATGTCTTCTTTAGAAAAGTGTTTGTTCACATTCTCTGACCCCCTTTTTTTTTTTTTTTTGAGGAAGATTAGCCCTGAGCCAGCATCTGCTGCCAATCCTCCTCTTTTTGCTGAGGAAGACTGGCCCGAGCTAACATCCGTGCCCATCTTCCTCTACTTTATATGTGGGACGCCTACCACAGCATGGCTTGACAAGCAGTGCCATGTCTGCACCCGGGATCCGAACTGACGAAGTCGGGGCCGCTGAAGAGGAACATGCAAACTTAACCCCTGTGCCACCGGGCCGGCCCCGTGTCTGCCCATTTTTAAAATCAGATTCTTTCTTTTTTTGCTATTGAGTTAATATGAGTTCCATATACATTTTGGATATTAACCCCTTATCAGATATGTGGTTTGCAAATATTTTCTCCCAATCTATAGGTTGCCTTTTCATTTTGTTAATTGTTTCCTTTGCTGTGTAGAAGCTTTTTAGTTTGCTGTAGTCTCACTTATTTATTTTTGCTTTTGTTGCCTGTGCTTTGAATGCCATATCCAAAGAATCATTGCCAGGACCGATGTCAAGGAACTTTTTTTCTATTATCAACTATTTAAGCTATGTCTATGACATAAAAAATACATTCAATGTTCCAAGAAGGAGCCCAAGTAATATCTTTTAAAAGGACTAGTTTCAGCGATCATAAACACTTAAAGAAAAAATTCATTTTCAAAATTTCATAAACCTTATGATTATACTGATTCCAAATTCAATCCAGATCCCCAATATGCTTTTATCATTGCAAAGCCCCGTAGCTCTGAGGCTACAAGCATCCATAACGTGAGAGTTATGTACTTTTTGATCAAGTATTAAAGTGATTGTGAGAGGTCCGAAAACTTTTTACACTTATTTTTTTTCTCGTTTCTTTTCTTATTCTCTTTCTTTGTCTCTCTCTCTTACATTTAAACCTCCTCAAGACTCCTTTCTATTCCTACTCAGCAAAATGGAGGTCAAAATCACACCAAAATGTCTGTTTTTCCCCCCATCCCCCTGCTTCACCATTTCACAGTAGGCTTTTTCCCTCCTGAGGATTTAAGGAGAAAATTCTGGCCTCAGACATTTAAGGGAAATCTGTGCTTTTCCTCTCCCCAAGTTAAAATACTTGCTATAAATAATTGGAGATTCAGGAGCCATTATGACAAATCTGGCTTTTAAATAATATCAACTAATGACCCACCTGATATGACTCTATGATGCCTCCAGGTTTGGTTTTTTTTTCACTTTAAGGCAGTCAAATCTTGTTTGAAAAGGGCTATGCATATTACTCAGACATTAACTCTCAATTTGGGATTTATTGGTGATTGATTAACAGTATCTTTAATGTGTTGATATCATGAGAGGATATATGTCAACATGCACACATGTGTAGGGATGTTTGTGTGTGTGTGTTTGCATATGTTGGTTCACACTGTCAGGAAATACACTAATTCAGAGCAACGCTGGTTTAGGTCCAGGCAAATAAATTAACATTTATGTTTCTTCTAGAAATAACACATTCGCTTGCCAACATATGGTCTATAAATATGACCCTATTTTGTGTTCATGTAGTAAGCACTGTGAATCTGTGAGCAATTTTTTTTTTAATTTCAATGTTTCTCATTGACCTACCCCATGGCATCCTATTTCACATGTGTGTGCCAGAGACTGAAAACACCAAATGACAAAGAGTAGGGATAGAGAAAGAAAGGGACTTGAGAAAACTTGACAATCTATTAAAGTAAAATGGTAACATTTCAGTGTTTGACACAGAGCAAACAAACATAACCATCTCACTTTAATCAGCTTTCATTTGTAATTTCTAAGTCCCAATCAAAACTCACCTTTGGTGTCACAAAGTAGTGGAAGGGGCATGTATTGGTCTAGGTTCCCCCAGAAGTAAACCCTGAAACAAGGAGTACAAGTAATTCATTCATTTATTTATTTATTTTTAAAGAGAGACTCTTCTTTTTTTTTTAAAGATTGGCACGTGAGCTAACATCTGTTGCCAAGCTTTTTTTTTCCTTCTCTTCCCCAAAGCCCCCAGTACATAGTTGTATATTCTAGTTGTAGGTTCTTCTGCTTGTGCTATGTGGGACGCTGCCTCAGCGTGGCCCGATGGGCGGTGCCATGTCCGTGCCCAGGATCTGAACCGGCAAAACCCCAGGCCGCCGAAGCTGAGCATGTGAACTTAACTGCTGGGCCACGGGGCTGGCCCTCAAGTAATTCATTTAGAAAGTTCATGAAACATAAGTACGGAAGTGGGAGAAGTGAACAGGGAATAGAAGGACACAGACCGTGCATGATCCAGCCAGTAACCCCAGAAGGAGAGTGGAGCTGAATCCCACTGAAGGTGCCCTGCAAGACAGTGGGTGTGGAACACGCCTCAGAGTTATCCCACCCTTGAGATGAGGAAACTAGAATATTTCTCCACCATCTTGCCCACCCATCACTGGTTTATGGGGATCATTACCAACCCATCACTTCTGGTTTATTTATCCATGGGCCAAGCATGTAACTGTGGCCAGAAAGCCCCTAGGCAGAGACTCGCAGGTATTAAAAAACCCTCAGGCAGGGAGCTGCAGGTTTGTGGAGTAACAAGCTTAGAGAGGTGTGTGTTCACAGGACATGGGCACCAACATACTTCCTTATAAGTGTCAGACACTGAGTTAATTTCTTCTGCATGTGTGTACCAGTGTTTTGAATCAAACCTTCTCTTTGTTCTGTGTGTCTGAAAAATTTCAACAAAAGTATTATTGTTTAGTATTGGTACTTAAGCATTTGAATATGTAACATCAAAGATGATCTTAACAAGTATAAAGCAAATTCATTTAATTTATCACAAAATCAGATTTACAGTCATTTGTTTACTCAACGTTCTCTGTAGACTATTTGAAATAAAAGCTTCTATAGGGTAAAATTTAAAGGTATTTTTCTACAAGATGGGCTTTAAAAATACTTTATCGTATCATAAACCTTCAAAACGAAATGATTAATCATCTTCTGAAATCTGTAGAAAATGTTGCTTAAATATCACTCTCAATTACCATTTCTAGAGCTAAATGCTAAGACAGTTGTTTGTCTACCAGCTGAAATGTGGTTTCACCAAATATAAGATGAAATAACCCTTGTGGTTAATTGGGCTTTCTCTTGATTTAGGAAGAAAAAGGCAAAGTTCTATTTATGACTAATTCAAGGATTTTAAGAAGTTCTCCTAAATCGTTTCAGCAACAAGGCAAAAACAGAGGCCTGGAATGCCAAGGTTAGAGGGAATGTTAAAATTCCCAGCTACTCCCCAGGGCCTCATGGCCCTCTGTCACGTTTTGCAGTGTGGTCTTCTACCTAACGCTCCGATACCTAACCCTTACCAACCGCAAAGGAGCCCGTTCCATTTTTGTTAAAAAGTTCTTCTTTATATAATCCCCAATCTCTTCACCAAGATTTACCGGTGGAATGGCACTTTACCCTGCTGTGAGCATCTCCTGGGCCATGCCTGTGCTTTTTGTCTGCGCCATTCTCCACAAGGGAATTGCCTTCTCTTTTCCACCAGCTTTCAAACCCCATCTCTGGGACTTTCTCTCTTTGAAATCGTCTCTGACTATCCATCCCACAAGGATTTTTCCTCTTCTACTTTCTTATCATAACATTCATGATCTGTGTCATTCATTCATACATTCATTTGCCCAATATTTATTGAGTATTTCCTTTGGGCCAAGCACCGTTCTAGTTGCTGGAGAGATAGGAGGATGTAAGATAGTCAATTCCTGTGCTTATCGAAGTTCTGTCCTAGGAGGTGAGATCTATAATGAAGAACACAAAAATTTCAGATACGGTAAGACCTATGAAGCAAATAGAACACAATAATGTGGTGTTTTTCACGGGCGTATGTCTCTTACCACCTATCCCCTCTTTTTATTGTAAACTCCCTGAAGCAAGTACTACCTCTTATTTATTTGTGTTTACCACAGTGACTCATAAGTATTTACTGATCCATCTTCTTAAGGATGTGATACTTTCCTAAATCATTAGTATTTTAATCATTTGAGATTTATGTGAAGTTGGATTAAGTTGATAATGTCATAATTACAGTCGATATTGCTTGGAAGGAAACATTTTATACTTGTGGAAACCTTAACAAAGGTCATAGTGTTGGTAGTTTCCCTTATAAATTGTTAACTCTGAAGCTATCATGGAAATGTATGAACTAGTTTCACTTTCACCTCTCTGACCCTTAACTTCCTTTCTTCCCCTAGTCTCTGTTGACCCCTTTTACTCCAGCCTCATCAGACCCCCATCTCTCCTTTAGAAAAATCTGAAAGGTTAAGTTACCTACTTTTGTTTAATTACGTTCCCAACCCTGTGTTGATTTTTTTGATTAATATAAGGAAGTATGAGATCCCAGTTAATGCATGCACTGTATAAAGTACCTAACAATGACGCACGATGACTCAAATTAAGATGAAAAAGATTCTGTTTATCAGCACAGAATTCTTCCCTTTGAATTATCATATGGCAGCTGACCCTGTCTAACCTAGTGACTTTAACCTTGTTTTTAAATGCTCTGGGTGTGTGTGTGTGTGTGTGTGTGTGTGTTTTACTGATTGGTAACTGTACCAGCCCCTGAATTAATATTTGGCAACGTCAACATTCATTGTATAAAAGAAGAGCTTGGTCCAAAGGAGTTGGGCGTGAACTCTCCAAATATCAATTTACAGCTACAAAATAAGGAATAATTACAGCTACCTTAAAGGATTATTTTGAATATTTGAAGAGAAAATATAAAGAACCAAGTGGCTAGTGGGTGTTAAATAAATATTAGTTTCCTTCTACCTTCTCTGATTTACCTAACTAAATTACTCATTCAACTAGTCACTCAAACTTTGGTTAAAAATTAGCTAAAGAGTAACAAGGCAGGTTTTTCAAAAAAACCCTACGTTCACTAGGATTAATTTCATGCATGGATGGAATAGGCACTTGTCATTTCATCACAAGTAATTCTCCAAAAATTTTCTCATTAAAGACCTGAAGTGTTTATCATTGGAAATTAATCCCACTGAGTTGAGCTATTGTTATTTACTATACCTACTATTAAAATATAAATACTTGATATTACACCACTGTTGCATTAGCCATTCTCTGTAAGGGAGCTTCTTTGAGATTAATAAAAGGGTAAATCAGTAAGTCCTAAAGAGGGGTTAAAAGAAAATCTGCTAACATAACCACCACCCCCACATCAAACTTACTTTGTTTGGCTTCACAGTGTTGGCCAGACAGTATTTTTAAATTGTGAAGTAGCACCAACATTTAAAATGATAAGATATCTCATGTAATTCCAATTTTCTCTTTACAAATGAGAAAAGCTGGTCGTGTTGGGCTCTCATTCCTGATGGATGAACCACTCTTTCTTAAAGAGTGGCTTTTTATAGACGTCTGATTACCCCAATAAAATCTTCAAGTGCTACAGTGACCGTTTGCCATGCTTTCAATGCAGCCTGAAAGAAAAAAAAGGCAGGGAGGGGATAATACTGTTTTTGAAGCTTCTGCTCAAATGTATTTTTTGGAATGCCTATCATTTTCCATCAACGTCTGAAGATTTCCGGATTTCTGTTAACCTTCAGTGATAACCACATTTGAACGTATCCAGCAGACACAACTCCTACAACAAACTTTTTAAAGCTCTTAATGACAGTCACAAAATTCTCGTCTTCATTTTCTGCAAAATCATCCTGTTAAACTGTTCCTAGTTCTCAGCCTTAAAGGACACACAGAAAATGTTTCCTCCAGAGCCATAAATGCTTTTGAGGCAGAGTCCTAATAATAGTGCTGTGATAATTTGTTATTCATTGCAAAATCCTAAAAATTGAACAAAAGGGAAACACTATCTCCTTTAATAATGAGTGAACATTTCTCGAGTCCTTGACTGTGCGCTGAGCACTGTTCTAAGCATTTTACCTGCATCATGTAATCTAATTCTCCCAACCACCCAATTGCACCCATTTTACAATTGAGCAGACTGAGGCATAGGAAGGTAAAGCAATGTGTTGGGTAAGGGGCCAAGTGGGGCTTTACACCTTGCCACTCTGACTCCGTGGTGTTCCTAACCACTGATACTGCTTTCTTGTATATCCCAGGGTATCAGCTTCAGTGCTTCAACTTGAGCCTTTGGGATCTATTGAAAGATGGAAAATATAGTTGCGTTGTCTCATCATTTAAGAAACAGAAAGATAGGACCACCATTTTGCACGATTCCAAAGACACAAGGCACATGATGGTTTGTGTAAATGGTTCCCCCTGGAACTGTGCGGTGTACAGCCTGCTCAGTGGCCCTGCTAATATGATCCTTCACACAGAAGAGTTTTACTCTTCATTCTGTTAAACGATTTTTAGTGAGACTGGCTGCCCCAAAGAACAGCGTCTCCTTAGGTCTTGCCTCATGCTAAGAATCAAAGATCAGCGTTAAGTTTCCACAATTAGTTATTTTACATAATTGAAAGCCTGCTAGGCAGTTCCTCAGGGTGAAATTCTCCATAGCCATTTCTTCTGCTTCCAGTTATGTCAAACAATAGTTGAAGAGCATATGTACTCAGAAATGATCTCTAAGGAGTTGGAGGCAGGCTGCTTACAGGTTTGTTTTCCCGGGATAGGTGAGTGTGGTGGTGATTTTTCCATGCTGTGGCAGAGTTTAGTATGAAATGGTGACTCACCTTCCTCCGACAGAACACGTGGTGACCATGCAGCCAGATTGTGCCCAGTGAGGTGTGACTCCCATTGAGTCAGGAGAGTTGCTCAAGCATTAAAATTTGACCTCTTGGCCTACCTGTACACGCACTGGGCTAGTTACAGAAGGGCAGGAATTCCTCAGCCTTCCTGAAGTGGTGTGATTTCCATTATAAGACCTATTTGGGTAACAATAAAATAATGAAGAAAATGCATTTGATTAATGAAGCCTCTGTTAAATATTCCATCCTATTTTGAAAGAATGCGTTCCATTTATCCTTAGAAGACAAAGTTTATTTCAGAGAAAATACGTTGACCATATCCACGGAGCAGTCAAGCAGAATGGGAGTCAGAGAGTTAAGCTCAGGTATACCTGTTTCACTTTGGACTAAAATCTGCTCTTCATGCTTCCACTTTCTCTAATTGGTGTGAAAACCTAACCCTAGGTCAAAACTATATCCCCGGGACTGACTGAAAACACGGTTGGTCCTCAGAGGGACTCTCATACTTCTTCCTCCACTATGGGGAGAATGCAGGGGCCCCAGTAACTATCTTAGTTCATAAGTCACTAGTCAGGTATTTTAAAGCACAATTTAACAAATGATTTTGGTACAACCAGACAGCAATGTTATTGTTTTAGTTTGGTCGTTCAAGTACCCAAACCCTGGATTCATTATCTCGCAATCTCATGGGTTCAGTTATTATAGAGAAAACTTTAAGGGGACTAGTACTTTTCTTCTCAACTAAACTATTAGGTCCTCAAGGGTGGCAACTATGTATTGTGCTTCTTTATCATCCATGATATCTAGTATGAGCTGGATCATGAGTAAGTCCCTGCAGTGAATGCTTGATGCCTTACTTTACCTCATTAGCAAGGTAAAGTATAATTCATAATTATCAAAGTAGCACAGGAAGTAGCACACTCTCTGGAAACATTAGATATGTTTCCTTGCATGAATCACTTCTTACCGGAATTCCCTTTCTTCCCAGATCCCATCTCCAGGGCTCTGTTGCCCATGGCACGTACTATGGTTCTCAGTGTCTAGAGCCTCTGAGCTTTTTATGGGCCTGTGAAAATACTTGAGAAGTGGAAAATAAAGTAATTGACTCCAAATTATGAAAAGAAAACTGCAAAATCACAATTAAAGTTCCATTAAATGTTCAAAGTGTAACATTATGTCAACTTCAATAATTGTGAAATAAATATTCTTAGAAACTTTATTACATTTGAAAAAACTTCTGAGCCAAACTTTTTTCATTTTACAAGTATTCTCGAGCATGCTGGATGATTGCACAGAAATCAGGGCCGGTTGTTAGTTAAACGGATTTAATAGCAGCCAAATGATTTCAAAAGCAAAACTATAAAGACCTTTTCCAGATTTTTATAGCAAAAATATTGCATAACGTGGGGAGTGGGTCCGTTTATTATTAATATATGGGATATGACGTGTAGTGGGGCCTGCAAAGATGTCAAACAGCCCTGCCTAAGCTACCACCTATTTGCAAGATTATTTTTAAAATCACTTTTTTATTTTATTGATTCAAAAAAAATAAAACTGCACTTTAATGATAACTTAGAGTTACTATAAGATAACTCTTAAGAAAAAGGTTAACTATCTGCAGAGAAATCTGAATGTCAGCCGGGGAATAATTTAGCTCCTGGGGGAATCTGACTTATGGAGGAATTGTCAGCTGAATGAAGCCTTAATTTCATGGACTCCGGTCGGAGAGCTTTTTCATAGTCTCTCCCCATGTGGAATAACGATCTGCCCAAAAGTAGAAAGCATTTTGACATTATCTCTTCTAGCTCATTTGCCTTCAACTTTCCATAAAGCAACTTCTGCCAATTACCATACTTGAGATTCCACGTTTTTGAAAAGATATCATAGAAAGCACTCTTTTTAAGAATACAGGGAGCACACTAGAGAAGTTCCTCTGAAAATCACAGTTCTCTGTTATTTGCTAATATTCTTTTTAGAGTTCACTGCATGTGTGGAATGAATAAGCTGTCATTGTCCCCAGAAGAGCATAGATGGATATACAACGTCAGGTTAAATAGTATGTAAGTCGGCTTTCCTATCGCTTATACAGGAACTTTCTGTTCTACAAGCAAAATTTAATTGTAAATATAGTATACCTATAGAAATTGTTCTTGAGTGAGGAAGAAAAATTACTCTTCATTTTGAGAAAAGAATCAACGTAGTAAAATAAAAATGCATTTTGTTTTTCAAAAGTTACTGTTGAATACCACATTTATATACACAGCTGCAGTCTGGGATCTAAATACTTGAAATATTTGTAAGTTTTAATTCCTAGATTGAAACTAATGATTGTTTCTAATGATTTCAATGTCATATCCACAAAAAACTGTGACCAGGGGTTCTAAGTTTATCCATCCTGTCATCTTTGTCTAAGAATTGCATAAACATGTTAAACAAAAACCCCCAAAGCAAGTCTCCTATTGAGATGTTATTTGTGATGCTGTTTGTTTAGTTCTTGAGGTCCTAGAAAACCCCAGTTTGGCTCTCATAAAAGACAAATCTAAGTCCCAACTTAAGACCTTGAGCATGCTACATAATCTCTTCTCGACCTCCGTTTCCTCAGTTGTTAATGGAGGAAATGATCGCACCCAGCTCATGAGTTTGTTTTAAATATTAAATGAGATGACATGTGCAAAGCATCTTACCCAGTGCCTAGCACACAGTGAGCACGCAGTGAATGGGAGCTCTGACTGTCATTTTCCAGTCCCTTCCTCTGGAGCCAGAAGGCCTGAGTTCTGGGCCTGGTTCTTCCACTCAACCAGCTGAGTAAGCATTCTCTGTACTTCAGGTCCCTCATCTGATAAATGGATATTTAAAGTCTTCATGTGGTTGATATAAAAGTAAAGGTGCTAATGCATGTAAAACATTATTTAGTGGCTCTATGCAGTCCTTAGAATATTGTCCAGAAGAGCCTTTCCCTCCAGAGGCACAGTCATTCATAGGCCGAAGGGTGACTGACTGTGGCAGATTTCATGGGGTGCCCTAAGCACCCTCCCATTGTCCTGCCAAGATGTGGGGAAACTCTTCCTGGAAAAGTCATTCCTTTGAATTGAGCTTCCAAAAGGTCCCATCCGAATTCAAATACTCTGTCTTGGTTGAACAGCACATTACATAATAGCTTCTCTAGCTGAAGGCTGTTTCTATTAAATGCCTAGGAAAGATTTTTCCCTCTTTAACAGTGATGCTGGGGTAAGCTCAGTGTCTGCCTAAGACTTCTCCCAGTGTATTTCTTACCCCAACCAGTTCCTTTTTCTTTGAGAGAAAATTTTGTTCTGTAAAGGTATGTAGGAAATTTGTTTTAGGAAATAAGTTGTCAAAAGTAGCTTTCAAGGATGAAGACTTATGGAAAAGAAGACAGACAAGATTGAATTTTTGAAATCTAATTCCAGCCATGAAGCAAATGCCACAAAAGGGTACAGGAAGAAAATTTTTAAAAGGCTTGTCTACTACTGTTGACCATAGATTTGTTCTGTTGTTAAGTAAACACCCTGCGAGCCACATACTGTACTAGGTACTATGAATACAAAGATGAATAAATGCCATTTCCTGTTTTCAAGGAACTCACAGTGTTATGGAGACCCAAGTGTCTATGCAGTGCCAGACACTGGGAATATAAAGATGGGAAGCCACAGTTCCTTCCCCTTAGCCAGATGAGGAGAGGGTCACACCATGGTATTCTTAAGTACTCTGGTTGGAGTTAGCATCAAGGCACCTAATTCAGACTGAAATGTAGTAGGACTAGAGGAGTTGACCCCTGAGATAATTCCTGGCAAAACGGAGAGGTAAAAGGGAAAGAGGATAATGCCGTCAGAGAAGCGTGGGCAAAGATCTGAAGGTAACAGCGCGAGTTTGCAAATGGGGCAACGTGGTTTCTCACTTAATCACATGATGACCCTGGGAGGAAAATAGGTGCGCACATTGTCCCATTTTATAGAAGAGGGTATTGAACCTTAGAGAGCTTAAATTGTTTTCCAAGGTCACACAGTCAATATCAGTGTCTGAACAGTGGCTCTCGAACTCTGATGTCCCTATAATTTCCATTGGGTGCTGGTGTATGTTGTAAATACATACGAGTAAAAAATTAATAATAATTTACCCAAGGTGTTCACAGACTGAATGAAGCCAAGGAGACTGAACTTCTGAGTTCGTCTTGGAGTTAGTTGGCCTTTACTGCTTCTTGTGTTAGATCTTGAAGAGTGAGGTGGATGTTTGCTTGCAGAGAAAGGGGAAGAAGTCGAAGATGCACCAGACAGGGGAAACAGCAGGACAGATTTGGGGCAAGGCATGTACGATTGTGGCTGCCATTATGGTGTATGAAAAATTAATTATCAAGGACAAGGCTGAATGACAGATTGCATCCAAGTGGTAGAAGTTTTTATTTAACACATGGAGAAGGCTATAATTGATTCCATAAAGAATAGGAAGTGATTGAAGGTTTTTAAACAGGGAATTTAACATTTTGAGGTTTGTGTCTTTGAGAAATAACCCAGGGACAATACAGAGAACAGACCTTAGATGTGTAAGATGTGGGGCAAGAAAACTATTTACAATCTACTATGTAAAGGGAGTCATGGGATGAGGGTCAAAACTAAGATGAAAACACAAAACAATTATTTTAAATCAAAGTATTATAATAGCAACATATGCTTTTAAGTTTTAAAGTTGCTTTCTTCCATATTCATTGAATTCTCTTCTAAAACGTTTTTACTGAGGTTATGATAGTTTACAACATTGAGAAATCTCAGTTGTACATTATTATTTGTCTGTATAGGTGTTCCCCTTCACCCTTTGTTCCCATCCTCCCCCCGACTTCCCCCTGGTAACCACTAAACAGTTCTCTTTGTCTGTGTGTTTATCTTCCACATATGAGGGAAATCGTATGTGTTTGTCTTTCTCTGCCTGGCTTATTTCATTTAACATAATACCTTCAAAGTCCATCCATGTTGTTACAAATGGGACGATTTTCTCTTTTTTATGGCTGAGTAGTATTCCATTGTATATATACACCACATCCTCTTTATCCAATCATTAGTTGATGGGCACTTGGGTTGCTTCCACATGTTGGCTATTGTGAATAATGCTGCAGTGAACATAGGGGTGCCTAAGTCTCTTTGAATTGTTGATTTCAAGTTCTTTGGATAAATACCCAGTAGTGGGAGAGCTGGGCCATATGGTATTTCTATTTTTAATTTTTTTTAGAAATCTCTATACTCTTTTCCAAAATAGCTGCACCAGTTTGCATTCCCACCAGCAGTGTATGAGGGTTCCCTTTTCTCCACAACCTCTCGAACATTTGCTATTTTTTGTCTTGGTTATTATAGCCATTCTAATGGGTGTAAGGTGATATCTTAGTGTAGTTTTGATTTGCATTTCCCTGATGATTAGTGATGTTGAGCATCTTTTCATGTGCCTGTTGGCCATCTGTATATCTTCTTTGGAGAAATGTCTCTTCATATCCTCTGCCCATTATATGATTGGGTTGTTTGTTTTTTTGTTGTTGAGTTGTGTGAGTTCTTTATATATTATGGAGATTAACACTTTGTTGGATATATGATTTGCAAATATTTTCTCCCAATTGGTGGTTGTCTTTTCATAAAACTTATTTTTAATAGTGAGTATTATTTATTGCGTCCTTACTATCTGCCAAACACTTTGCAAAGGTTTTACATCTCTCACTTAATCCTCACAATATCCTGTTTTTATCTCTACTTTATAGCTGAGGAAACTGAGGCTCAGAGAAGGTTAACTAACTTGTTCAAGATCAAACAAGTAGTCATTAGGGGAATTTGAGTTTGTACCCAGGCATTCTGAGCCCAAAGGCCACCTTTTAGCCTGATTTTGTATGCCCTCTGTAATTACTAGGCATTGTCTCCAAGAGCAGCCCTTTGACATTCACTAGAACTTACTTGTAATGTGTGATCAAGGGGAAATTACTTGAGTTGGTCAGATTATTTTACCATTACTTTTAACATAGGCAGGGAAAAATGTTACCAAACAAAAAATGAGCCCAGTGAAAGTTTGCTTCAGAATAAATCATTTTTCTTCACTGTCGATTGCATCAGGTATCCTTAAAACACAGTCTGTTTGCATTTATTTCTGACAGATTATTTTCCAGATCCTATTTTAATGCAAACCTCAACTCATCTCACAATATTAGAAACAGGGATTCATTTGGCAATGTGATTTTTCCAGTTATTTTATTTCTTTCAAAAAATCTTTTAAAAATTATTTCGTGAATATGATTTAATTTTAGAATATTGCTTTATGCCTTGAGATAGGTAAAGTTAGGAACCACTTGATTGATGAGTGGCTATGGTGAATCTGAAATCAGAACTAACATTATAGTGTGGCCAATCTGGATGTGTGCTGAGGACATCTGTATATAGTTAAAGAAAATAACAGTTAAAGGGATGATTTAAAAGAAAATACACCAGATGTGGGTCAAGGCAGATATTTTTGTTCTTGACTTTGTCTGTGTCTATATAATAGGAAGCAATACTTTATAAAGAATCAATGATGAATAAAGCAAGTACATTGGTTTCTCAAGGTGAGAATGGTTGTCTCAAACCTTTTGTTCCTAATGCTTTGTTTTTCTCTATAAGAATGAGACATCGAGAACAAGACTGGCTATCACATTCCAGATCTACTGCTAAAATTTAATTTTCTTTATTCTGTGGATATTTAGTGTCTAGAGTGGTCAGTTCACTGTGCTAGGCAATTCAGAGATACAAAGATTATTAAGAAATAATTTCTATCATTAAAGAATTTATATATAATAAGAAATTAATCTTCTTGCTTCTAGTTATATGAGGTATGTAGAGTAGTAAAATTCATAAAAACTGAAGGTAAAATGGTGGTTGTCAGGGGCTGAGAGGACTGGAGAATGGGGCGTTACTGTTCAATGGGTACTGAGTTTCAGTTTGGGAAAATAAGAAAGTTCTGGAGGGGCAGCCCCATGGCCAAGTGGTTAAGTTTGCATGCTTCGCTTTGGTGGCCCAGGGTTTTGATGGTTCAGGTCCTGGGCACGGATCTAGCACCACTCATCAAGCCATGCTGTTGTGGCATCCCACATAGCACAACCAGAGGCACTCACAACTACAATATACAGCTATGTACTGGGGGGCTTTGGGGAGAAGAAGAAGGAAAAAAAAAAAGAAGATTGGCAACAGTTGTTAGCTCAGGTGCCAATCTTAAAAAAAAAAGTTGAAAAAAAAAGAAAGTTCTGGAAATGGATGGTGGTGATGGTTGCACAGCAATGTGAATGTACCTAATGCCCTTGAATTGTACACTAAAGAAGGTTATAATGGTAAATTTTATATTAGGTATATTTACTACAATAAAAAAAATACTTGATCTTGATCTATACTTATAGATGATCAAAATATTTAGTCGTTTGATAAAGAGAATTTTTAAATACTTGGACTTTGATAGACATAGCCAATTCCTTTATTTTAAAGTAAAATTTATAGATTTCTAGCTTTAAAATGGTGGATAAAAATATGTAAGACCTTCCTACCCAATTTTTCTATAAAAACATCATTCGAATAAATAATTGGTACAAGAAACAAAAAGGTGCATTCCATCTTTGAGAAAACTAGGAGATATTTGTAATTCCAAGCCATGATGCATAAAGATAAAAGTGGATGGAGAAACAATCAATGACTGAACTAAATAAAGGTTCAGTACTACAGAGAAGTAAGCTGAGTTGCCCCCAGTACCCCAGAAAGCACCTTGGAAGATGAATGGGTTCCGAAAATAGAGAATGTATAAAGAGTACGTAAGGTACACTTATCCACAAGCCCTTACCCTGTTTCAGTAAAGTCATTGTACCCTACAGCCCTCCCCAGGAGAGATTCTGGAATAATAGGCAGAGGAGAGATGGAGGAATAACTGTGCAAACAGGCGGATTAAATGACCATCTGCAAACTGATCAGTAAGATTTCCAGCTCCCTTCTCTGCTCACACCAGAACATGAGCAGGCAGTTTTACTTACATTTCTAGAAAAATCAAACTACTCCAGAGGAAAAAAATCTTAGGAACAGTGACAGTCAGGGAGACCAAATAAAATGCCTGCTGGGTAACTGATCACGCTATAGTGAAGCTCCCAGTGCACAAGCCCCACCCATGCATGCTGTAGTGGAGGAAGAACATTTCCTCTACCTACTAGGTCCTTCTGGCTGGGCTACAAATTAAATTCACATGAGACAGAATAACAGGAGAAAATCAAACAAAGCTTTATAACATATATACATGGGAGAGACCCAGGAAAACAGTAAGTCGCCAAAATGGCAGAGGCTCTCATCTTATATACCATCTTCAGCTAAAGACAAAGGACCATGTTGGATTGTAGTCTGGTGCTTCAAAGGGGAGGAAGCCAATTCACATGGAAATAGAAAAGCAAACGTTTGGTAAATAGAACACTGACAGGAGTGGGCTTAGCAAGGATCCTGTCAGTCCACCGGATACCCAGAGTTATTTATAGTGGTGGCCTGTCCTGGGGACAGGTCTTTATTTTAAATTTCTTTTAGGCAGTTAGGGGGAAGGTCAAAGTTTCTTTCAGAGTCTTTTGTTCTTAAAAATAATCAAGGCAAGGCAAAGAGACACATCTTGGGCTGGCCAATTCTGATCCCCCACAATGCAGAGCTGCCCATCACCTTTCTAGGGATCTCTTGAGTCATATATGAACTGGGGTCAGAGTTCAGTGCAGGAGTTTGAGGATCCTACTGTCATCACTGTTTGATGAACTATTTGCATGCATTTCTTTAATAACATTTAAATATTTAATTAAAAATGAGGTTAAATTTGCAAAGATGCATTGAAATGGAGAATAAAGAAGGGCACAAAGAGTGAAAGAGGGAGAAAAAGGGGGGTAGAATAAAAAGGAAATGCAACAGCACTTATGAAATTTTAAATTAGATATGAAATTTATTTGAACCCTACAGTGTTTCTTTCTGAAATCCAATATTTTGAACTAGTGCAAAGTTCTGAAAGTCAATTATAGAACGCATTTCCTGTCAACTTTACTAACCTCATGCAGAAATGTTGATTCTAGTTTTAAAAGCTAGTTTTCTGCACCTTTTAATAGAACATGTAATTTGTTGACAAATGTTGATATCCATGCATTATCAGAGGTGTCACGTATTGTTACCTTTTAAAATGATCATTTGTTAGCCGGTATTACCTAATGAGGCAATCAAAATGCCATCTGTTGTGTAGGTAACAACAAAGAATTACCTATGTTACGAGTATGGCTCAAGACCTTATGACTCTTTGTAGGTAACAGACTTGTGCTATTGTCATGTATACCCTCATCGTAGTGTTCATGAACCTGAAAATTAGAAACAAGGGCAGTGCACTTAGATTGTTTAATCCCAGATATCCCAAAAATCTGAAATTTTGATGGATAGAGGGCTTAAAAACAATTCCCAAGACCATGAACGTGTGGAGATAGGGAGAGAGAGGATAGACACTCTGTGGTCTTTCCCCATACCTCGCCCTATGCATCTTTTCCTTCTGGCTGTTCCTGAGTTATATCCTTTTAATAATAAACTGATAATCTAGTGAGTAAATAGATTTTCTAAATTCTGTGAACTGCTTTAACAAATTAATCCAACCTAAGTTGGGGGTCGTGGGAACCTCTGATTTATAGCTAGTAGGCTGGAAGCACAGGCAACAGCCTGGGCTTGCGCCCAGTATCTGACGGGGGCAGTGGCATGGGAGGGCGAGGGGAGCAGTCCTGTGGGACTGAGAACTTAACCTGTGGAGCCTGACACTATCTCTTGGTAGATAGTTGAAATTGAATTCTCAGACACCCTGCTCGTGTCCCAGAACTGCTTGTTGGTGCGGGGAAGCCCCTTCCCAACATGTTAGAATTGGGTGCAGAACCCAAAAGAATTTTGTTGATGCTTTTCTTTGCTGTGCAGAAGCATTTTAGTTTGATGTAAAGATTCAATGCAATACCTATCAAAATTCCAATGGCATTTTTCACATAAATAAAAAAGGCATTCCTAAAATTCGTGTGGAACCACAAAAGATCCCATCAAAGCAATCTTGAGAAAGAAGGACAAAGCTGGAGGCACCACGTTTCCTGATTTCAAACTCTGTTACAAAGCTATAACTAATCAAAACAGTTTGGTATTGAGATAAAAACACACTCATGGATCAATGGAATGGAATACAGAGCCCAGAAAGAAACCCTCACATATATGGTCATTTAATATATGACAAAGTAGCCAGGAATGTACAATGGGGAAAGGACAGTCTCCTCAATAAATGATGTTGGGAAAACTGGACAGCCACATGCAGAAGAGTGAAACTGGACCCCTATCTCGTACCACTCATAAAAATTAACTTGAAATGGATTAAAGACTTACATATAAGGCCTGAAACTGTAAAACTCATAGAAGAAGATTGAGAAAAGCTCCTTGCCTTGATCTCGGCAATGATTTTTTGGATACGACACCAAAAGCACAGTCAACAAAAGCAAAATTAAATAAGTGAGACTACATCAAAATCATGATGATTATTATTCTAACTTGATATTTTACAAAAGAGACAGGAAACCTGAAGATCAGAAGCCTTCAAAATATAATACTCTAAGTTTCTTCTCAGGAATTAAGGAATTTAGCTCCAAGGAGGTTTGTGCCCATAGGAAAGTCCTTGAAACCAGTTGTATACCTAGAGAGTATAACAAGATAAGAGAAACTGCTCAAAATCTGCTTGAAATTCCCCTCCAGATAAGAAAAATACCACCTTGTTCCTCAATAATGAAGAAATGCTGCAAGAGTTCCAAGTGAATTGTTCTTATTAATGGTAGAGTATAATGTACAATACTAAGAAACTAAGAAAACTACAGCTCCATGGTTGTTTTTCCTAAAACATTATTTAGTCTATCTGCAGTCCTGAATTTAAGCAATTTTGACAGGTCTGAATAGTCTGTTAGTTTATGACATGGTTCCCAAAAGTCTGCTCATGACGCATTAGAAAGTGTGTAGATTATCTATTGTTATCTGAAAACACGATTTTACTCAGAAGACAGAAGATCTGAAAGTGGGCTGAATATTTCAAAATAATAATGTCTGAGAAAACTTGGATGTATGGTAAAATCATTCCTTAACACCTCATTCGATTGGTTTCAGTTACCATTTCATGTTTAATTCTTGGTTCTTGATAAATGTCACTAGTCTCGCAAATCATGCTCACCACTGAATGACTAGAGAAGGGGAAATCACATTTCAGGGTGCTCACAATCTACGTGTATGCAATTGATGCTGTCCACCTGAGTACTGCCCATATTGTATCATGGGCACCGTTAGTGGTATGGGAAAGATTTTAGGTGGTATTTGGACTCTTTTTTCCTATTAATACTTGTATTTGGGGGAAAAAAATGTAACCAACATATCAAACTCATTTGCCAAATAAATATAAAGTTATCTTTTAAATTTATGTTGAGTTTAAAAAATTGTCAGTGATGGAAAATATCAGGTAAGTAGTGGTAGAGATGGTATGCCAACATGACAAAACTTGTGGAGGTTTTGTCCAAATGACTGAAGTATAGGAAACATCATACTACTACATAGTGGTTGGAGTCAACAAAATGTATAGAGATGGATGACCCAATGAATTTACACATCTGTGGCATAGTCCATTGAAGTGTTGTGGTGACGGTAGCCAAATAGACATCTATACATTATATAATCCAGTTTGTGAAGGGAATACTAGAAATAATAGAAGCTTCTGGATCAAATGCATGTTCTCCAAAGCCCTGCAGACAAGGGCCACATGATGTCTGAAGTCTGGTCTCCCTAGATTCAGGTGTCTTTGTCAGCCTGTACACCATCATAGACTTATACACTCCAGGAATGTGCAGTGCCATATCTACTCATTCTGAGAAGCTTTTCAGAGGAAAAAGTTTGTGACACTCGGATTACAAAATATTATTTCAGAAATGTTCCTGTGAAAAATTGCCTTAGAATGAAGAAAACACTGTAATATTGAACAAATACTATTAAATTTTAAAAATTTTTGTCACTACCTTAAATATTAGGGGTAGAAGCAAAATTAAAAATTTAAACCTCTGGGGCCGGCCTCGTGGCCAAGTGGTTAAGTTCACGTGCTCTGCTTTGGTGGCCCAGGGTTGCGCCTGTTCAGATCCTGGACGCCGACCTAGTACCGCTTATCAAGCCATGCTGAGGCAGCATCCCACATAGCAGAACCAGAAGGACCTACAACTAGAATATACAACTATGAACTGGGGGGCATTGAGGAGAAGAAGGAACAAAAAAACAAACAAGATTAGTGACAGATGTTCGCTCAGGTGCCAATCTTTAAAAAGAAAAATTAAATCTCAGTGGCTTGATACTATTGTGTATCTTTCTTTTTCTGTAATGGCAACCTTGACGTACCAATCCAAGAAGCTTTGAGTATTGTGGTTGGTTGCATATGTTATCAGATTCCCCACTTAAACTTGTTTTCTTTGGGGACAGGTATGATACATTTGTCATTATGGGACTATTAGACAGTGTTTAGGAGACATCCAATATGTAGGTTAGGATTTTCAGAGGCAGATTCTTGGAATCCGTGGTACACGGAGCAGGTAAGTGAGGAACAGCATGGGGGCAGCACCAGCCTCATGTGTATGTGACAGTGATGGGCTGGCGGTGAGCTGAGTAATGTCACTGGGACAGACGGCCTTCTGGAGGGTGGTAGGACACAGGGCTGATCATTTCAGGAGAGTTTAACACACAACATTCAGACATTACATTCTGTGATCATTGTCATTTTCTTCGTTGAAATGGCAACCAGAAGGTATCTGATAGACCTTAGGTGGAAAAGAACAGTGCTTCAAAGACGTAATAGTAGTTGCTTACTTTTATTCACTTTGTTTTTTTCTTCCTTTTTCCACATTAAAATTCCAAGGAGAAAAAAAGATAAACTTCCTCCCATAAGCACCCCTCCGCCGACAAAAAATGAGTCTCACAAATATTGAATCTCTAAAAATATATGATTGGTTAACTTGCCTTAAAGTGCCAGCAACACACTAAACACGGGACAGAGCCAAGAATGCGTGAATGTCCCTGAGGCATCATAGAAAAACTAAAAAGCTTAACAAGATAACTATATGGAAAGCAATTTATTGGCATTTACTTTAAAAGGCCTGGGGGTCACTGAGAGGGGACTAAGTCACAAATGCACCTTGAAGCGGGACGAGGGGAGGAGTGGAAGGTTTTGTAATAAGCAGCCAGAGCCTCTGGCGGGATGCCTTACTACATTAATTTTCCAAGTCCTTTGGGTGGGTCACAATTGCACTCCAACATCCTGCCTGCAAATGCTAAATAAATACCAAATTCACGTCAGACTAGAGAACCAACGTCCTAACTAATGTCATTTAAGAAATCAGAGCGCTGAAATTCTTTTCACTTGATAATTCATATGCAAAATCACTGAGGTTGGCACACCCAGAGGAATATACATTCTCTGAGGTCAAAAGTGCCTTCTCTTCAGGGCAATTTGAATCAGCTTAGATCGTGGCTGCAATAATAGAGCAGCTTTTATTTTGGATGTAGGAGGTGGGGCAGGGATTGGTCTTCACAGTCATGAAAGATGTTAAGATGACATGATATGAATTTCATTCCTTACTGAAGAGCTGTTCTAAATTAGCCAACCCAGAGTCTTTGCATATAAAAATCAATGAAATTTGCATATGATTTTCAAAACGAAATAAGGTTTAGAAATCATTGTGCAAGGGAACATCTTCAGTACATGTAGCCACTTGTCCAGCTATAATACGTAGATTTTTCAATTTAAACATTCCAGCCCAACATGATGCAACGATGCCTGCTACACTCTATTGAATTTTTGAGAGGCAGTCGGCGTCTCTATAACCACCCCCAAAGCGTGACATTTCATTAAATATGCTCAAAATGAACAGCTGCTGGGTCCTCAAGTCGTCTCCACTTTGCTCCTGACAAGAAATTTTAGCTTTCAGTCCTGGACTTTGAGAAAATTACTTTTTTATTTTTTATTTTTTTTTGGGAGGGAGGGTAAACAACTCATTGGCAAAGGGGTGTGTTCCTTATAAAGGTGCTCAGGGAATCTTACCCTGAATAACACAGACACACAGACACCTCATTTTCCAGAGGAGGAAATGGTTTGGTAAGTTTCGAGAAGTCTTCAGTCTCTTCTGTTTGTTCGCTGGTTTACAGTCCTGGTCTCTGGCGCTGGTCTGCCCCCGAGCTTTGTAACTTTCAGCAATTGACGGCCGGCTGGGCGCTGTTTTTTTTTTTTTTTCCTCTCTCACTTCCCTACGATGTTTTGAACTGCCTTCCTACAGACGTCACACAGCCCTTGAGGAATAGTTTCTGCCTGGCACGATTGAATGATAGTTCTCATTCACAAAGGCTTGGAGTCAGATTCTAAGCAGAGGACACAAGGGAAATTACATTCACAGGTAAAACTGGGGCTCTGACTGAGGTGCGGAGAGCTTTGTTCCCTCGCTGACTTCTTGGCTCCCTGGAGAAGAGTGTTTTCCTGTGGTCGCCCTGAAATGGAACTTCCCTGACAGCTCTCCGGTGTTACAGGACCTCGCAGTCATTTTCTTTTCCTTTCTCTCTACCTGAGTACTTTTTGTGTGTTGGAAGCCTTTAAACTTGTTATTAGAGAATTGCAAAAGAGACGAGATCAAATGGCTTTTCCACTGTGTTGGTTTCCCTTGTGACCAGATGAAGAATAGATTTAAAATTCAGTTCCTCCCTTGGCAATGCAAAACAGAGGAGAAACTGTCACTTCCTAACAGCCTAGTAGTGCTGGAGTAAGTTCAGGATGAAAGAGAAAAGAGCTCCTGTGTTTTAGAAGCTTCCCTATGTTCTGGACTGGGAGCCGGAGTTGGACTCCGGGAAATTTGGATTTCTTCAAGCAGCCTCCCTTGGAAATGGAGTATATTTAAAACCGTCTTTGTGGAAAGACAGCTGAAATGTATTAATTAGAATACTTGAAGAGTTTTTTCTTTTTCCAAAATGAGCATTATTGTGAAGCCCAGATCCCGGTCTACGAGTTCCCTGAGGACGACAGAGGCAGCCTGGTAACGTGCTTTTCTCTCATGCTTCTCCCCTTCTTTCCTTTTAGGATTGACGTAATACTTGAGTATTTAGAATTACTGTTGAGGTTCTAGGGTTAGGTGTGACGTTAAGGCTTTGTAAGAAAGAGCACAGTGGTGGTGACGCTATCATTCTCTTTTATCTCAATTTTGTCTGCTCAAAAACAGAGGTGCTCACACTTTCTTTGAACTCCATGTGGACTATAGTAATTCATCTGGTGACAGTTTTTGGAGCAGGAAGAAACTTGAAAATATGTTGGGAGTTTAGAAAATGAAAACTTGTCACTTTTCACTGTCTGATTTCTTGCTTGTTTTCTCATCTTGCTTGCCTGCTGCAAGCAGGCTGGTAGTGGACAGTCTTTGCCAGCGTCTTTAGAAGGAATATTTGGGCTTTTAGCACAGATGTCTTGGAGAAATTAATAATGGTATCTATTTTGATCATATGACCAACTTGAATTTAACTATGTGGCTAAATGTGTATTAAGTTGCTTATCATTTAGTCATCTCCTAGGTTTTATTTTGTCAATGTTTCCTAGTAGTTACATTTTTTGGTGATTTTAGTGTTTCATCCCAATAAAAAGTATGTTAATTTCAATTTATTCTAGTATTTCGTTCTACTGTTTCCCCATTATTGATGTAACATGCACATAGGCATATGGCCCTCAAGGAATATTTTCCCAGTAAAGTAACTTTTGTGTCTAAAATAGGTATTTACAAAATACTTATGGCTATTTCAGAGGTTAATTTTATTTTGTTTATGTTAGCAATTGATTGTAAATCAATAACTAAGCTCACCTCTTTGAAATGGAAATAATGATGCTTCAGATAGGGGAAATAAAAGCAATGATTCAGGGCAAGTACCTGGGGATAGGATGGAAGCAGGCAGGGGAAATATATATACATTATTACATGAGCAGGCAAACACAAATCTAAGTGCTTAAATTATTTGCGTAAGGAATTCAGCCCACGTTTATGTGGTTGGGTTAGCATTTGCTGTTATTATACTAGAGTTTTATGGTGGACTAGAATCAAGAATTGCCGCTTTTGTAGTATTTCTGTGAGTTTTAACAACCTATAGGTGCAGATTTTGTCTCTTATGTCTCTCATGATTCCTCAGAATACATGCAATAAATTCTACTTTGAGTTTATTTAAAGAAATGTTTGCATCTGCAAATAAATTTGTAGGCTTCTTTTATGCCAAACAATAAATAAGGAGGAATACTTAGAATCCTTTTATTAATTACCATAGCTAACATAAATCTCTAATATAAATGAGTAATCAGAATTATAAAATAAGTAGATTTTATTCATTTGTGATTTCTATCCTGCCTGTGTGAAAACAAAACCTGATACTTGAATAAATAGTATTTAACCAACCTATTTCTCTTTTTTCCTAAACTGCCAGTAGACGTATTTTCCAGATTTAGAGTTCAGTCGGCAATAATTCATTTCAGGTGACTAGTCACATTGGCACCCTTTACTCCTCTGAGATTGTCATAGTCTATTTTTTCCACAACTATTTTATTGTTCTAAATTCTATAAGGGATTTTCATAAATAAATAGGTCCACAATTCAATATCTATTTTTAAAAAGATTTGTGCGTATGTATATTGTTGCGTTTACTTTTAAATAGCTTACATAGAGTTGGGGTCAAAATGGTTTTTGTGTAAGAAATAAATGTCTTTCTCTATGCTAATGCTTCCTAGATTTAACTGCCCACCATGGAAACCTCTCCAGTTATTAATCTTACGTCTGACTTATCAATAATATAAATGCTTGGGTATATCACTGCTGCTTCAAAAGCTTTTGACCTTAGGTCATAATTGCTGTAATTACAGTTTAACCATTTTGTTATCCCTTTTATCATTCAAATACTATACACACAAATTTATTTATTTATTTATATGTGGTAGAGTCTATGTAGATTATAAATTGGGTTTATAGAGAAAATATACTGTGTATGTGTATACGTACACACACTTATTTATATTTCCTTGATTATGAAAGAAAAGCAGTGCCTTCTCTCCCTGTGCCTATGCACATACAGGCCCCAGAGCCCTGCCGGGCAAGGTCTTTTAACCAGCTTTTCTATTCTGACTTCTCACCCCCGCCCCCACCCCCATTCCTTTTCAAAAGCCAAAGCTTACTTCTTCCTCTTAACAGTTGACTTCCCCTGAGAGACCTGCTGAATTACCATTTATCCCTTTTGCAGATGGTTTTATTTCATTCTGCCCTTGAGAATATTTTGTTCTTGGGGACCCATCTTTTGGCTTTACCATCTTAATTCTGCTTATGTAAATCTATTTTCTGTTCCATGACCTACTTTCTCTAAACCTGTTTTCTCCTCGATTGCCTCCAAACCAAACGCTACCTTTGGAAGTTTGCTAACTGCCTTCTGCAAGAATCCAATGCTTCAGATTACTTTTCCTTTACTTTTTCCTATTTCTCTCCAAGCAGTGCCATAAAAAGCAATCCACACTACCTCATTTATAGCCCTGATTAAATCCCTATGAGATATTCACATTTTAAAAAGGGATTTCATGGCAAACTCCTAATAAAATTGTATACCCTTCTCTTAATTCATCTACTTAAAGGACAAGCCTTACTTATAGCTAAAATTTTATGAATTTC
Organism: Equus caballus; assembly: GCF_041296265.1. NCBI lineage: Eukaryota > Metazoa > Chordata > Mammalia > Perissodactyla > Equidae > Equus > Equus caballus. The sequence goes on from NC_091704.1 coordinate 28,452,870, forward strand.
AAAAAAGTGAAATAAAAATAATCTGGAAATTAATCTGTTTCTTTGTAATATTGGTGTCACAAATTTAAAGTATTATATTATAAGGATACATACTAGGTTGTTTTTATTTATTCGGCAGGTATTTGTTGAGTACCTACTGTGTGCCAGGTTCTAGTAGAATGTGATCATGGTATTTATCCTGTAGTATTCCTTTCAAAATCTGCGTGAAATTGAGAATACTTAATATATGTATTTTCTTATACTCCTAAAGTTAATAAAATTAGCAAACTCATTGACTGGGACATCAGTTGCCTTTCTATTTCAATCGTTTCAGTAAGAATAGCCCACCTTTAAATTCTATGTAAGAAAAAGATGAGGCAGTTACATTTCCATGAATATTTGAATTTTACATGTCTTGAATTCAGATTTAGTCAGCAATTATATCTTATAATAATATTATGATATTATAGCATTTTACCATTTACAAACATATCCCAAGGGTAATTCTCATTAATCTAAGACTTATATAATATAGTTTAATTTAAGTAAAAAATAATTCGCCTACCAAATATAGATATAAAGAGAACTATAGTCAATAAAACTGGACTTTGTTCTTTTCTGCTGTCAAACATTCATTATTTGGCATATGCTTGTTATAGTTAAGATTGTTCATTATGTAATCTGGGAAAAAGAGATGCTACTGTCTAAAATATAGCTGTGGACTTTTTTATACAGCAAATTTTGAAACAGATTATTAAATATGTAAAAATTATTCTTAGGTTTATAGACATAAGAAAAAAAGTCTGGAAGGCTCTGTTTCAGGTCTTTGGCAGTGGTTACCTTTTAGGGTAAAATGGCGGGAATGAAGGCAGGGTAGACTTTCTTCTTATCACTGTTTTTCTCTGTTGTATGAATTTTTTCTTCAAGCAAGTATTATACATGAAATTTTAAATATCTTAATAATATAACTACCATGTGCCCTAGCAAGCTCATCTTTATATGTGTAGATATCTATATATCTGATAAACAACAATTTGCTCAGCGTCCAAAATATGGTGAGTAAGCATTTCAATACTGAGCAAATACAGATTTCTGAATAGCAGTGCCGCTCAGATCACTAAATGATTGCTTTGTTCTATTAACTTTCTCTTCCTAACGTTATAAAAATTCAGCCTGGCTAAGAATTCTTATTTTGGCCTCATGATCACAGTGAAAAGCATTAATTAGACTAAAACTACTAGTTTTATAATTGAGAATAAAAAAGATGTAACGTTTTGGAGGGAAAATTACTCATAACCCCCACTTTCCCATCCTCAACTGTTTTCACTTTTTACTTAACTTACATATCTTGAACAGTTGTAAATACTATTTCTGTGCTCTGACTCTTCATTTACACGTTAGCATTTTCTACTTTTCTAATAATAATACTTCTAGCTTTCATTTTATTGAGTGTCTTTGTGAATGAGAATTCTGTGGAGAATTTTACATACAATGTCTTGTTAAGTTCTTATAGTAACATTAAAGGAGTGGTTAGTCCACATTTTCCAGACGAGGAAATGAGCCTAAGAGATGAAATAATTTGGGCAAGGCCATTTAACTGCCAGGGGAGGCTGGAATTAGAGCTCAAGCCTTGGGCCGGTCCGGTGGTGGCGCAGCGGTTAAGTTTGCACGTTCCGCTTCGGCGACCCGGGGTTCGCCAGTTCGGATCCCGGGTGCGGACATGGCACTGTATGGCAAGACATGTTGTGGCAGGCATCCCACTTATAAAGTAGAGGAAGATGGGCACGGATGTTAGCTCAGGGCCAGTCTTCCTCAGCAAAAAGAGGAGGATTGGCAGCAGATGTTAGCTCAGGGCTAATCTTCCTCAAGAAAAAAAAAAAAAGCGCTCAAGCCAGTCTGCTCCAAGGACAATGCTCCTTTTACTTCAACATCTTGCCTCTCTCTACTATCTATAAAATTACCGTTTTTAATGACTGTAAAACTGTCTATTTTGTGAATATATCTAAATGCAGTGAAATACTTGGTTACATATTGGGCGATTGAAGAAATACATTGAAAGTTGACTTTTTAGAGGTGTGAGAGCCTATGAAGTTTTGGGCTGATGGGTGTTGAAAATGACTGTTTGAAAGACTCTTGTAGTTACAGTCTCTAGGCCAGTATATTCTCTACTGGTAGCAAATAAGGTCATCCAGTCCCCATTGTAGAGAAACGAGGAGCAAAAGGTCAACACCTCCCAGGTTTGAATAGATCATCTTTTTAATTATGTTAACAGGTTTTACGATGTTCTCTGCAAGCTCTGTAAGGCTTCAGTTTAGAAACAAATTCTGTCTCAGACTGTGTATGAAGTTTCATACTGCTTTAAGTCCGCTTTAAAAATGGTACAAAGTTTCCTTTCCTCTTTTATCTTAGAAGCTTTTCTAAAGGGGAAACAAATGAACTTTGCATGCTCTGCCTTTCCAATATACATTGTGACTTGGCTTAGGTAATTGACTACTTTCAAGTTTGCTTCAGAGTTTTGACCATGTGATAAACTTTTTTGATCCTATTACCTAAGTGTGTATCACATCTGTTATATAATAGACCTGGAGATACACAGCTTTTGGAAGTGATCAAGATACCTTGAGTATTATTTAAAACGTAAGGAGGAAAGCACAGAGTGGATCACAGATAGGGGTACTCTTTAAAGTCATAAATTATAAGATTCTCTGAAAAAGCCCCTTGTCCACTCTACATCTCGCTTGCTTTGTGTCCCTGAAGATGCCACCTGGTTCCTCCCTAGCCAGGTTTACTCACTTGTAAAATAAACGAGTGAGCTAGACCAGTGAATTTCAAACATATTTTTTCAATGGAACACTTTTTACAAGTCAAATGCTAATATAAATGAGTATATATGAAAGATTTAAAATTATAGATATATTTGACATATAGAGAGAAAATTTTTAAGACATACATATGTATGAAATTATAAGTAAAAATATATAAACATGCATATAACAATAAAATAACCACTGAATTTGCACCTTTATCTTCAGCCCAAACCCAATCCTTCTCCTTGCAGTACCTCTAAAGGGCTCTAGGGGTCCAAGGACTATTGTTTGAAAACCACTAATCTAATAAACTACTAAGATCCTTTATAGTTCTGCTCTCTGTATTGCTGCCCTACCACTGGAGAGTTATTTGTGTTTTCTGAGTCCCTGTGTGGACTGGGATAAACTTGCTAGTAATTAAACTTTTTGGGAAGTTCAAATACAACAGTTCAAATACTTCTGCCTGTTGATTTGGGGCACACCATGGTTTTGGCCCCATCACTAAAACTTGCATTTCAGCAGAAGTAAAGGAATACCCTACTTATTAGTCCCTCTATCAGTCGTTCCAATCGTATAGTGAATTTTATTAAATCAGAAGGAATGAGGATGTGAACGTAACCATGGGTATAGGAATGGTTAGTCATGGATCCACCCAACTGTCACTAGCAAGATTGAGAAAGTAGATTCTAAGATGAAGCTGCAGAGGAAGAATGTTAATGAGGTCTTCAAGGAGGTTTTCCTTAGGGAAAGATGCCTGAGAGATATGTATAAATATTCTGAATAGTAGTAATGCTTAACATATAGAATTGTTAAAACCTGCATAAAGGTAACAGGAATGGGATGTGGGAGCTATTAAGTAGATTGGTGAGAAATACAGTCACAAAGAAGGCATAGTCTTAATTAAAAGCCAACCTAGATTTTCGTAGGAGCCCTTCCAGAGATTATCCAACTTCTCAAGAGATAAAACAGAGGTTGAGGATATGTTGGAAAATGGATAGTAGAAGTAAGTTATACTCTTGCCAAAAGCACTAAGTCTCTCCAGAGATCAGGGTGTACAGAAGGGGCTGAGGTACCAAGGGGCACAAAGAAGTGGGCCTAGGTAAGGTACTAGTAAGGGTAACCATGTAAAGATAACTGGTGGGAGACTGTGCCTGCGATATGTCTCAGCTCTCAAAATGCCTCACTCTGTGGTCAAGTGTGGCCTAAAGTAGGATGTACTTCAAAAGAATGGAGAATAGGCAGGATCCCAGAACTTAGGGATGCAGTTTCTTAGCATCACAAGGGAAATATAAATTATATATATTATTATCCACCCTCAGCCTTCTAAGGGGGTTGGCTCTCCCAGGAAGATCCTGGGTGATGGGCGAGGATGTGATTGGGGAAGCTAAGCTAAACTAGTCTTCAGAATAAAAGTTAGAAAAAAATAAGAGAAAGATTGTGGGGAGAGCTGAAGAAGTATGGCTAGAGATGTTGGAGGGAAGATCAGAGGGGAGGCCAATATGGAAGAACCCCATCCCATTTTGAACCAGACATCCACCATCTAGCACCCTACCCTGTTTAATCACACTGCCACCTTCTGGGCAAAAGCTGCCACAAATGGACTTGACTGTAGAAGGCATTTTTTTACCCCTCATCTCAGCTTTAAGAACTTCGGGCAGAGGGTAAAGGGAGTCAATGGCAAATCTTTCCATTTCTCTGCTACGTATGAGGAAGAACAAGAAATCAGAAAACTAGAAACCAGGTATAGATTGCAGCTCCCAAAGCTTCCTTACGAGAAATGGTCCTAATGGTTTACAACCCACAGAGTTAAGCTTTGTTTATATCTAATACTAATCTCCCTTGCTTAAATTTTAACCCATTTCTTCTTAGTTATCAGTGGATGTAGGGAGAGTGAACCAATAGATAAGTAGATTCTAGTTCATGACATTTGAAAACTGCTAGTAAGTGACTTTGTGGTTTTTTTCATTTCATATTGCAAAATATTCATTTTGAATCGTAAAGTAGTTGGCACCAGTGTGACTTGTTAAAAGAAATGCTTCATAAAATATCATTTCAATGTGTAATTGTTTTTAGGCTTCACACAGAAGAGTATTCCCATTGTAGCTAATTCTCCTTCCCATTTAAAATACATCCAAGATGAGAAATTCAACTCCTTTTAATTAATATGCATGAAATATTCATGTATGTATGGAATACAGAAAACAATAATTCTTAACATCCGTGATTTCATTCCATTGCAATGCGGCACAGAATTTTTTCTTGTGTCATGGAATTTATAGGACCGATAACTGTTTCAGTTGGGATAAATGAATGCAAAATGTGTCCACTTTTAACCAATGGCATTCTAGCAGGGGAACGAGCCACTGCTGTAATATTTCTTCAGATACGACCACTTTGTCATGGAACAGCAGGTAACTGATTCGCAACTGGATAGCCAGCTAGGTAGGGCAGCAGCTCCTAAGTCTGCAACGATAGTGGAAGTAGTAACGGTTGTAACGATGAAAGCTACGATGCTTTGAGCATATGCTGTTCGTCAGACATGGGACATGGTACTGTACATGATTTAGCTCTTTTTGTCTTCAAAACCACAGTATGAGGTAGAACTGAAGTTACACCGCTTGTAAATCACAGTTCTGAAGTAAACCTGTGGTCTAATTCTAAATCCCACATTTGTTTTTATAGCTATTGTTCTTGTTCTTACTTTATTTGATTTTCCTCATTTTCTCAGCTGCTTCGGCCACACATGGTTCTGCCTCAGGGTATTCCAAAAAGTAGTCAGCAGGCTGCTATTTACCCCTCTCCTTCCTATCCTGGATTGTTCAAGTTTCTCCTTCTAACCTTGCGCATCTCAAGAACATGTCTACCTTTTGTATATGTCTGCCTTCTTTCTCGAGATTTCCATACAAGCCCGACCATAGACCATAGAAATGTACTGAGAAATAGAAAATGGACTTTGACACAGCTCGGTTCTTTAGAGATGTAACTAGTTCTTGACGCGTTCAGTTTATTGACCGACTCCCCCCGTCAGACTATAAATCGCACTGTCTTCTTCCTCTCTGGCATTTGATCAGTGAACGGAACCATAAAATCTTTGAAATGAAAGGGACCACACGTAATAACCTATAATCTAATTCTCCCCACCCGACCCCGTTTTGGAAGTGGAAAAGTTTTGCTACTCTTTAACATTTCTAGTGAAGTAGGGTCAAGAAAAGTTGTTAGAAATAATGCCAAAGCTTATGTGGTTTTGTTAGAGAAATGTTTTTTAAAACCCCAAAATGAAGTTTGGGGTCAAATGGGGAGCTAAAATTTAGTCTATCAGGCAAATGTGTGAAAGCAGTTCTGTTATAATTTGTATGGAACTTTAATGTAATTCTTAAACTTACGTCTGTGAAGTTAACTAATACCATGATAATTCTGTCATAACTTCGCAAAAAATTAGATTGGAGGATTATGTACAGAGAGGTGTTGAGGTTGAGGCCTCAGCACTCTCCAAAAGGAAATTCAAGACATTGTTTTGACCAGAGTCCTCCCCAGACAACTGAACTCTGATTATTCAATTTTTTAGAAGTCACATAGCTAGTTAAGTAGCTAAAATTCACGTCTTGAAATTCTAACTTCATTCCTCTCTGTTCTCCCGATATAGTCCTCACAGAAATAAAAATAACAGTAACTCCTATTGACTGAGTGTGGGCTATGTGGCAAGGACTATGCTGGGCACTTGACAAGAATTATCCCATTAGATGCTCATCACACATCCTGTGAGGCACCCATCATTATTATTCCTCATTTTATAGGTGAGGAAACTGAGGCCTAGTAAAATAAACTGACTTACGCAAGATTGCATGGCAAGTAAGAGAATTTCACGGATTCACATTCTTTTTTTTTTTTTTTTTTTTTTGGTGAGAAAGATTCACCCTGAGCTAACATCTGTTTGCCAAGCTTCCTCTTTTTGCTTGAGGAAGATTCGCCCTGAGCATACATCTGTGGAAATCTTCCTCTATTTTGTATGTGGGTCACCACCACAGCATGGCTGCTGCTGAGTGGTGTAGGTATGTGCCTGGGAACTGAACCCAGGCCACCAAAGCACAGCGTGCTGAACTGAACCACTAGGCAACGGGGCTGGCTCCCACATGTTTACTTTTTTGACCCACCTGAACAGAAGTTTATATTTTTGAATCACGGTGTTAATGTGGTTTACCCAGAATCCCTAGCTTTGTATATATGCTCATTTCTGAGATGTGCCCAAGAAGACCACCTTACGGAAAAGAAGGCCTTAAAGACTGAATCAGTTTTCACATTTATAGTTCTTGATTATTTAAAAAGTCATACTAATATACAAACTCAAAAATGCATAATACAAGCCAACATTTCCTAGGCACTCACAGGGAGTCAGCCATTGGACTAACGACTTTAAGTTAATTAGCTGATTTGACATATTAATATATATATATGTATCATTTCTAAGGCAGAATAAGAAGGGGTTAATTGGAAGCTGTAATATCTCTGATTTAGTTGTTGAAAAATTGGTCAGGATCCTCTAGGGGTACAGTCCTAGGCAGGCATTTAATCTGAAAGGAAGGGCATTGTCCCTGCGTGCCTCTGTGTAAAGATTTTCTCCATGTACCCTTCCCACGTGGGGCTGCCTGGTGGTTCAGTCTCACTGTGCTCTCACTGCCAGGCCTCCCCACCTCTCCTGATGCCCTGCTCCTCACATTCTTCTGGAGGCAGTCGGCACACACAGGCTGGTGTGGCCATAGACTCCTGTAGCATTCTTGGTTGTGTAATTCAGAGACTGTTATTTCCAGAGCCTGAGTCTCATCCTGCTTACGAGGCTCCAGACTCGGTGGGACTCCTGTTTAGTTTACCTGCCATCCTATCTCAGCACAAAGGGCTTAAGCCTCCTTCTCCATCTGTTTCTAGAAAGACAACAGGCAAAAAAATGAGATCTGGTTAGAAGATCTCTTCCTGTGGCCTGGAGTGCCTCTTTAGGTGAGCTGTAAGGTGTAGGGGCTAGAAATGTAGAGAAGGCAGTAGCGTAGTGAGAGCAGCAATTAGCATTCCATAGTCTCTGCTGTCTACTTATTTTATTATGTGTAGTTACCAATGAAAATGTGTAAAAGCATTACTTTGCTATAATTAACTGTACATTGGGTTAAAAGCTATGATCAAGGGTGCAGTTTACCACCTGAGGGGGAAAAATTGGACCACTAAAGATTCTCTGAGTCTCTTGCTTGGAAAAACTAGTCCCAATTGTTTATCTGAGTCCTGTTGTTAAAATTGAGTTTAATTGTGTGTGAAGCAATAAGTGTTTCTATGTAATATAAAACACAAAAAGCAAACATGTTAGCCCTTAGCAAACATGCCTTTATAAAGATGTTATTATAATTGGGAAAATCATTTTACAAACATATGTAAATATATGAAATTATGTCCGTACCTAGAAATATATGTGAAATTTCTCCGTAAATATAAAGTCTTTCTCATGCAAATAACAAAAGAATTCGATAGTCCCATTGTTTAGAACCAAGATGGTTAATCTTTTTCATCTGTGGTCAATTACTAATAGTCACATGGAATCAAATACTGGGAGTTGCCTTGGGGCTTGAAGAGAAAAAGTGCTGCTATCAACTAGTAATGTTCACAAGAGAAAAGAGGGCGTAATGTGGCTGCTTACCCTTTAAGCGGCCCTAGTGATCTCCTAATAATTCTTTCTGTCTAAACTCTGCCGTTAAATTTGCATCTAAGTCAAGCTGTTGTAACAAAAACAGGATTTATACATACATACATACAAATGTGTGTGTGTAATCTTTAGAAAATTTTGGTAATTCATCACCTATGAAGAACATATTTTGTGAATATTGTAAACTATGAAAACTCCTTTTGGATGTTTCAAACCAAAAAAACAAAAAAAAATTAGTAATGTAATTATCAACAGCCACCACTATAATCGCCACCCAGATTGAAAATAATCCTACCAGCAACTCTAAAGCCACCTTTGTGCCACTTTAAGCTACTGCCCATCCTCACCAAATGTAACTATCCTGATTTCAAAAATCACACATTACTGGGGCTGGTCCCATGGTCTAGTGGTTAAGTGCGGTGCACTTCTCTTTGGCGACCTGGGTTTGGTTCCAGGCACGGACCTGCACCACTCGTCAGTGGCCATGCTGTGGCAGCAACCCACGTACAAAATAGAGGAAGATTGGCACAGATGTTAGCTCAGGGACAATCTTCCTCAGTAAAAGAAAAATCACACACTATTATTTTCTGCTTTTGAATTTTATATAAAAGTAATAATACAGTATGTACTATTTTGTGTCTGATTGGTTTTTTTCCCCTGCAAAATGATGTTTGAGAGTTCATCCCATGTTGATGGGATGTATGTACATAATTCATAAATTCTCACTGATGTATAGTTATTTAAGCAAGCTTTTGTTTGAAATATAAATTCAGGGTGAAAATTAAATGTGATAATTGTAAATTATAATTTGGTATACGGGATTATATGAGCACTTAAAACTGATATCAATTTACAATAATTGTTTGAATACATTTTAGTGTCCAAACTCTGTTGCTTGGATGGGCCTTTGTCCTCAGAAGCCTTCCTAGACTTCCCTATGCAGAATTAAACTCCCTTCTCTGTGTTCTTGTGAGCCCTGTACATTTCCCTATTAAAGCTCCTGAAGCATTGCCACAATTGTCTGTCTCACCTGCCTCTCCTCTCAGACAGTGAGCGTGTTGAAGGGTAGACTGGGTTAGTTCATCTTTGCACCCCTGTGCCAGCACGTGATGCCTGTTCCATCATCAGCATTCGACATCTGTCCGTTGCATGAGGAGAGAAGAACAGTGAGTTGTTCTACATTACAAAGAAAATGTTACAAGCCACGGCATGGTTTGATGAGCGATGTGTAGGTCTGCACCTGGGACCCGAAACCGCGAACCCCAGGCCATTGAAGCAGAGCTTGCACACTTAACCACTACACCACTGGGCCTGCATCTCATTTTCTTTTAATAGATGGCACTCTACTAGGAATTGTACTGAGTTGGGGAAACAGAATTTATTCTCTGTAGCAAGGACTTGTAGAGTTTCTAAATTATCAGGGAGGATTTTTGCCTGTTTCCTGTGGCTTTCACTCTTGGTTTACCACCTCCACTGGTAATTCTGGTCTCAGCACTTCTCCTCATTCCCTTGTGTGTCTCCCATTCTAGAATCTACACTTCCTAGTTTTCTCAAGATTTTCTCCTTGCCTGAATGACTTATCTCAGTACATCAACTCGTAATCAACGGTGCATATGAAAATGCTAAGCGTATTGCACATGTTAATCACCCAGCTTACGTGGCTGACCTTCTGACTCTATCAATGGAGTGATTCTGTGCAGCTGAGAGACCTGCTGGAGATAAGTACTGAGACCACCACTTTGGGCTCACTCCAGCTCACTGCGAGTATTTCGAAACCCAAGACAGCTGTCACATCAGGCAGATTCCACAGCTGGGATGCTGAACCCAAGAGTCAAGCTTGTCCTAGAGCTCTAACAAATGGAGTTGACCCCTGACCCCCCAAATCAGCGTTAGCATCCCTGCTTATATTGTGAACTTTTCCCATTATTAAGTTAGCTTTGAGCTTTACCACACTTCTAGAGTAAATATTTTGGAATGCTAAGAAACTAAGGCCTGATTCTTAATCATAGAGAAAGTGATCTGTTTTTATTGTCGTACAAAAACATTTTCTAGCCACTTGACTATTTAATCTGATTCTCGAGCTTAAAATGAACAGTCCTTCAAGAAAAGTTTTGTTTCTGTAGCTCTTCTATTAGTTGCCAAATAAAGGTGCGTTTTTCATTGCTTCCTTTAACAATGTTTATTAGACAGCTTCTGCCCCAGATCCCCTGCTGGCTGTTAGAGAGACAGGGATGAAAGATATAGTCCTCATCTTCCTGAAATCTTCAGTCCGGTGACTTTCTAAAATATTCCTGAGGGGCAGAGAATTTCTAGTTTTACCTACTTTTCTATCCCTGGAATATTTATTACGTTCCTGATAAGAGAATACATTTATAATTTAAAAGTGTTTCAGTTACTTTCAGAAATCCGGTGGTGACAGAATAATTTAAAAACCTCACGACTTGAATTTGGGCTGAGGTGGTATGAAATAAATCAGGAATATTTGATTTTTTTAGGCCAAAATATTTTCCTTGGGCTAGAGGGATATTTGCATTTTAAATAAATTGTTTATTTAAATCACTTCCTAACAAGGCTGTGTCAGCCAAGTTAAATATTTAAATTTATTTTGTTTAAATAAACCTTAAAACCAACAGATTTCTTTCTTATTTAGATATATTTATCCCTTCACTTTTCAAACATAAATTATATAAACTAGGAAATTTTAATATATATATGGAAAGGGCACATGAGAAGGGAACATCAGAAAAATAGCTAGAAAGGAGTGAATTTTAAACAAACATAACTCATAAAATTAATAGTTGACATAATTTAACTTATTACCAAAATGTCTGTCTTTACAGATAATCTCCAGGAGACTTTTATTTTTATGAGTTCTAGTTAAATTTTGAAAAATGTTTGAGGGCTCTGTTTCACTAATAAGGAAAATAAACTTCTTTCCCCAAATAACTGCTGCTGGTTTGTTTGTCAGCTCCCTAAATAAACTCATTTTACTATTACTATGGTTGAGTGCAGCAATATTCCCTTATAACGTAATGTGTAATCATGGCTGTACCTGCATTCATCTAAGTAAGACCGTGTCATCAAATAGGGATCTACTGGAAACTTTCCAAAGAACTGTCAAAGCCAGATTCCATGTAGAGAATCAGAAGAAAATAGCACTCGTGTCCTACTGTAGTTCAGTGTCAAGGATTTGCCCTCAAGGACGACAACTGCCACATAAGGGCACCACACAACAATGGAAAACCTGTTTGCCAACAGAATATTGAATTATCATCCGACTTTCACAGTGAACCACATTATTACATGATTCCCAGTCACACATCTGGACCTCTGGCGTATTGTGCAATTATAACAGCTCTGGCTCTATACCACTAGTTTTGAACTCAGTTTGACTTCAGAACCCACCCATTTAGTATATCCTGCCTCCTCAGTACATATTGTGGACAGTTCCATAAACAGCTTTTATATAAACTTTAGCCTGTAGCCAGAAAGACTGTAAGAATTTTGTTTATAACTTGATGAGATTTTAATAAATTTTAAATTAATTTCCCATTTGAACCTCCCCTTCTCTGAGCTTTATGCCCTTGGTCATCCCTTAAGTAACTAACTTGTGAAGTTGTTGTTTTTCACTTCTGGTTTTGTTCCGTTGGTGATTTGGCTTTTTTTGTAAATGGTTGGTAATTTTGTGTATAAAGCACAGAGGTTCATTCGTTTAAAATTCCACGTGTCATTTTCTAATAGCCAAAAAGTGCCTGAATTTCCAATACACAAAGAAAAGTTTTAGATAATTTACTTCAATAAGCTGGATAATTGCTCAAAGCACCAAGCACATTTGTTTCCATAATTCATGGGATTTGTGTGTTAATGAATGAATGTGTATGTAAGAGATAAGGAAAGAATACAGAATACAGACCTACAAATGCAAGCCTGGGCTTCTCACAATATTTAAATTAAAGTACCAGATTCCCTCGGTGCCAGTCGCTTTAGGAATTTTATGTTCACTCCCTTGCTTCCAAAATATGGCATAGGTGTAACCCACCCTGTGACTTTCAAATTCACAAAGAGGCTCTATCCTTCAAGGCAGGACTTAATGGAATACCAAATGAATACCTTAGTGTCTTCTGAAATATTCCTGGATAAAAATTTGCCTTAAAGTCTTCCTTGACTTTCTATATTCATTAATTTAGAATATGACCCTATTTGAACAGCAAAAAACCTCTCAGGACAATTTTTTTAAATGGGTGACAGTCTGTTCCGGCTATGACAGAGTAGATTCAGGTGCTCAGATAAGAGGAAAGGTAATATCTTGCATATCAGTTCATGTTGAAGCTTGTGATTGCCTGTAAAGTTCAGTGGGAAAGGAAGTTAAAGCCGTGAAAACTTCTATAGAATTTGGTCTGAATCCTAGCAGTGGCTGGTTTGGTATAGTATCCTGAATAAATTCATTCATACTGATCAGGAGAAGGAAAGAGTTCTTGTAATATGTGAGTTCTGACTAAGAGGAGGAATAGTTAGAAAATAAGGGCTGGTCCCTCAGAATAATTCTGGTGGCTTAACAGATTTGGGGAGGGACTCTGAGTGACTGAGTTGCTTTTATTGCGAGGTGGGTAGATGGAAAGTTAGGTTGCATATTTAATGTGGAATCTTTAAGAGAAAGTGAGGCACTGGCCGGGTGGCACAGCAGTTAAGTTCGCACGTTCCGCTTCTCGGCAGCCCGGGGTTCTCAGGTTCGGATCCCGGGTGCGGACATGGCACCGCTTGGCAAGCCATGCTGTGGTAGGCATCCCATGTATCAAGTAGAGGAAGATGGGCCCGGATGTTAGCTCAGGGCCAGTCTTCCTCAGCAAAAAGAGGAGGATTGGCAGCAGTTAGCTCAGGGCTAATCTTCCTCAGAAAAAAAAAAAAAGAGAAAGTGAGTCCTTTTTTCTCAGTTATCTAAGAAACCCTTTAACCATTTTACAGAAAGAAGTAAAAAGCACTTAGAAAGTTGGATGTCACATGTTTAAGCTTCCTGCTCCAAGAGCAGGCCAGATTGTCATGTTCTGCATGGCTTTGTAGATATTCCTTTTTGTTCCATGTAAAAGTTAACGACTAGTTTTAAATCTTGATATTTTGATGTCAGACCTTATCTGCTTGACTGCATTCAGAGTATCTCTATTTCTTTAAGCCCTAGGAAAGCACAGTATGTGACATCATAGAGCTGAGCTATTGAAATTCAAGGGCAGTTTGGAATTGCCAACAATATGTACTGGAGAGATGGGTGGGTCTGAAGTCAAGTTGAGTTCAAAACTAGGCTCCTCTGCTTACAAGGTGGGTGATCTTGGACAAGGGGAAACACTACCCATGGGGTTCCTGTGAAGGTTAGATGAAAGAATACAAGGAAAAGGCTTGGTTGGCACAATGTCAGGCGTGTAGCAAAACGAATAAATGTTACCCTGATTATTGTTAGGAAGGAAAAACTTGTATTAAGATTTTCCTGTTTATATTTCATGTTAGTTTTAACATAAGTTACTCTTTAATACAGGTTACTATTTGAGGAAACAAGAATTTTAGCCGTTTACAAAATGATATATGATATAATATGTATATGATTTTCACATAAGATCTTTCACTGGAAATGGTATTGAGAAAATGTCATGACAGCTCTAGGTAAAACCTAACTATTTCTTAGTTTTAAGATTAATATGTGTAGATCTTGGCTTAATCTAAACTTATCATTCTAGAAAATAAATTTACGTGAATATGAAATAAATCGACTTCACTTCTAGCTAAATCTAGACTGGTACCTTCTTTGACACGACTTTCTTAAAAATATATATTATTTTCTAAATACTGTATTATTTAGAAATATGTTACTTTGTGTTCCATCCTTAAATACACATAAATGATTTCTATTTAAATAGTAGCCCACAAGATGTCACAAGAAGATAGAGATAGAAATGCTTTTTTAAGAAAATGGCTTAATAAGACTTTCTTTTAGGATAGTCTTCTCTCACTTTGTATAGGGTCATTTCCATATATTTCTATACGGACAAATATTTATGTAGTCTCTTTGATGTTTGAGGCACTGGGGATACAATGGTACCTTCCTCCCTTCATGGAGCTTACTGAGCAAAAATGATTAAACAGATAAAATGATTCCCAATATGGTAAATGCAGTGAAGAAAATGTACAAAGGACTGAGTTGACGAGGGTGTGTATGTGTATGTGCATGTGCGTGTGTGTGTATGTGCAGGCATGCGTGCGTATGTATCCTGGAGATGTACTGTAGCTGGGTGATCAGGGAAGCTGAGGACTGAAGGAACCAGCTGAGCAAAAATTGGGGAGAAGAGGATTACAGCACATACAAAAAGCCTTGAATATCCAGCAGGTATGAAGAGCAGAAAGGTCATCTTTTTCAATCATTTAAAAAAGAAAAGAAATGAAAGAATATTCTCTAAAGACCTTGCATTTATATGGCCCTCGCATTCAGATTTCCAGTGAAAAGTTGGAAATCCCGAAGTGATGGGTCCCCCACTGTCAATCCTCGCTGTTGGTCTTTGGCTGGGTTGTTTTCTATATGTATGTGACCCCGATCTCTGGTTCTAGAACCTGCTCCTGAGTGGTAGAAGGAAAGCCTGATGGAGTAAAGGTGCCCTCAGGATGCCATGCTGCTGCAAGTCTCTCCTCGCTAAGCAATGTTTAAGAGCCTCCTAAGGTTTGGCTTGCTAGACTTGAAGGGCCTTTTTTATTAGGCCTCAGATCTCTGCTTTTCAGTGGTTCTCTCAGCCAATGGAAACCATTTCCAGAAATCACTAAGAACTATTTAGCCCTGTGATCACTCTTAAAAGACAACGCTAGCATCTGTGTTTCCTCATGGTGAATTTACCTTGACTTTAGGTGGGAAGTTACCCATTAGGCAACCCATATTGAATTCTCGCTCGCTCCGAGTACATAGACTTCAATGTTCTGCTGCCTGTGTGGGCTAAATTTAGTTAAGATTTGAGTCTGAAATGTAGTTGGTTAGCAGATATACGTGTGTAAAAAAATGGTTCTACCAACTGGCTGGAGTAATCTTCCCAAAGGATATAATGTTGGCCTTCAGCTGATGGTAGGGTGTGCCCACCATGACAAGATGAATAGTGCAAAAGACAGAAGTTCTGACCGGCAAGTCCGTTCAGGACATAAGTAGTGTACTTTTCCCTAGCCACCCTTAAGTAGTTCATGACTGGGTTCTATCAGCTTCAAACAGCAAGTGCACTTTTGGCCTGTTTCAACCAAAGCACATCACCAATCGTTGCCACAGCCGTCATCCTGAACTCATCCTCCAAGTCCTCAAGTACATTCTGGATCATAAAACAACAAAATGATGGCAAAAGCAATAATAATAAAAAGCAAATTAAGCTTTTAGTATAAAGCTATTATATTGCATTCTAATGTATTTGACAACCTAACATTCATCAAAGATATATATATATATATATAAAATTCTCTATTATTCTGTCAACCATAATATTTTGTTAGTTGGTATCTACCATCCTTGACCATAGTGAATAATGGAGTTTACTGTGCCCAGTATGTCCGTTTAAGCAGAGATGATAATGCAGCTATGGAACCACTAAAAAACAATTCACAAATGAGCCAGAGAGAGTGGAAGGAAGAAAAGGGAGGTGTTCCATGTGCACTCAGTAAAATCTCTTTGCGCTATCAAAACTTTATGCAGTTAAATCTGACCAAGTTCTCTGCTGCCACTGATGCTTTCCATTTCTTTGGATGATGGTTTTGCCTCCTTGGAATTCAAATAGGCTAATCAGGTCTTGGAAGTTGATGTTTATCTTAATTGAAACTGAGATTCTTTTCGTCTTTTTGCTCTGAGACTCCTACTTTGAGGCTGAAAGGTCACGTTAAATGTGCGCAGCATTTGGGAAACCACATAATGAATTCAGATAAATTCATGCCTATTAAAAAGAGGCTTCTTTTTCTCAAGTTCCAGAGCTTACGTAGAATAAACCATTGGTTTTTGTCTGAATTTCTTTTAAAGGAGCTTATTCGGTTTCTTCTTTAATGCTCTCACGACAGAGAAGGGGAAAATCCCAAATTTCCATTTAGTCTTTTTCAGAAAAAGGCATTTTGTTCAGTAATTGCAATTAAACTCTGTTGGACTTTAACAGCTGCTACAGCTGTTAACAAAGGGAGGGGAATTCTTTGTTTACATTACTTTAAGGATTTCTTATATTGTCTATCTTTAATCTAGCAAGTCCGCTTTTTAAAATTTACTGATCTGCTTGTGTACAGGTGCAAAAAATATATGTACAAAAATGTTCAGTAGTTTTTGCAAAAGAAGACTAGAAACAGCGGAAGTGTCAGTCCGTATGGGGCTGACTGAACATTTCATGCACAACGATAATGGAATACTGTGGAGCTGTGAGAATGAGCGCTTGTGTGCTGGTATGGAACTGTCTCCAAGTGATGTTTACTATTACTATTATTGTTACAATTTGAAAAGATGATACTCATACAGGTGTCCACTCTCATTAGTTTTCCTTGTGTATCTCTTAGAATTTGTTTATGTAAATGCAAACCATGAGAATATAAATTCTATTCACTCCCCTCTTTTTACATAGAAAGAGGCATAGTCTACACTGGCACTTTTCTACAGCTTGCATTTTCCACTTGACCACATGAGGCTGTCAGTGTATGAAGAGACTTTTCAATGTGGTATTTAGACACAATGGACTACTACTCAGCCATAAGAAATGACGAAATCCGGCCATTTGTGACAACATGGATGGCCTTGAGGGTATTATGCTGAGTGAAATAAGTCAGAGGGAGAAAGTCAGATACCATATGATCTCAATCATAAGCAGAAGATAAAAACAGAGACAAAAAAACACATAGCATTGGAGATTGGATTGGTGGTTACCATAGAGGAAGGGGGGAGGGCAAAAGGGGTGATTACGCTCATGTGTGAGGGGATGGACTCTAATTAGTTTTCGGGTGGTGAACATGATATAATGTACACAGAATTCGAAATATGATGTACATCTGAAAATAAAAAAAAATTTAAAAAAATAAAAATGTTGTGGAAACCAACCACAAAAAAAAAAGACTCTTCATGCTCTTTTTTGGAGGAGCTTCATTGAAATAGAGTTCACATACCATCCTATTCACCTACTGGAAGTGTACAATTCGTTGATTTTTAACATATTCACACAGTTGTGCAGCCATTATCACAATCAATTTTAGAATATTTTATCACCCTAGGAGAAACCCAGTACCCTGTAACTATCACCCTCCAACTCCTCCATCGTCCGCCCCACTCTCAGCCCTAGGCAACTGCAAGTCTACTTTTCTGTCTCTCTAGATGTGCCTGTTCTGAATAGTTCATATAAATATAGTTTTATAATATACAGTCTTTCATGGTTGGCTTCTTTCACTTAGTATAACCTTCTCAAGGTTTGTCTCTGTTGTCGTGTGTACCAGTACTTCATTCCTTTTTTATGGACAAATAGTATTCCATTGTACCACTGTACACATTTTGTTTATTCACTCATCGGTTGATAAACATTTGGGTTCTTTTCACCTTCTGGCTATTATGAGTTATGCTGCTCTGAACATTTATGTAAAAGTTTTTGTGTGAGCATATATTTTCATTTCTCTTGGGTATATACCTAGTAGTGGAATTTCTGGGTCAAAGGGTATCTCTATCTTTAACTTTTTGACTGTTTTCCAAAGTAGCTGTATTCTCACTCATTTTTGCAGCAGAAAATTATCCTATCAAATAACTGCATCATTATTAATTTTGTCTAGGTATATTTTTAAATAAAAAAGTTAAGACACAACGTTCCTATTTATATAAATATCCAAAGACTCTTGACGTACGTGAATATGTTTTCACCCACAAGTGTTTTTCTGCATGTGCACTCAAGATAGTGGTAAGACATGCTAACTCTGGGGAGGAGGTGGCTACAGGTTTGGGAACCTGAAGTAAAAGGGGGCTGAGTACCCATACTTTTGAATTTGGGGGATTTTCCCCACATGCACTGATTACTTTTTCAATTGAAAATATGACTCAATAGTGTAACAAAGCAGAAATGTGTTTTCTTGGCACTCTTCTGACAAATAGTGATGAGGCCAGGGGCTTCTCAACTTGTGATTTGCAACAGTCATCCTGCACTGTGAGGTGGTTAGTAGTATACAAGCCTCTTCTTGCTGTCTGCCCAGTTTGACTTCATTTTTAGTTGTTAGGGCAAATAATTTTTTTCTTTTTTTTCTTTTTTTGAGGAAGATTAGCCCTGAGCTAACATCTGCTGCCAATCCGCTTCTTTTTTTTTTTTTTGTGCTGACGAAGGCTGGCCCTGAGCTAACATCCATGCCCATATTCCTCTACTTTATATGTGGGGTGTCTACCACAGCATGGCTTGCCAAGTGGTGCCATGTCCGCAACTGGGATCCCAACCGGCGAACACCAGGCCGCCAAAGTGGAATATTTGCACTTAACCGCTGCACCACCAGGCCATCCCCAGGGCAAAAATTTAATGTCTGCTCTTTTACCTTCAAGATCCAAGGTTTCATTTCAAAAACAGTCATTGTTTAGTTCTTATTCTAAAATAATGTTTCCCAAATGTTTTATACAAACCAATCCACATAAAAGGCAAAAAAAGAAAAAAGAAAGATGAGAACAAGCATCTGGGTGAAGCTTGACATTGAGAAACAAGAGGAGGGTGGATGAACTCAACATGAAACGTGTGGTGCTAACGAGCAGGGCTGGTCAGTCTGGAGTCCCTCACAGTTTCCCATATAGTCTGTCCGAGGATTGTGTGTTGGAGATGGGAAGAGGGAATTGTTACTTCCCGCACAGCATCCGTCACATAGCTTTAAAACAGCTTTGTGTTGGCTTTCATCTGTGCTTGAAAATAAGCTGTTTTAGTGTGAGCGTTTCTATTCATTTAAGACAAAAACTGTAGTGGTTATATGTTAAACGCACCAGCGGACTCTGATTTCTGCCTTTGACTGAGTTAGCTCGCCTTATTATATGATAGCAAAGTGCCCGAATTCTTTTGCTGTTTGATTTCTTTGTTTGTATCCACTTATTTATTCATCAGCATTTTTTCATTCGACACAGCTATGTGGCCACTCCTCAGTGAGCGATGCTTCCTTCTATGGAGCCTTGGAGGGCATGATTTCCAGCTGGAGGAAGAATGACTTAGCAGGCTTTAATAGTCAAAATCCTTACATTTCTTTTAAGATATATTAACCAAACCTGATTTTGAAAATTACATGAATTTGGTTCACTTAGTTCTTCTATAAAATGAAAAAAATAATGTCAGCAGTCAGTATGAATTAGCTTAAAAATACATCATGAAAGATATAAAGAAGAGATTCCATAGAAGTTAAATCTTTGGGACTAATGTAAAAGAACTTGGTTTTATCAGAAATTTATAAAAGAGACTTTCCTTAGAGCTAAAAAGCCTTTTTCGAGGAATAAAAGTGAACATGTTTTTCTTCAATCTCTGTCTACGTCTTGCTGTGGGAATGAGGAGTATGCTGTGCGTGGCAACTGTGTTTGGGAATGGAGAGGGGCTGAGTGATGGAATTAAAAAAGGTGCTTCCAGAATAAGTACTACATCCGATTAACTTGCCTATTAGCAGTCTATTCCTGGAGAATTCATTTATGAAGATGATTGTAACTAAAGAAAAGGCTTATTACATTCCATTTTATTTAAATATGGAGATAGCTTACGTCAGAAAATGTATTCCTTTCAACTCATGATGCATTTTCCCTTTGGCAGGACTGTTGTTTATTTTTAGAGGAGAAGACACCGACTACTGACAGCATTTTTTCAGAAATAGAGCTTTTGCTGCCAGGAGGCAACTAGTAATTCATTTGCGAAACGTCAAGGGCTTTAACAAAGAATTTTATGTTGTAAAAACTTCACGGTGCCTGCTTTTCTCCGTGATCCAAAAAAAAAGCAGCAGCAAGATTCTTTGACATTTTTATGTATAACGTGACTAGAGAGTGTGACTCTACTGTTGATCATGATCTATTTGTGATTGCTAAGGACTGCGGCTGAGCTGCGACCATGATGCGTGTTGTTATGCTGGGAGCATAGGCACCCCGTGAAGAAAGCAGGGGCCAGAGTTCTGCTGGGTATTTGTTTATTTCTGCATCTCATCGTATCCCTTCCATACTATCACGTCTCCATTTACAATCTAGATGACATGAATAATCATAGTAAGTCATCATTCGGTCATTAGAAAATGGGGTTGATAAGGCGTCTGTGTCGGGAAAACAGCATCTGGTTAGTCGGGCTGAGGGGTGGAATCACCTTTGTACGGTCACGGTGCTCCACGTGGTGGAGCGAGAACTCCAACCCAGGCTGCTGGACCCCAAAGTCTATGCGCTTGACCTCTCTGCTGTACTGTCTCTTGGACAACTTGCTTTATGAGAAACTGCCTTAATACAACTTTTAAAGTAAGGGGTAGCACAGTAGTGCTTGCCTCCAAGACAAATATGAAATATATAACATTTCACAGAGTCTAACTACATTGTGTTGTTGGGGACTCCTTCATGTTTTACTCAAATAGGAAAACATTACTAATTTTAAGTTTCTTGCCATATAATCTGCAAAATATTTACAGTCAAGGCCCACTAACGCTCACATATTTTCTTTTATGTAAATAATTTTGATTACAAAAGCAATTCATGTGCACTCTAGGGTCTTTCAAAAATATAGAAAAATAAAGATACAAATACAAATTAGTCATAACTTCACCACTTCCCAAAATAACTGCTGCGAATTCTTCAGTATTTTCTTCTAGTCTTTTTCTAAGCAAGTATGGTACTAACAGCAATCATATGGATCATACGCTTTTACTTCCAGCTTTTTAAAATTTAACATTTTATCATGAGCATTTTCCCACATCATTTAATATTATTTGAAACACTATTTATATACATGCACAATATTCTACCTTAAAAATATTTCATAATTTAAGCATTTACCTACTGTTGGACATTTAGGCTGTTTCTAGTTTTTCCCAAAGATTAAAAATATCAACGTTTTTTCTTCCGTGGATTTCCTATTTGTCTATTAGCTGTTTTTCTATTGTAGTTGTATAGTTTTTCGTGTTGATTGCAAAAGTTCTTTACATATTAGATATAGGAGTCTTTTTCATCTCACATTTTTTGTAATTATATATACCAGCTTTTAGCTCCCCTTTCACCTTTGTTTATGGTGTTTTATATAGTCAAATATATTGATTTTTTTGGTAACTTCTTTCTTTGCTTTAAGAATATGAAGGTTTTTCCTATACTAATAGCAGATAAATACTTAGCTGTATTTTATTTATTTGTGGATTCATTTTTTACCTAATTCTTTAATATTTAGAATTTATTTCAATATAAGGATCTAAGTTTATTTTATTCCCAATTAGTTAACCATATATTCAAGGACCATTTGTTAAATACTCCATATTTTACTTATTACTTTGTATCACATATAAAATTTTATATATCATCTATCCACCTGTCAGGTGTAAACTTATATTTTATAATTAATATCATAATAGAAACCAGTTTAAAAAAAAAAGGAACCCAGTGCAGTCCGTTGATAGAAATATACTGTATTAAACCTATTATAATTGTCTAACTATTTTTACATTTGCCTTCAAAACCTTGTTATTGCTGTGTCCATTTGCTCCCCCCTGTAGAAACCTTTATCCTTTCTTCTCCCAGAGACTTGATTAGTTAATTACGTTAGGAAAGGCAAAATGAGAGACATTGGAACCCAGAATGAGCCCTTTCACTAGAATAAAGCAGAGATTGGTGGGACGAGGTGATAGGTGGGTGGAGGTGGTAGATGGAAGCAAGAGCAGTGGACTACCCAATGGGCACTGGGGTGAGTTCCATCTAGCAGTCATAATGGCAATGTCATCTACCAACTGGTATCTGGGGACAAAATATAACAGTGCCCTAACAAATGGCTCAGTACAGGTGATTCTTCGAAATATATGCCCAGGGTGTAGACAAGACATTTTAAAGCGTGGAAAGAAAATATTATATTTTTTCTCATCCTCTCAAAATTTCTCTTTGTAGTGTATTTTACAAAATGGATAATATTTTGGTGCAGTAGTACAAGAATATAACATAACGTTAAAAATAAATACAAGATGGAGGTGCTTGCACTTTATTTATTTTTTTTACTGCTAGAAATATACTAACCCGTAAGATTGGAGATCACTGGTCTAGATCATGTGACCTCAGGAAGGTCTGTGTACCAGCTTGCAGTTCACAGGTAGAACAGGAGCAGAGCAACTCAAGCCTCCATCCAAAGGTCCTATGAGCTGGAGTCTCAGGAAAGGAAAACAGGCACAAGGAATTAAGGCAAAAGCCAGTAATCAGAGATGGGACATATATACAAGGTGACTGTGGCAAGGGTGGGGTGATGCTATCTTCCAGAGCAATGCTGGAGGGCTCTGAAGTTTGCTCCTGCTTAAAATGAAAATTATTTCTAGAGACCAGGAAGGAGTCAGAGCAGCAAGTAAGGTTCAAGTGACAATGCTGAAGATGGGAGCAAGTTGCAGAAACTGCATTCGAGGCCATCTGTTCAGCAAGTTTTCATTTTTCAAACAAGGGTCTGCTATGGAATCAAGGGAATACTTGATCAATAATGGCCCATGCCTATGGCTACCTTCCATGTCTGTAAAAATGTCCACCAATAAAAAATTTTACAGAAAGTTTCATCAATGTCAAAAGCCAGTGTGTTCAATCCAGTCAGACCATCCCAACCGCACCCTTCCTGAAGTACCCATTGTTGACACCAGGAAGCTTAGGTTGTCCTTAGCCTTGAGCAAATATGGGCAGGGCCTCTTATTTCTCTGTTTTACTCTGCATTAAATGGTGCCTGCCCACATTGAAAATACTAGCACGTTACCAGAAAATCAGCATTTTACCCTGCTTTTACAAAATCATGCCCAATATTTGTCCTGTTTTTAAGAGGACACCTATCACGAAGATTATATACTCTAGTGTGCTTCTGGAGCTGTTGGTTGAGGGACTTTATATTTTTTTTTCTCAGTTTGACCTTGTATCAATTAAGAGTAGACTTTAAGTTATACGATTAATATATTCCATTAAAAATGTGTAGATTCGTCTTTAAAATACTGAGTCACATTTCCTACTTCCTTAGAGTTTAATTTCTGAAATATTTGATCTTTATTTCAGATTGATTGTTAGTTGGAAGTAAATTAAAACTTCAACCTTTATTCTAAAGTCTTCTAATTTCTCTGTTAAAGTAGCCAGTGATCCAGCTGGAGTCACTACAATATACATGTATAGTATGTGCATAGATACAATAGATTGTGAGAATAGCTCTTTAAGAGAACTCTGTGACAAAATATAAAACCCATAATTTTTGCACTTTGAAAATTGTTTTTGCTTTGCATAATCCTAAAGGGAGAATTAGTACTTTTAATTAGAAGAGGCTAAAAGAGCAACATTAGTTCTTTGCTTTTTTTTTTTTTTGTAAGGGACATCAGCCCTGAGCTAACATCTGTCCCAATCTTCCTCTATTTTGTATGTGGGATGCCACCACAGCATGTCTTGATGAGTGGTGTGTAGGTCTGCCCCCGGGATCTGAACCCACTGACCCTGGGCCACCGAAGTGGAGCATACAAACTTAACCACTACACCACTGGGCCAACCCAAGTTCTTGCTTTTTTTCTAGATTTTACCTACATAAACATTTTGCTATAAGAAGGTAAGGTATTTGTTTATACTTTCATTTCTTTATTCGTTAAAAATATTTATTGAACGAGTACTATATGCTAATATACTAGAACCCTCAAAATGTATGTAAATAAGAATAAACTCACATGACATGTTTTCTGTATGAAATTAAGAGACATGATCTGCTCATCTATATTATGTATCTGAGTGAAATATTTAACCTGTCACAATGTTGTACTTCAACAGGGTTGTTTACTCTGTGCCTTTTAATGTAAGAGCACTCACTAATTTAACAAGCATTGAACGACAAATGTCATTAATTAGCTCAGCGCGGCTGTGAGACAGATAGTCCTATAAATCAGCTGCTTCTCCAGTCACGAATTAACTGACTGAGTTTCATGGTAGAGGCATTTATTTCATTTAGACTGTGGTTCTTGTTATGATCAAATGAAGTCAAGTATATGAACTAATGTAAAAAGCCATATTATAATGGCTCATGGGTGTATGTATATGTGGGTCTAAGTGATTTTACAAACAAAATGTGTGACACAGTCATTATGGTTTGTGACTGAAGTAAGTTTTACAAAACCTAACTGGATTCTCAGCCTATAACATAGGCATACATGCATGTGTTATATACACACACTTACTCTGTGATAGAGTATTTACTTATGTATTTAAGGGACACAAATATTTAATTTTTGGAGTTCTCACAAAGAAATAAAATACTCTTACTTTATCTGCATGAAGATCAGCATCTGGAACTATAAAAATGACTGTGATCCCAGATTGTTGATAATTGGACTGCATTTTTACTTTTTATTAGTATGTTGACATGCATGTAGAGCCAGCCTTCCTTTGAAGAAGGAGCAATCACATGGATTATTTCCATAAATGGTTGCTCTTCTCTCTCTAAGAGAACCCACCCAAAATATTATAGAACTATTAGTCACCATGGTTGAAAATATCACATAAGGTTAATATAGTCCCCATCTGGTGATACATTTTTCTATCAGATTTATTAAGGTCAGAGTTGGTTTTGACTAGAGCTGTGACATTAGCCGCTATTATTTAACTGCTATTATTTAATAAGAGATGGAAGGCCTAATGGATAATTGTTTCTTTCTGGACATTTATGTGTTTTTATTAGGATAATGAATACAGAATTATCAACATCATTCTGTGTAGATTTTATTTGTTTTTAAATAATATTTGTAATGTCAAACTCATTTTTATTTCATAACCTAACCACACACAGAGCCTACAGTGAGGCAAAACAGAGGTTGAAACATGTTTATTGCCATTGGCTTTAAAGAGACCTCTAAGCAGTTTGCCTCAATATTTAAAAAGGAAAAAGACCTTTCTGAATAGATGCCATTGTGTTGTTCAAACAAAGCTGACTCTGTAGAAGAGAAATAGATTGTTTTCTCTTGGACCAGTGAGCATCATCACCGGGACAGAATTCAACAGGGGCAATAAAGGATTTTCAAAGGTTTAGTTGTTGTTGTAGAAGCAGATACTAGTTGTTATTCTAGCATTAAAGATATATAAGATATATCCGTATATATGTATGTCATCGCACACACACCCACATCCATACACACTCTTGCTTGACTACATTCCTTTATTCTTTGAAATTCTTTTGAGGGCCCTGAAAACATCTTACTAAAATGACAGGAGGGGAATGGAATCAAGCTGACTTTTTTCAGTATTTACAATGTGCCTGGCTTTGTGCTCTGTACTTCACTCTCATTTGCTCATCCAACCTCCCAGAACTTGTGGTATAAGACTGTCTACATTTACAGATGACAAAACCGCGATGCAGGGAGCCTGAGAAATCTGCCCGAAGGCACAGGACTATTGGCAGAGCCGAGGTTTGAGGCCACGTCTCAGGGTTCCAGCACATACGTGCGTACATACATATGTACTTCAACTCAATTGAAAGTAAAGTTTTGACGAGGCTACATTTGACAACTCCATAGTTAGTAGAAGTGTTGGTTTGTTAAGATTTTTCAAAAAATCGGAGAGTTTATTGCCAATTTTATTTTTCTCTTAAAAAAACATTTTCTTCCATTGCTGACGCGCAGTTATAAAAATAAATTAGAGGTAAACAGATAACAGTTTCCTGGCTGCCTTCACGTCTGTGAGCCTGACACGGATCCCAGAAGGAAAAATATGCTGCAACGAGGCTTATGTGATATTACATATTTAGGGATCCTTTGACTGCTTATTTACAATATCCAGTTACAGCCACATTAGTTTCCTTTTTGGGCAAAAGCACACATTCGCTTGACCATTATTTTGGCGGAGGCTGACTTTGCCTGCCACTTCCAATATGTCCTTGTGTGCCCAAGCTCGTAATTGCAGCAGTTGAGTCTGGAGCTCCCCTGACAGCACCGTTATGCCGGCAGGAGCATTGGTGAGACCTGCCTCAGAGGCTTCTTTGTCACAAGGAAAGGAATGCAGACCTGCTTCACTTTGCATCATAAATGTATTTCCAAAGGTAGTTTCTTGTTGAGTTATTTTGTAATAACTTGCATTTTTCTAAGTACAAAATAAACACACATTCATTGTGGAAACATTGGGAACTCCAGAAAATACATGTTTTAAAATATAACCTGAAATCACAGCATCCGGGGATAGCC
This sequence comes from Equus caballus, assembly GCF_041296265.1. Classification (NCBI taxonomy): domain Eukaryota; kingdom Metazoa; phylum Chordata; class Mammalia; order Perissodactyla; family Equidae; genus Equus; species Equus caballus. Next base: position 28,479,690 of record NC_091704.1, read on the forward strand.
ATCATTAACATGGTGGTTTCTTTCCTGCATAACTTTTTAAAGCATACACACATACACACAAACATATCAAACATTACACACACGTATAAGCATATATAACTAGAGATTGGACAAAACTGAGTTACAGAGATTGAGCATTTGAAACATGTTTACAGTAGTCCCCCCTTATCTGAAGTTTTGTCTTCCACAGTTTCAGTTACCAGCCATCAACTGCGGTCTGAAAAATTAAATGGAAAATTCCAGAATTAAACAATTCATAAATTTTAAATTGGGCACCATTCTGAGTAGTATGATGAAATTTCGTGCTGCATGTCACCAGTGAATGAATCATCCCTTCGTCCAACCTAGCCATGATGTATGTGTTACCCACCCATTAGCTGCTTAGTAGTGGTCTCGGTTATCAGGTCAACTGTCACGGTATCACAGTGCTTGTGTTCAGGTAACCTTTATTTTAGTTAATAATGGCCCTGAGCACAAGAGTAGCAGTGTTGGCAGTTTGGATATGCCAAAGAAAAGCCATAAAGTGCTTCCTTTAAGTGAAAAGGTGAAAATTCTCAACCTAGTAAGAAAAGAAAAAAAATTGTATGCTGAAGTTGCTAAGATCTACAATAACTTTTATTAAAATATATTGCTATAGTTGTTCTATTATTAATCTCTTACTGTGCCTAATTTATAAATTAAACTTTATCATAGGTAGGTATCTATAGGAAAAAGTATAGTATATACAAGTTTCAGTGTTATCCACAGTTTCGGGCATCCACTGGGGGTCTTGGAACATATCCCCCGCAGATAGGGAGGGACTACTGTATTGCCATATGTATCCTACTGTTGTGTGCCAGATGACCATCAGGACAGTATTATCAGTTTTTCATTCTGTATTTCTTACTTAACATTTTTAATAAACATTTTCCCATATCATTTAGTATTCTAGGAAAATCTAATATTCTAACAGTGGCATAGGAATCCATTTTACACGAAATAAAATGATTTTTTTTAGCCATTCTTTCAATTGTTGGGCATTTAAGTTTTCCCCTGTTTTCTCTAACATAATAATGGTTCATTGAACATCTTTGTAACATAAATTTTAATCTGTATCTGTGATTAATTACTTGGGCAAAATTCTTGGAAATGATATTACTGGGCCAAAAAGTTTAAATATTTATAAACCTGTCAATACATACCATATTGCCAGATATTTATTAAAACATATTTTAACCCTACTTAAAGGAAATTGCTCTTTCAAGAAATATGCAGTCGTATGTCACTTAATAATGGGGATCCATTCTGAGAAATGCGTTATTAGGCAATTTCGTTGTATGAGCATCATAGAGTGCACTTACACAAACCTAGATGGTGCAGACTGCTACACACCTAGACTTTATGGTACTAATCTTATGGGACCACCATTGTATATCCATTATTGACCAAAGTGTCATTATGCAGCACATGACAGTAGTAAATTCTCTTTTGTGTAAAGAGCAAAACTGTAATTGGTATTTATTTAAATCTGAATTTTCACAGCATTTCATCCAGTTACATAACCTTGTTTTACAGATGGGAAAATAAGGCCCAAGATCCATTACAGGACAGAGTAGCACAAAGATCTAACTTCCAAAGCTGGCCCAAAGCAGTTACATTTATATTATCAATTCAGTCAAGAAATTCTTTGGATTTTCTGTCAAAATGACTTCAATCGTTGAGATCATATTTGATGGGGGAATATTTCAATATTTCTTTTACACGTGGTGATATATTTTGACTCTTATAAGCAGGGCCTCTACAGTAAAAACAAGAATCATTTTATTCAATCTGCAGGTAGCAATAGCATGCTCTGAAATTCATGCTCACAGACAGTGGTTCTCAAACTATGGAGCACCTAAGGAATGCTCTATGTTTGTGTGTGTTTTAAAACACAGAGTCCTGGGTTCCTCCCCAAGACTCTGGTTCAGTAGCTCTGGATAGGACCTAGAAATATTCATTTTAACCAGCACCCCCCCACCACCCCCCCAGTTAATTCTCAGGCAGGGAGTCCAAGGCTACACTGTGAGAAATACTGGTGTGATGAAGAACTCTGACCTTTGTGCTTTGATACTAGCTCTGCATCTATCTGTAATTTATTTAATTTCTCTCTGCTTCAGTTTCCTTATCTATAAGGAGGGGTGGGAAATACTAGTTTTCTCCACCAGGGGTTGTTGAGAGGATTAAATGAAATAAGCCATGCAAAGGAATTATTAGCACAATCTTTAGCACATAGCAAATACTTAATAAAGGCTAATTCCTGTTATCATTGTTGTCATTGGCATTATAGTGATGTCCCTATTTCTTCATTGGCACATTTAAATGTATAATTTTAAATGATTGTCATTGTTGGTGGATTATTGATTGTGTTTGTTGTCCCTTCTGACTTGACTCAATTCTGTTTACTTAGATATTTCCCTCTTATTTGTCTCTTGTCCCCACTTACACACACCACTGGAGTTGAAATTGAATTGAGATCAAAAGCAGCAGGAACTACTCAGAGAGTTTGGTAAGAACAGCTGAACGAGCATCAATGAATCTTGTTGAAAATAAAATAGTGATTCCACTGCTCACCTGCTAAGAGATCCCATCAGAAAGTGTCCGTTCTCCAGGCCATGTAGGCCTATAATCGGCACCGTGTATCAGCCATTGCAGGCATTTGCATAGTTAATTCTTTCTCTCCTGGTTCAGCAATAAAACCTGTGTTAAACAGGGAGATTTCTGTAAATGGATCTTGAAGTCTGTATATAGAAAATTCACTCAATAAATAGTTATGAAGTTCCTATACATGACATCAGAACTGTGTTAGGTACTGGAGATACAGAAATGAATATATTAAAGGAATTTAATTCAGCCATTTTGTGTGATAATCTTTCTGAACAAAACAACATGATATAGAACCTTCAGGCAGTATTCAATTTATGGCTACTTCCTACTAAAAAAGATTGATGTATCTGAAATTGCTGGCTGCTAGATATTCCAATCATTTCAGAATGTACTAATTTGGCTGAACAACCTACTTTGACTAAAATAGGGTACCTTAAAGCACAAGTCAATGTCCTAAGAGAAAATATCATTACACCAGCAAAATCTCTGTTTAATCCCAAAAGAAAAGCCCTCTCAAAGGCCTAGTTATTTCAAGTCATGTTTAGTTAAACCATATAACTTAGACATTCTCTTGAGTGTCACTGAAATTTTTCCCAGAACTGTGACTTTGTCAAGCCAAGTTACCCTTCCTTCTGATCCACGGAAGGAGATAACATTTATTGAGAAGTCATTGTATGTCAGTTCTTAAACTGGGCACTTAAATAGTCTCTCGTTAATTCTTTGTAACAGCCCTTTCTTACACCTAGGACCTTGCAAAGAATATGTCAGAAAGAGACAGGAATAGCCTTATAAGGTTCAGTCAGCCAAGAAGCTATTTTGCTCAAGTGCAGAAAGAAGCCATTGCTGCCAAGTACTTGGCTGTGGCTGGTAGAGGATGGTGTTTCTTAGAAAGACCAGGAGACATGGCTGGATCCATTGTCCTGCTTGCCCAGGGCCAGGCTGGGTATCAGACATAGTGGTTTGATGCCCTTTTATTGATAGTTGTCTTACTTTAATAGGATCCTGTTGCTTTTATGGTCAATGGATGGTCCTTAAATGGTTTGAACTTTGTCCCCATTTCATAGCAGAAATTTTTAACCTAGAGTCCACAAATAGGCTTTAAGGATCTGTAACCACTTTAAAATAATAACAATAAAAATTTAAAAGCACTTAGTGTCTCACATTGTGCTAATAAGCACTTCACATGTTTTATCTCATTTAAACCTCATAATGGCCCTAGCAGATAGGTACTGTTTTTATTTCCATTTTGAAGATGAGGAATATGAAATTTAAAGAGGTTAAATAATTTGCAGAATGTTGATAACTATATAGCAGCAGAGTAAGGGCTTTAATCCATGCTGTCTGACTCTAAAACCCTTAGGCTTAACCACTACGCCATACTGAACTTTCTGGAATGACATCAAAAGGCGTAGGGGCATCTGTATGTGTGTGTGTATGTGTTTATGATTTTTTCCGAAGGCTTACGTTTCTGAAGATTTTCAAGTCATTTAATTCTTAAAGGGACCTCGGATCTCCAAAATTTGAAACCCCTCTGCTAGAGGATGGCTATATGTCTGGCCTTTTATTAGAATGACCTTGGCAGAAACAATCTGTTTCATACCTCTTGGCACTCTATACTTGTGTTATCAGTTGAACCACTTGGTTAGTTCACCAGGAAGATCTGGAGGTCTTAAGCTGAGAGCCAAGTGCTTCCCAGATATGTGCCTTTCATTACCAATACCATTTGACCCCCTCTCTCCTTAGGGTGCAACACCAGGTTGATAGTAGCTTTCAAAATAAAACATGCTACTCATCAAATATCTAGAGAACTAGGAAAGCTGCAAGAAAATAAGAAGTAGGTGAGTTCAGAGGCAAAGAAATCACAAATTTGGTACATTCCATGTAGTTTTATCATAACTTACTAAAACTGGTATGTTACCCTAGGCATGGATTGAAATATGCTATTGAATAATAAAGAATTTTCATCTAGTTTATATTAGTGAAATTATATATTTTTTGGAACCAGGATCAAAGTCACATCCTCTCTCTGCTCTAACAATTGCATAGCCACATAAAAGTCAAGTCTTACAGTCAAAGTAATAACAGAATTTTGTTCTGATAGAAACTATAAACATACTAACACCTCTGTTAAAATTTTAGTTGGGCTGTCTGAACTGAGGAGGTTGTGTGTTGGCTATTAGTTTCAGTAACTGGAAGGGTTGCAAATGATAATTTCATTGGTATTTTACTGGCCTCAGAGATGCCTGTAGTGAGCCAAATTAAAGCCATCTTATTAAAATGTCGAAGAAATATGTAGGAAATTGCAGTGTATTTAAAGGGGAAAGAATAAAAAGGGAATTAACGTTTACTGAACACATACCACTTTCAAAACACTCTCTTAGGTGCTTTAAGACTCATTAGCCCATTTTGGTTTTCTAAACATGAATGCTTTATAATCCCTTTTCAACAAGTGTGGAAGCTCAGGCTCAGAGAGCTTAAGTAGCTTTGCTTAAGGTCCCAGAGCTGGCGAGGAACAGAGCCTGTTCCCATCCAGATCTGATTCCAAAGCCTGTGTAGTTTCTGCTATGCTGTGATACTTTGGGGAGCTAAATACCATTTGGGGACCTAGTTTTAATGAGCTTCATCGGTATTTTAATAAGGGACCCCTGGATCCTAGAAAACCAATGAAACATAATGGATAAAAATATGAACTTCAGGCAAGTTATTTAACTTCTCTGAGCACTGTTTCTTTATTCAACTCAGTAATAAAAATCAAATGAGACAATGGATATGAAATGCTGAGAATAGTACATTCTCTGTTTTTATCATCCATTGTTATTATTGTGCTACTCTTGGTAAAAGGCCCATAGAATAAGGGCGGTTGGATCCCTGTGGACAGTAAATCACTCAGCTGAGGACCATCTGGAGGACTTGCCTTTGGGAGCTGCTAAGATGTCAGCTCTAATTCTGTCTGGGGAATGCAGTGGCAGAGAGGAGAGTTTGACAGATAGGTCTCCGTTGAGGAGGCATTTCAGCAAAGTAATGTGTTACCAAGGCTATGAAAGATGTTAGAGCCCACACTTTCTCTCAGGGACAACAGCCGGAGTTTGAAGCATCCAGGAGAAACCACAGGTATATGAACACACAGCAATCACAGCAGTGACACTTTGACCCCATGTGGGAGATTTAAATACTGGGTCTCCAAAATTATTTGCCCATTTACCTTTACCAAATGGAACTCCAGCAAGGAGATGGAGAAACCTTTTCTCCTGTGGTTCCTCGCCCATGTTCGTCATTGCTTAAGCAGTGTTTATTTTGGTAACAGGAATACCTGGCCTTCTAGAAGTAACTTAATCTTCACCATTCCAAAGATAACCTTTCTGAGGTAATCTTCACATCAGTAGAGGCCGCAAAACATTATCTCTATGCAATAAATAGCTCAGGTTTCTAGTCATTCCCAAGAACATTGACCTCACATTACTTACCATCTCACAGTCAAAAATACTTTTGCTCTTACCTCACACTATATACAAGACTGGAGAATGAGCAAGATTATTACATTTTGCTTGATGTATTTTGGCATTACAGGCAGCATATATTTTTGTTATTATAATTTTTAGCTATGTTGAAATGTGTATGAAATTTCTCAGGTGAAAGAGAGCCTTTGATGCAATATTCAAAAAGGATAACTCTGAGTCAGAGGGACAGTTTCTAAAGTATGGCACCTTTTTTCTCCTTCCAGTTCTTTCTATTTGGTGGTGGGACCAGATAGAGGAAGAAGTCGGTTTTGTTTTTTCAAAGGAGGGCGTCAAAGGAAGTAACCCAAGCTGCTGGACAAAAGTCAAAGGATTTTCTTCCTGCTCTGTTCATAAATACATGAGAATTGATATTTCGTTCTGTTTAAATACAAAATGCACACTCCCATTTCTTTTTTCTATAGATATGTGTGTTGTCACCTGTTGTCCAAATACTCATCTAATTAATATTATCTACGAATCCAAATGGAAATCGCAAGGTTACAACACTACTTTTGGTCCCTGTTTTACAAGAGTTAGTACATTTGGTTGAGAAGCACGAAGGGCAAATATTCTCTCCTTGTGCTAAGCCTTTTATTAACTAAGTGTCTCTGTGACACAGGAAATAGCCAGGGCTTACGTAGTGCTGATCACATACCAGGCACTATTCAAAATGCTCTTTTATCCACTTCATGGAAAAGGAAACTGAGGCAAGGAGAGGTTGGTTAATTTGGCCGAGCTCACATGGCTAAAAGGGGGAGAGGCAGGATTTTGAACCCAGACAGCCTAGACTGTGTGTTCTTAACCACCATGATATAGTGCCTCTGAAAGTTTTTCCCTGAAGAGTAGAGAAGGTTAAATTCTCAGGAATAAATATACCCTCCACAGGTAGGCATATGCACAGAACTCAGACACAGTTAATAATAGAATGATTTCCTCTCACACAAAGGAAAGAAGCTAGCATTTAATGAGTACAGTCGTGTGCCACGTAACGACATTTCATCAACAATGCACTACAAATACCACAGTGGTCCCATAAGATCAGTACCATATAGCCTAGGTGTGTAGTAGGCTGTACCGCCAGGTTTGTATAAGTGCCACAGGGGAGGAAGAAATTTTCCTCTACCCTTCTGGGTTCTTCTGGCTGGTCTAAGAATTAAATTGGCATGAGACAGATTAGCAGGAGAAAAACAAATAAAAGTTCAATAGCATGTATACATGGGAGAAACCCAGGAAAACTCAGTAACTCACCAAAATGACAGAAGTCCTCACCTTAAATACTATCCTCAGCTAAGGACAAAAGATGTTGGGAGTGGGGAGAGCCAAGGGCTTCAAAGGGAAGGCAGGCGGTTCACAGGTAGGTGAAAAGGCGTGAACATTTAGAAAACAAGTGTGTGTTTGGCCACACAGAAACAGAAGAACACAGAGGGGAGCCCAACAAACAGGCTTTTCTAGATTCCTCCCCATCTGCCACCTAGTTCATGTTATGCTAAGGTGATAGCTCCTTCCTGAGACAGGTTTTTTTGTCTTACTTCTTTTAGGCAGTTAAGGGAGAGGTAACAAGGAAAACTTTCTGAGTCTTTCTTTTTCTTAAAAATAATTCACAGGGTCTAAGTTCAGATCACAGCTCCATCATTAACTAGCAAGTCATTAGATTTCTCTATGTTGCGGTTTCATCATCCATAAATAAAGGGTGACAGTAATATGTATTCTATAGAAATGTTATTAAGAGCAAATAAAATAAAGGATGTAAAAGCATTTGCTAAATAGTAAAACACTATGTAAATGTTATTTTCATTATGATGATTAAAGTAAATGGTATATAGCCTCCCAAACTCAAATAGCCGGGGAGGGGCAGTTGATAAAGGGATAACTGTTTCTAAAAGTAGTTGCAGTACCCCAAGGTAATGTTTTGCTGAGGACCTGAATAAGATGTTTGGAATTGTAGGAGCAAGAATCGGAGGCATATTAGACATTGGCTAGTGCATGTGGAGCTTTGAAGAATAAGAAAGTTTTCACGGGTAGAAATAGATTGGGCTCAGATCAAACTTTATCATCTGTAAAGTGTACTCCAGATAGTGAGGACAGCATGAGCAAAAGTGTCTTTGGAGGGACCAGAGATAAGATTTGAAGGGAGTTGGGACCAGATTTTAAAGTAACTTAAATTGCATGATAAAGAATTTTAGTCTGTTTTTTTAGGCAAGGAAGTAACATAATCAGGTTTTCTGACCACTGCAAATTATCTCTCCTCCCCTTCTTTCTTTCCCTTCCTCTCTTTTCTTTCTGCCTTCCATTCAACTACACACAAAATCCTGCAGCAGTGTAGAGAATGGTGTAGCACAGTGAGACATGTGGGCAAGGACGCCACCCAGGAAGCTATGTGATAATTCAGTTGAGAACAGCTTTGGCTCTGAATGCCCTCCCTCCCATGTGAGCAGAGTACAGGATTATGACCTGAGTTCAGCGCTGTGCAGGTGGAATCAGGAATGTTAAAGCTGGAAGGGGCCTTGGAGATCAGCGAGTCTGGTATTCCTAACTTTACAATACATCAAATCACTTGGACAGCTTTTTAAAAATACAGATTCATGGGCCCAACCCCAGATCTGCTGACTCAGAGTATCTAAAAGGAGGCCCAAGAATCTGCATTTTTAAAAGTCTTTCCAAAGTGGCATGCAGACCAGTAATTGAGAATGACTGGTAGTCAATCTGTTTTATTGAGAAAATAATTAAGTTCCAGAGAAATCCAGAGGTTACCAACGTCACAACTGGTTAGCAGAGTTAGAACTCAAACTTGACGCTCCCAATTCCCAAACCAGTAAAATAGCCCAGGATCAGTTCTTATCTTTCTGTTATAAAGAAATACATTCTTTTTATCTCAAATATTCCTTAGAGTATGAAATGGGAACTCCTTTGGTCTTGCAAAGCTGGTCTGTAACGTACTTAAATGAGTTTAACCACATGGTTGTTTATTTTATCTTACCCCAAGTATTATTAAACATTTACCAAATACTCAAGGCATTACAATGTGGTTAGGATAATTAACAAGGTTACCAAAGTGGAGGACCCTTACTATAATCCGTTTCAAGTTTTTGTCATGCTATGATTTCTAGACATGTAAACACATCCATTCACTCCAGCAAAATGTCACATTCTACGCAAAGGTTTTGAACCTTATGCTCAAGGCAGCTAGATAATATCTCTAAGTGAGTTCTAATAGCGGACATTAAAATAAGAATTTGCCTTTGTTGCAAGCTTTATGAAATTAAAACTAATCCAATTGTTCAATCTTCCATTTAAATCTTTAGTGCAAAGATCAGAGGATTTTGGTTGGAGTCATAATTCAGCCACTTAAATCTTTGAGACTGAGTAAACCATTGCCCTCTTCTTGAGCCTCAGTTTCCTCTTTGGCAAATGAGGATAAGATTTTGCACCCCCCGCCCCCCAACCCCTACTGCCTGTTGCCCAGGGTCATGGTGTGATTTCCGTTGAACAATGGCTGTGACAGGGTGTTAGAAACAGTGGGACCATCTGAGAGACCTACGAGGAAAAGGCCTTTGGGAGAAATTCTTTTGTTTCCCCAGGACAGGTCCTCATAGTGCAGCTCATCAGGAGAGGCACAGATGGAGCTCAAGGACATGGCAAATGGCTAAGGCACCCATGTCACGTCACCCTGAGAGATTATTTCCGTGCAGCCCGAGGAGCCAAATACATTAGTGGGATTAGTGGCAAACGTGGTATTCAAACTCATAATTACATTGCGAGTTTAAAGGACAGCTGTGTATGAAGAAACCAAGAGCAGAATAAGTATAAATGTGGTTTGGATTTTTTTTCCGTCTTGTCAAATTAAATTTCTAGTTCTAAATTTTACAGAAAAAGGAAAAGAAAAAGAAGGCTAAGAAGTCACATTTTAAGATTTTTTGAAGTTTATAGGAAAAAAGTAAAAAAGATACCTACAGTGAATGAACGCATATAAAAACTGTGATTTGGTTCTCGTGAAGTATAGGCATTTAGGCCTAATTTCAAAACTTGGTCAAATTTAAGTTTTAAAGGTCAGAAACGTTTGTAATCATATGTGGGTTTTTTTCCAACTTAAGTTTAAAAACCTGACATCTATTCTTTTTTAGACTCTCTTAGAAGTTTAATGTATGAAAAAAAACGACTTTATTTTACAAGATGTATTTTCTGTAAACATAAGCACATTTCAAATCAAATTATCCACCAGTGATACTCATTTTATATAGGCAGGCTGGAGATTAAGGTTCTATTTACATATTTACACTATGGGGTACAATGTAGTACTAAATGTTTTAAAGGCCTGGAATGAGAACAATTGTAGTTCCTATTAAGAAATACTATATCTGAGGATTCTGGCACGACCATCTATAGCCAGTTAGAGAAATCTTTGCTGGGTTTAAAGCCTGTCCCGTCACAGATGGCCTTGTTTACACTGTACTTAGAGCTTGGACTCCTCATTAAAAAAGCACAAGTCGTTTTTTAAAAGGCATCTAAATACGAAGTAATCAAAAAGTGGGAGCCAAGATGACACAGAATAAATTCTATGAAAAATAAAGAGGTGCCAGCCCAGTGGCGCAGCGGTTAAGTGCGCACGTTCTGCTTCGGTGGCCCGGGGTTCACCAGTTCGGATCCCGGGTGCAGACATGGCACCGCTTGGCAAGCCATGCTGTGGGAGGCGTCTCACATATAAAGTAGAGGAAGATGGGCACAGATGTTAGCTCGGGGCCAGTCTTCCTCAACAAAAAGAGGAGGATTGGCAGCAGTTAGCTCAGGGCTAATCTTCCTCAAAAAAACCCAAAAAAACAAAAAAAAAGAAAAAGAAAGACAAAGTACACATAATTGAATATCAGAATCCATCCAGAAAATAGTTGAGTTCCACAAATGGATGATTATATACAAATATTTGAGATATATCATTACATAAAAATGAAAGGAATTTTAATGGCTAAAGAAATAAAACTTGAAAGGAGGTCAGCAATGATATTGCTTTGCAACTTGAGGTGATTAGAGAAGAGGTCGAATGTATTTAGAATACAGCCATGATTTTTTCTTAGCTATGGACGTGGTAAGTCAACAAGATTTATGAACAGTCTCACCATGAATTTGATTGCGTTAGGGAAAAAAGTCCCATTTTAATTTAGAAGCAGAAACTCAACGCAACTGCTACAGTCCTTGTGTCTTCTCAATGAACATTTCCTCCCATTGGTGTCTGGCAATAGTAGATGTTTGATGAATATTTGTGGAATGGATAGAGTTGTTTCTGTGACCTACTCCAACACCTTCAGTATTTATTGATCATTTGCCTTTGATCTCTAAGGTGACAAAGAAGTGTTTCTCAGATCAGAAATACATTGAAGCTCAGTGAAGGGTAGTACAAACGGGACGCCACTCCAATATTTCAGAGGCTGTATGGCCAAGAGAATGCCCTAGGTAACTTCGTTTCCTTCTTCTAGAGAAGCACATCTAGCTCTAAACAGGCATTTTAGTCTATGAGTTCAGAACAAGAAGAGCCTTAGACATCTGATTCACCCTATAACATTCCCAATTTGAAGAACTTACTCAACTCTGATTCCATTGCAAATGAGCTAGAGAACAGTGAAGAGCGGTTCTGTTTGATGTTTGGGTAAACTATGAAATATTTCTAGAATTTTTCATAGACTCTGGCCCATAATCCTAGAAATGTGCACACTCAGAAGGTCATCTTGGTCTGGAATCCACTTCTAAATAAGGCCGGCCTAGTTTGATCTGGTACTTCTGAGACCTCATTGACTCAAGTGGAATGTAGATCTGAATCCTGAGGGAAGGTGATTCCTGGTCCTGTATCTCTTCTGTGATTCAGAGACAAATTCATGCGTCAGCTTCATGCTTGAGCTGATCCTTTCTAGCTTTTCTGATTATCATTAAGGCAGAACAGCACTGGACTGGCTTTTGCTGTTTACAGAACAACACAACTGTGTGTAATGATTATAAACTTATTCTCTAATACTTCTTAAGCACTTGGATGATAAGAAATGTCTTAAGGAAAATATGTGTAACCATGGAGGATCCAGGCGGGAATAAAAACTAAACCAAGTGTGAAAATGGTAGAATTAAAGAGCCAGTGGGTTTCACTCGGGCCTCTGAAAGGCATGTATATATATATATATATATATATATATATATATATATATATATATATTAGTTCAGAGGTAGATTGAATGTGAAATGTTTGGCAGTTTAATCTACCTTCAGTACAGCCATTTTAGTTTGGTGTAATGTAGTGCATTAGGTGTTATTGTGCGAGCAAATAAACCCCCAAAATAAGTTTATTTTTCATCAGGTAACTGTCTAGGGTGGTGTTTAGGAGGACAGGGCAGCTCTCCTCCTGCTCTCATTCAGGGACCTCCTATCTTGTATTTCCACCGTCCTTTGGCACCTTTGGCAGCCAGCTGGCAGAGAGAAAAAGAGCACAGAAATGAGCCTATGGGAGGGGTTATGAGCCAGTCCTGAACGTAGCAGGCAGTATTTCTCCTCCCATCCAATTATGTGGTCAAATCTAATTGCAAGAGAAGCACAGAAAAGAGGACTTCTTGTATGCCCAGGAACAAGCGGAGAATGGAATTTGGCAGATGGCAAACAGAATTCTCCACATTCACTGTCCTGATTACTGAATTCTGTGCTTTTCCAAGATCTTTTTGTCTTTAGTTAGGAGTATATGCAAAACCATTTCAAGGAAACGTGAAAAATATCTTTATTCTTCAAAATCATTGTTGAAGTAGATCCCACAACCTCTTCGGCAGCCCATCCCACTGTCTGAAAACCTTTGAAGGGTAATTTATAAGCATGTATAATTCATCCGATATAGGAAATCACAAGGGAATCTCAATGTGCCCACAACACAACGAGATGTATGCTGTTCAGTGTGAGCGTTTACGTCTTCGTGTTTATTCTCTGTGATTTATTTTTGAAGAATTGCAGAAGAGAGTGATTGTTCATGACCATCATACGATGATATTCTTATAATTACTTTACCCTGGTAGGACTGAAGACATGGTATCCACTTCAGGCCACACAGCTCTCTGAAGCCTTCTCTGTTCTCTTCTACTCCCATTAAAGTAGAAAAACCCATCTGTGTGGATCATTGAGGTTGGAAACTGAGTAATATCACTTCTCCAAAATAGATTTAATAGCAGGGCTGCTGAATTGTTTCCTGACCTGTTTGAGGGAGAGTCCAGACCCAGAGAAAAACATGGTGTATGAGTTTTCACATCCATTAGTGGAAAAGAATCAGATTTAAGTTATATTCTTAAAGGCAATTTTAGTAGAACTATTGCGGTTTTTGTTTTCAGTTCAATCTTGCCTAGACATTTAATCTATCTAAAATATAGTATTTTAAATAGTAAGTGTTTTTTACAGAAGATTCTTAATTTAACAATTCTTATTCATTTGACTAAGCCATTTGGAAATTAATTCTTAATGAGTCTAAATACGTGGATAGCCAGGATTGAGACTGAGAACCACATTTTAAAAACCTACCCGTGAAAAAGAAAATCATAATCTCTGTAGGACACCTGTGGCTTCCAGCACATCCCTCTTCAGACCTTCCAAGTGATTCTAATATCCTACCTGGTGGAATCACTCCCCTCTCCCCCAGGATGATGTAATAATCACAGATCTGGATGGATAAGCATGCAAATAGCAAGAACAATTTTGGAAAATATGAGTAAGCTTTGGAAATTTAGGCTATCAATCAAATAAAGAGAAAAGAATGAAGAAAAAATTAACCTCTAATAATAATTCACCTATTTAGGAAAAAAGGTGGTATTACATTTCCATTTTCAGCCATCCCATTGTTTCTCCTGTCCTTTCCTATTCTATCATTGCCTCAAATGCAGCTTTACTGTGAAACTAGTGAAGATCCAGCTCGGAGCTCCTCACTGGCCTGGGCCGTTTCCAAGTTCTAGGATGGAGAGTTGCTAGCAGTGGCATATAGTCATAGGGTCTATAAAATGTGCAAAAGTCACAGTTTTTTCTAATATCATTTTTCTCAAAGCCGACTCTCAAAATTGTCTAATCTTCCTGTGCCACAAAACCTGGATCCCACCCCTGATTCCATGGCTGATTGCTAGTCAAACAGGAAGATATTCAAAATAACCCCTATTAAAATGGCTTTTAACACCCCAGCCTTCTAAGCACCTTTCTAGATGATTTCTTTGACGGAAGTAATCAATCTCATTAGTTGATAGGATTCTTGCTTTAAAAAAGTGACTGATATCTGGCCAAAATAAAAAATAATAATAAAGTTCATTTGAAGGAGAGGCAAACAGGTAACTACGATAAATAATAAACAGGATATAGTAAGTAGTGCTGCATCTGAAGGTATTAATGCCTTCATAATACAGCTATTTAGTGAGCAACTACTACATGCCAGACACTATTGTTGGGTGGTGGGGATACATTAACGAACAAAGTAGATAAAACTCCTGCACTTGTAGAGCTTGCGTTCTAATGAGGAGAGTAAGATAAACAGAATAAGTAAAGTCTATCAGAGGCTGATGAATGCTGTGGAGAAAAATAAAAAGGCAAGGAAGCTAGAAAAGGCTAGGAGGATAGGGTGGTAATTTTATTTTTTTTATGACTATTTTTTTCCAGCTTTATTGAGATGTAGTTGACGTAAAACATTGTGTAAGTTTAAGGTATGCGACGTAGTGATTTTACATATGTATATATTGCAAAATGATTACCACAATATCATTAGTTAACACATCCGTCATCTCACATAGTGAGAACTTTTTGTGGGTGTGGTGAGAACTTTTAAAATTTACCCTCTTGGCAACTTTCAAATATAAGGTACAGTATTGTTGACTGTAGTCGCCATGCTGTATGTCACATTTTTGAAGTGATTCATCTTATAACTTGAAGTTGGTACCTGTTAACCACCTTCACCCATTTCCCCCACACCCCTACCCCTAACCCCTGGCAACCACCAATCTGTTCTCTTATCCACGAGTTTGGGTGTTTTTTAGATTCTATATATAAGTGAGATCATATAGTATTTGTCTTTCTCTGACTTACTTCACTTAGTATAATATCCTCAAGGTCCTTCCATGTTGTCGCAAATGGCAGGATTTCCTTCTTTTTTATAGCTCAATAAAACTCCAGTGTGTGTATGTATATATATATGCACCACATCTTCTTTATCCATTCACCAGTCACTGGACACTTAGGTTGCTTCCATGCCTTGGCTATTGTAAATAATGCTGCAATGAACATAGAGGTGCAGATACCTCTTCTAGATAGTGATTTCAGTTTCTTCGGATATATACCTAGAAGTGAGGTTGCTGGATCTTACAGTAATTCTATTTTTAATTTCTTGAGGAACCTCCATACTGTTTTCCCTAATGGCTGTATCAGTTTACATTCCCACCAACAGTGCACAATGGTTCTTCTCACTAGGAGGCTAGAAAAGGCTAGATTAGAGTGACAGTTTTAAATAGAGTAGCCTGGGAATGTCTCACCATGAAGGTGACATTGAGCTGATATCTGGGTAAAGAATATTCCAAGCAGAAGAAACTGTGAGTTCAAAGGCCCTGAGAAGGGAGCACACACACTCGTTTAAAGCACAGCCAGGGGGCTGAGAGGCTGAGGCAGAGTGAGCAAGAGGGAGAGAGCTTCAGGATGAGATAGGAGAGGCCTCAGGGGCTCACATCACTCATGGAGGGCCTTAAGCCGTTGTGAGGACATAGCATTTACTCTGAAAAAATTAGGAAGCCATTGGAAGATGGTGAGCAGGGGCCCACGGGGATCAGATTTACATTTTAGTAGGATCGCTGTGTCCACAATGTGAAGAATAAACGTGTGGGTAGGGAGAAATGGGGGGCACACCATTAAATACCAGTGTTCCAGTGTGGGCTTATTAAAGCAATTTTAGTTGCTCTGTATCACAGATACATAAATACATAAAAATAGAAAAAGTAAATAAATACAGAAACACTTCCACCCCCAGCATTGTTAACATGATGCTGTTTCTCTTTTGGGCTGTAGCTTGAGGAAGCCAAGTTTTGAGGAGAACTGCGTTTTGGAAATATAACGGCTTAGAAGTGGTCTCAGAGAGCAAATGGTGGGTAGTAACCTGTTGCATGCAGCGCAAGGAAGATAAAACCGAGTGAATCCTTGGGGGGCTGCATCTGGCACTCAGGTCCAGCCCGGCCAGGAGACATATGTTTTACTGCTCTTCCTGTCTGTGCTCTTAGTTCAGGATCAACAAATGAAAACAGGACGTTAGGGAAAGAATACAGGCTTGCTTGTTTTGTTCTCAATCGCAGTGAAGCCTGAATGAAAATTTCAGTAAATTAAGGGCTACCAACAACTACAAAAATAGACACTTTCCATTGTCAGCATATATTCACGTTGAATGTGTCTTTAGGCCTCCAACTATTGGTATTTCTGGAGAATTGCTGCAAATACCGTCGTCACCGTGCTGCTGCAGGCTTTGCCTGTAACTCCCAACACCGCAGTCCCACATTAGGACCCACTCGAGATCCTTCTTAAGCAGAGTTTCCATTAAGAAAAGTTTCCTTTAAAATAACTATTAAAAAGTAACCTATACACCTCAAGGAAACCAATTCTTAGTTTGGGTTTTTCATATTTAAATCTAATGAACATTTTTCAGGAAAATTGGCCTTTTACTACCTCATTTGGCAAAAACCTATTAAGCAAGTCCAGCTTGTCCCTTCCGGCTTCCAATCCAAATATCAGGCTCACACCGCTATTTTCATTGTGCATCTCTTTATTGCCCTACGTAAGTTGGGAGTGTCATTGAACAGTCAGAAACGAATGTCGTGTGTTTCCAGAGATCACCGGATATTTCTACATAAGTAAGCACCCACCTCTCACCTTTGTGCCAAGCTTTTGTTTATAAAAACCATCCTTGAAAACAAAGGGTAAAATGTTTCTGTTCTGAAATGCCAGTCCCCCGTGCAAACATCTGTATTGTGCAAGCTAACATGCATGCCATCACTTACCTGTATAATCCACTTAAGTGGCTAAATACCATGCCCTCTCAGGGTTCCCTAGTTAATTTTGAGGTGCAGTTTTTTGATTGATTGGGAAAGATGGCCATTCGTGCATGTCACAGTAAAATGCTCTTTTCTACAGTCTCTATAGATAATCTGAGCAAAGTAAATATTAAAATGCGCAATCTTGAGATCCAGTATTTTCTTTACTCCAGAAAAGCTATTTGACCTGTAGGGAAATCTTGAATGAGAAATATCACTGGAATTAATTAGAAACAGGTTTCGTAGCCTTGTGGTATTGATTACAATAGGTAAAATATTTGCCTTGTGGTATTGATTACAATAGGTAAAATATTTGCTAAAAAGAGAAAAAAAATGTTTTCAGTAATTATCCAACTCCAGTTATACTTCCATTAAGCTCCATGGCGAACCATCCCCCTCCCTGAGTGGCAAAGCATCCAGATGGATTCCATTGTACAGCCAACAAGACGGGCCATGGTATAAACGAGGGAGTTGAGTTGGGCGTAGGAAAACAAACAGCGCTGTAACTGTGACTCAAGGTCCCCAACCTACACCCAGTGGCTGGAGACCTGAGGTCTGAAGGACTCTTTCTGCTCATTACATTTGGTTGGAGCCCCACCCAGGTTGTTGGGACCTCCATGACTTCCACGGTTCCTAGCAGGAAATTGTTCTTTCTCCTTAGCGAGGAATATCGAGAGAGAAATCAATAGTCTCCACCCTCTGCCCGGATGTTATCACACTGGAATTGTGAAGTAGGGTGGAGACTAAAAAGCAGCCAGAGTTGTTAGAGCAATCTGGCTCTAGCATCTGTCGCCTCATTGATTGCCAAGTTGATTCAGGTGATTTGATTGCCAAGTTGATTCAGGTGATTTGGCTGACCAGCCCTCAGTTCCCTTTCTCTCTCCTTTCTCCCTTTAGGTTCTTTCCAAAGCAGTGTGCTCAGGTACAGAGAATGAATTAGATGGAAAGTCCCCCTCAAAGATAAAGGGCAATAACAATAAAAATAACCGTAGCTGCTAAATATTGAGAACGTACTAGCATCCAGGCAGTGCGCTAAATGCTTTCCAAACATTTTCCCCTCTAATATGTATAGCGGCCCTAGAGCTAGCTACTGTAATTATCCTTACCGGGCGATGGAGGCTTAGAAAGGCACACTACCTTGCCCAAGAGCATGCAGCTAGAAAGTGGCAGAACCAAGATTTGAAATTTAACCCACACTTTCTAACTCCCAAGTGAATGTCTTAACAGAAACGTTTTTGGTATCTCCCCACCTCCCAACAGGGAGCGATAGATCTTTATTGTCAACATGCTGTTGTTGTTAATACACAGCGACAGAGGCAGCTCTCCGATGGTCTTGGCATTAGTGGAGGCTTCAGGGTTCCCACCAGCATGCCAGCATCCAGCAGCTGCTACGCTCTCTCCAGGATCTTTCCTGTGGGAGCTCTTCACAGATGATTTGGTAATGGGACATCTGTTGTTAGGGGTTCCCAGCAGCTTCTACACTGAAGTCCTTGTATCTCGCCTCCTTTGGGCTCCACACTGGGGGCCAGTGTTGAGTGTAAGGTCCTGAGGGCCAGGCTAGCTAAGATGAGCTATTTACCCAAGACAATAGCAGGATCATGGCTCAGAGGAGAGCCCACATCATGGTCAAGAAGAGATGCAAAATGTTTAAACCGGAGAAGCAGAGTCTAAGCATCAGGCCAAAAGGGTAAGAGATGATCCTAAGCAGAAAAATAATTACAAAGTCAGTAGACACAAAGTGTGGGAGCAGTGGAGGAAGCTGGAGGGAAGGTGGATTAGGACAAGTCATCCAGTAATGTCACTGACATGGAACAATGTGGAGAGCTGGGGAGCAGTTTTGTTCGGTGGTCAGTTTGTCTGTCTTCTGTTTGGTTTTTGTTGGGGGTGCATTCTATAGAAAGGGAAAGGCCTGTGGAGTGAATGGTCCTGAGTAGTGTTAGATCCACATAGCCTTCAAGAGTTCTGATTGAACAGGCCAGCTGGTGATTACTCTCACCACTCCCTCAGAGGGGGCCATCCACAGCTGCATCATTGCTTCTCCGCAGGTGCCTTCCTGGAAAGCCAGCTGTCTTAGGAAATGTGCACATGACCGAACTGCATTAAGAACAGCAAAGGTGTGGAATAATAGAGCATCTCACTTAGTTCCATTTGCTAAGACCTTTCATAGACCCACATACCCTCCTTATTCCAAATGAACTCTCAAACTCTGTAAAGAAACCCATCAGATGGGTTATAGCAAAGATCCTTTAACACATTACCTTGTATCCAAAACTGGAAAATTGGGGGATTTGGCAAATTCCAAAATTTGGGGTCATATAAAGACCTAGTCCCAGAATTAGCCTCTGAACGCCTGATCTATAAGTCAACCAGAATGTTACTTTCAAAAGAGTTAACATTTGAAGTTCCATCCAGGTGAGGAAGCTAAGAGATGTTCTTGTACTTTTGTAATGGTTAACAGGAGGCTTTGCAATAGAGACATAAACACAGGGGCCATTCTCCCGGGCTCTAGAATCAGACAGCTTGAGCTTAAAACCCACTTATGAACTGTATGCCCTTGAACACATTACTTAACATAGAGTCACTCCTCTATGCCTCAGATTCCCCATTGGTCAAGGGGGACTTTTAGTGCCTACTTCAGAAGGTATTGTGGGGAGTCAGTGAGATAAGGTACATAAAGCCCAGGGCCTGATGTCTCTCATAGATGGTGCTCCAAAAGTTTTATCATATCGTTATTGTTATCACCATCTTCATTATATCAGACATTATTACTCTCCCCTATTCCGTAGTTACTTTCCCAGGCTTCTGCTGATCTTATACTTCGGCTCCGTCTAATCGCCAGTGAATCCAAAGTGTGTTCATGAGATCAAAGGGTTTGCCGAAGAACGTGTTCAAATTTCACAACCCATATCTTTGGTACCATCATCTAAGGTTAGGGTTGCCCCTCATCACCTTCTTTTTTTATGAATAATACCATGACATGGACTATTTA